>NC_086155.1:62895718-63255718 GCF_035149785.1 Candoia aspera | reverse complement strand
GCCTTTCTCCCATTCATCCCATCAAAAGTTCTTCCCAGACAAATATTGTAGGCCTGATACATTGTGCCATTTGTGGTTTAAAGAAACTGGAATTGACAAGTTTGATTTCGAATTCCTTAAATCCATTCAGATGATATGCTGAGGCTCAGTCTCTCATTAATGAATCTTACGTGATGAGGGAAGCTAAGATGTTGCAGTATGCATCCTTGTTAACCCTTTTTTGTCATTTAGCATGGTAGGTACAGTATGCATTCTGATTCAGAAGTATAGCTTACTGCAGAGTATTTCACATCACCACTTCTTTTATGCTTAATTCTCTTATTGTTCAGTCATGTGATTACATATGGTGGCAGCTATCAGTTTCTTCCAAGAGTTCACGAAGAACTGGGGTTGCACTATGCCAGAAAGAACTCGTGCACAATTTGGTAATCCTAGATTTGCAGCTCCTGTTCAAAGAGCAGGACATAGTTGTGACCAGGAAGGCCTTTGCACAGATCTATCCGATGTACCAATACAAAATTGGGCACAGAGAGAAAAGAACCACCATAAAACAGTGCCTTCCACCCCCACCTCTTGAATCTGGCCCAAAAGGGTATCATGGTTGATGTTATCAAAGCTGCTGAGAGATCAAGGAGCACAAGAATGGACTCACCATCCACATCTCGGCTCAGCTGCAGATCATCAAGAAGCCTGATTAATGCTGTCTCCATACTAAACCCTGGCTTGAAACCCAAATTAAATGAGTCCAAATAATCCACTTCCTCCAGAGTCCTCTGGAACTGAAGCCCAACCATCCTCTCTACCAACTTCCCTAAAAAGGAAAAGTTACAGACTGGACAGTAGTTGTCCAAGAACGTTGAGGCCAGCAATAGCTTTTTGAAGAGAGGATGCACCACAGCCTCCTTTGAGGCTAACGGAATCACTGTCTTATTCAAAGATGCTGACACCACCACATGGAACCAACCATAGGTCACCTTTCAGGCAGTTTTCACCATCCAGGAGGGACCTAGATCTAACAAGCAGGTGGCTGAGATTGGAGAATCTGTCCAGTTCCTCAGAAGTCACAGAATCCAACTCACTCCAGATAACTTATACAAGGCCTTGCTCCAGGCACCTCAACAGGAACTGACCAGTTAGAGTACAACTTTGAGCAGATCTGAGTGACTTTATCTACCAAATGGTAAGAACGTTTCTCACAGCAGCCCTGGAGATGATCCTGTGGCCCATCCCTCCCCAGCTGGGACTAGGTTGCCCAATAAGCTACTGGCAAATGTAGTCAAAGCAGAGAAAGAAGAGCATTTTGCTGCCCTTATTATCACTATGATGTAATCTCCAATATGGGTTCTTACTCTTCCTCTGTCAGATTCACTCTTTGTCTTCCTCCAACAGCACTCCAGGCATCTCTTCACACACTTCATTTCCTGGAGCTCCTCAGAAAACCAAGACAGTTTTCACCATCCAGGAGGGACCTAGATCTAACAAGCAGGTGGCTTCTTAATCTACCCAAGATAGAGCTTGGGCATACAAATAGTCCTTGATTTACGACCATTCGTTCAGCGACCATTGAAAGTTACAGTAGCATTGAATGAAGGGACACGACCAGTCCCCAAAGTTACAGCTGTTGTAGTGCCCCTGCAGTCACATGACCGCAGGGCACTTCATCTTCCCCCACCTGCCTATCTCCCCCTCATCTATGCCCTTCTGGCTGCGCCACCCCAGCTGAATCTCTGCTGTTTTCTTGCTCCTGCTGCTGCCAAAGCGTGCCTGACCCGGCCCTTAGTGAGGCAGCTGCTGACCACATGAGGCTTTCTTCCCCAGGTCATGCATGGCAGTTTCCTCGCCAAGGGCAAGGCTGGGCACGCCTTGGCAGCAGCAGGAGCAAAAAGGAGGCGAAGGTCAGCTGGGATGGTGGAGTGCAGAGTGGTAGGGGGCTTGGAGTGCAGGGTGGTGAGGGCAACTGCAGCTGGGACTGGGTTGGGGAGGCTGTGGCTTCCTGGGGCATGGCAAGCAGCCTCAGAGCCATGCAGTTCTGGGGCTGCTTGCTGCCCTGCAAGGCAGGATGCAGGGTGGCCAAAAGGGCAGAGATGGGGAGAGATAGGTGGGTGGGAGGGTTGGAGGCAGTCCCTTACCTTACTGAGGCTTGGAGCTGGGAGGGACCAAGCCAGGAATTGGATTGGGGGATCCTCAGTTAACAACCAGTGGAATTCGCTTAATGATAGCAACAGGAAGAGCCAGGATTGCAATCGCTAAGTGATGCAGTCATGTGATGTCTTGCTTTATGACCGCATTGCTTAGTGATGGAAATTCCAGTCCCAATTGTGGTCGTAAGTCGAGGACTACCTGAGGTTGTAAGTTGAGGGCATTTAACACAATTTCTGAGGCTCTCTGAGTACTCTTTTCTCAGGTTCCTTGTTTCAAATTGCTTTTGCAGGACTTCATCTAAAAAACTATGCATTAATTTACTATTCAAGAGATGTGAAGATCAGCCCCACTGAACTGAAACAGGATTTACTTTTGAATATTTATTTATTTATTTATTTATTACTCATATTTAGACACCACCCATCGCCCCCAGAAGAGGGACTCTGGGCGGTTTACAATAAAATTCCCCATAAAATATAAACATTAATATACATGCATAGGACTGCACTGTCCTATTACATACATAGTAGTGAAGATTGACAAAGGAGTTTCTGCCAGCAAGAGCAGAGGCATAATTCACAAATGGTCTAGAGTGGTCTGAAAAGTGGATCTGTGGATCACAGGCCAGTTTAATATTCTCTCAGTTGCCAGGAAATGGTCTGTACTAAAACGACCATCCTTTCCATGTTTACTTAGCCTGAGAACGCCTCCAAACGCTGTGGGATTTACGCTGAATTAACACGCCTAAGACTCTCACGGGTCACCCTGACTTCACCCTAACTCGCCAAAGGAAAATAGATTTCCAATCCACCGTCCTCTAAACCCAGGCCACGTATTTACAATTGCTGCACCAACTGGAGCCGTTCCGGCTCATCCGGGCCAGAAAAGCGTGGACTGTAATAATGTTGTAACGCCAAATCCAGGGACTGATCGGTGACTCCGATCCAGAAGGACTTTCGGGGAAATCCGGCTCCGGGATTTGTCGCGTAGCGAGAGGGCGGGGCCAGGACGGGCTGGCTCGGGGAAGTTGCTGAAGTTGGAGCGAGCGAGGACAGCCTGGCAGCGCTTGCTTGATCGGCCGGGCCTCGTTGGGAGTCTTCGCTCTTCTCCTTTCTGCTCGGGCGGTGCATGATGGAAGCAGCATGGCCACTCATTTCTCCCTGACCCAGGTAAGGGCTTCCTTGGCAGAAAGGGGGCTGGGGGTCCGGGCTAGCTCGGGGAGGTGGAAGGCAGCCAAGGCGCTGAGCTGGCCTCCTCTCGCGAGGAGCGGCGGGGGTCTCGCTTCCAGCGCTGGCGCAGAATCTCCTTCGCAGTGCCGTAGTAGCCCGCTGCCCGGAGCCCTTTCCATTTTCGTGTCCTTCCCCCGGCCCATGCTCTCTGTCCCGGCTGCTCGTAGGGTTTCCGCCCGGCTCCTTTCTTGACTTCCCCGTTCGCACCGAGCGTATTGTTTGCATCCTGGGCGATGTGTGGCATCTTTCTCTTTCCCGCTCCCATTTTTCCTAGATCACCCCCATTATTTCTCTGTTTTTTCTTCATGATCTCTCCCCTCCTACTTCGTTGTAGTCGGAGAGCCGAGCCTCCCTCTTCGACTATGCCGTGCCCACGCCTCGTACGCCCTGTGTACCCGCCTGCCACCTTTCAGGCCCTCCTCCGCGTCTGCTGAAGTGGGCTGATCTTCCAGAAGCGCTTCATGCCGCCGCAAAAATAAGCTCCTAAAGAGCCAGCGGGGGACTCCCTGCAATTCCTAGCGGGCATTCATTTTTGTTTCTTTTCCAGTATGAATACTGTGCGGATGTTACCATATCCTGTGCTCTGTATGAATTACTTTAAAATGGGCAGTGGTGTGCAGCTCCAGGATGTCTGTGGGCTTTTCCAGTCCAGTGATTACATTTGTGGCACTGGATATTGCTGTGTTTCCTTCATACCCATACTCCTCTATGTGCCTGCTTTTCAGTTTGTGATCTGTTCTTATCAATTCCTTCAGTTTCTTAGGAGGGACACACTCATTCTAGGCCCAAATATTCTCTTTTCCACTTGGGCTTTTCTGATAGGATTTCTGGTGTTCAAAATATTAAATATATTACTCAGAAAGCATCTCATAACAATATAGATATGTTAAATAGTAAATTAAGTGAAGGGGAAGTTTGGCTTCATGACTATAATTGTAGGACAGTAGCTTATTTTTCAAGGTTTCTCTAACATAACAGCAAGCAAGAACAACCTTTATTATTTTTTAAATTATTACTGTCTTTTCATCATAATCATTCCAGATGCTCCTGGATAATATAGAACTTCTGAGGGAAAACTCCAAATTGTGTTCCTAATTGAAATTCAAGTATATGAATTCCTAATTCATGTATGTAGAAATGAATCATGCATTTCAGAGCAGTTGGTATATGAACACTTAACTTTTAGAAAGGGAGGTGTAAAATCTTGGTTACTTTCTTTCATGTTAATTTTATATATAATCAGGAAGTTCAATCATAGATATAGTTCATTTGCTCTTTATTTTAGCTACTGCTGCAGCTCTTGGGGTCTTCCATATGTATGTTATTTGTATCAAATTTATACTCCACCTTACTGTGGGTTTAAACGATCAAGGCAGTTTATATGGGCTCACATAAAAGTTAGGTGCTTTATTCTCTGAATTATCTTTTTCAAGAGGGACATAGTTGTTTATTTGAAACACTGCTGCACAGTTATCATAAGGTGCTAGCAAATGGAGCAACCAAATGAAATTTGAGACTGCTACTCTACACTTGCTTATCAGAAAACTGCACAGATGTTGTCACCAGGAGTTGATTTCAACTCAAAGGAGTCTTTACTGTACTGATGAAGTGGGAATGAAATCAGGGGATGTATATATAAGCAAATGTGAGGCTAGTATAAAGATTGTGCTGCAGTTTACACAACTTACTAAACCAAATTAATCTCGGTTAGTGGTATCATATCGACTATCATCTTATACTCCCCCCTCATGGGGTCCTGTTAGCACGTTTAGAAGCTGATATAAGTTTAAATGTGATACGAAGTCCTAAAGCAGCCACCACTGTCTGTTCACAGGAAATGGAATTTAAAGCAACTCCAACTCACTAATTTATGGTTAAGTGAACTTTGGTTTACAGAATTAACATAACTCCCTGTGTTCATACAAAATGCGGAACCAGAAACCTAAGCGTACTGAGTCACAACTAGTCAAGTACATGATTTTGTTTTTAGATTTTTTTATCCCGCCTTTATTATTTTTATAAATAACTCAAGGGGAGGAACATATCTAATATTCCTTCCTTCCCCTATTTTTCCCCACAACAACAACCCTGTGAGGTGAGTAGGGAATATTGTATATATTCAACATAATTCTGCTTTGAAAGCAAAAAAAAAAAAAGTTTTGTACTAATTATAACTTGACAGTCTCAGATCTCTGTAAACTATGATGCTCTTCAAAGTAGGAAGTCTTGAGGGAATTAAATAGTATGTGAATTTGAAACTTACTTAGAGTACTAGATGTGGATATGAATATCACAGTTTAGGAACTTTATTTACTTTTGAAACAACTAAGGTGAAAATAAACATCTAACTTTATTTTTTGTTTGTTTGTTTTTTATCATATGGCATAGCAGTTTGATGTTCATGCTGCTTTTTTCTTGCTGGGAAATCCTTGTGATGTCCAACAGCCAGATGTGTAGACTATTTAGCCGTGACAAGTCACGTTGCCTGGGGTGCACCACGAGGAAGCTAGTCTGCATTGCACCGAGTTGGGCTGAGAGAGTGACTGGCCCAAGGTCACCCAGCCGGCTTTCATGCCTAAGGCGGGACTAGAACTCACAGACTCCTGGTTTCTAGCCCAGAACCTTAAGCACTAGACCAAACTGTCTCTCTCATCTAACTCTAGTAAAACTCTTTGAAAGTATATTCTTTGCCCTGAAAACACGTTTGCTTCTACTATAGCCAAACGTCACCTAAGTTCACTGCATCCATCAGGTCAGAGAATCTATGTCCAACTAGCCTTTGTTACATTTGGCTGTATGTATTGACTTCAGTCTATTCTTTCTACTTTACCTTTTTCATAATATTGTCATGACGTGTGATCTATATTACTCTCATTTGTTAAGCCCTGGCAGAAGCAAAAAACATAAATCCTATTTATTGAACTGAGAAAATTCCCTTCAAGGTGAAATTGTAGTTGTGAATATCACAAGATTTTAAGAGTTGTTAGATTTCTTTGTTTTCCAGTTTTGATGACATATTTAATGTGAAATGCTGAAACTTGACATATGTTTTAGCATTTCACAATATGTTTACTTTGTTCATAGAGTATATTGCAGTGATGCAAAACTGAAAATCACAGAAAATAAATGGGTTCTTCTAAGATTCCAGCAAGTATTTGTTACCTGTATGGAAATCTCCTGAATTTTGCACTGGTTCTTTTCCATGAAAGCAAGTGAAGCATGTGTATAGTAGAAAGGAACAAAGCAGGTATGACAGCACTACACAAATAGCATGAAGACTTGGAAATCAGCTTCAAAATTAGAAACTTTAGAGAGACTTTTGGTTATGAGCTATGTATGAGCTGGTAGTTACATTTTTCAAAGCAATACATTCAGTGGTGATTCAGACTTAGAATGGATCCAGTATATTCCCAGGCTTCCTTAAGGTATCAAGAAAGGAATGTTGCAGTGGGATATTGCCTGAAACTCTTAGTTACCCAAATTGCATATGTCACAAATTTTCCTTACCTTTAATTCCACTGGTAGCATGATCGCTATTCTTCAATAATGTCTTATTAAAAATTTGTATACATAAATCAGCTGGGTAAAGGAAGAATTATTGCTGCAGGTAAAAACCTCTAGTGTTTTAAATACCGTGTATTTTTTGCAATCATTTCTATGTTTCTGAAGAAATTGAAATGAATGAGCATTGGCCACAATCTTTCTAAAGCTAGAAGCTTTTTATTTCATTTGATCACATCCTGACTTAATTAGCAATCCGGTGTTCCTTAAGTTTGATTGTTACCTTTGAATAAAGTCTTAATAGCAATACACGTTAAATATATAACATGCAGCAATTTGATCACAAGGATGCATTTTGTTTTAGGAGAGGGGATATTGATATTAGCAAAAAAACTGCCACTAAAATATAATGTGAAAGAGTAGTGCTTGAGAAGAATAAATAAAAATTAAATTAAAACATTAAGGAAAGAAGAAAAGGTGCTTACAAATATCTTGAGACTTTGGCCCCTGGCATGCTGCTCAAAACCTGCCGTGGCCCTTGAGCTAACAGAAATTAGCATCTGTTTGAGGAGGAAGAGCTGTGTTTAGAATCAATAATGTTTTTGAGCAAACTCACCTTGTGTTAGTGCAGCATAATGTGTAGTTCAAACAAATAAATGCGTGCACAGAACTGTTAGCAGGTGTGTGGAATTCACTGCGAGGGAGAGCTACTACAGCCATATTACACCACTGTTGCAAGCATTTAAGTAGTTGCCTATAGATTTCCAAGGGCCATTCAATGTGCTAGTTTCAGCTTGTAAAGCCTTGCATCCTTTGGCTTCTAGATACTTTCAGGACTGCCTTCTCACCTGTCCTGTACTCAGGTGGGTCAGCTTAGGCTGCTCCATTGTTATGAGGAGAGAGATGTAGTGTCCCAAAGCCAATTTTTTTCTGTAATAGGCCCCCACCTTATGGAACAGGTTAAAGCTGCAGTTACGCTGATTTCATTTAGGAAGACCTTGAAAACAGAGCTCTTTCACAAGATATTTGGAGCTTAATAGTTTGGTTGTACTGCATAGCACAGTGATTTTCTGTTACGTTGCCTATTTTTTATTATGTTTTTATTGTGTTGATTTTATGATTGTAAACTGCTAAGAGTTGGTTGAAGCTGGTGGCTTACAAAATAATACAGGGGTGCTTTTTGAAGTACATCATAGATCAAGACTTTATACAGAAAACTCTTGCACAGGAAGATCAGCTCTGCTAACAGTCTTTTATATAATTTTAGAAAGATGGTGACAAAATAAGGATTGAATGACCTAGATCCTTTGCACTGGTGTTTTAAAAACAAAGAATAATTGAGGTACTGTGTGGTGACAGAGATCATAATTTGCTGAATCAGTTTTTTTGAAGTTGCGTTCAGCTAGCCTAAAATTTCCCTCATTTCCCCTTCCTTTTTGGAATGAATTTATTTTTCTAATAAACTTCATGGCACACTTCATCAATGGATTGTAAGGCATTTTAATACATGGATCTTTATCAGTTCCCCAATTTCAATTTTGCAGTTCCCTGAAAGTGCTTTCTTAATGTAAAAAAAATAGTGCCAGAACTGTTACTGTTTTGGATGAAGACCTAATGCATTACCTGCAAAAAGCCCTAGTTAAAGTGGCTGTACTACATGGGGAAAAAACTAGTCTATTCTAAGATCACTTTGTTTTAAGTTATAGTCATTATGGTGGACTTCAGCCATCAGTTTGTATAATTGTTGTCGCTATATCCAGTATTTAATCCCAGTTATAGGTAGTTATAATAGTGGCTAACAGCGAGGATATAGTACATGGAAATATCATTTGTAAGAACAAGGTCATAATTAAGTCACAAATAAGGAGACCAATCACAATTACAAGTAGGAGGAGTTATAGTAAATCTGTAGACCCAACAGAATTATGACAAACCAGCAGGTCCAAGAACTTTACCTTGACAAGTACCACAGGGAAATGCTGGTAATGTTGTTCCTGTGAACCAGAACAAAGGCATTAGGAAAGCTATAGCGGTAGCATGATCTGGATTCAAACATCCAATAAATCATGGTTTATTTTTTTAAAAATTGTCTGGCTTGGAAAACGTTGTTGTTGTTGTACACCATCTGATTCTCTGTGACCCTGGGCAATTCACAGGTAAAAACAAAAACAATAAAACAATGCAATAGTAAAAATAAGGAATACAAGATGGCAAAAACTGGGCAACAACAAGAAGCAGACTCACACTACCCAAAAGGGGGCATCAATCACTCTCATCAAAGGCCTGGGCAAAGAGCCAGGACTAAGTCTTCTGAAACACCAGCAGGGTGGGGCCCATCTGGATCTCAGGGGACACCTCATTCCAGAGGACAGGTGCTATTTCAGAAAAGACACACTTCTAGGGTCACCATAGATGGCGTTGTTTAATCAAACTCTGCTGGATCAAATCAGCCAGGCGGATACTATGGGTGGTAGACAGCCTCTCAAGTAACCAGTTCCTATGCCATGTAGGACTTACTGGTAATGACCAGCACCTTGAATTGCACTCAGAAACAAACTGACAACCAGTACAGCTCATGAAGCAGGGTTGTTACATGGGCATACCAAAGCATGCCCATCACTGCCTGTGCTACTGCATTCGGGACTAGTTGAAGGTAGGTGGTCTGCAGGGGTAGCCCCATGTAGAGCATGTTGCAGTAGTCAAGCCACCAGGTGACCAGGATGAGAGTGATTGTCTGAAGGACTCACAATCTCAGAAAGGGCACACTTGGCGCAGCAAATGAAGCTGTGCAAAGGCCTTCCTGGGCACAGCTGCCACCAGCTCATTGAGCAGGAGTTGCGCAACACTCTTGAATAGGAAAGTGCTACCCCATCTAAGAATAAAGACAGAATATCCCCAGCCACGTGGTCTTGGTAGGATTGAGTTGGAGACAGTTCCTCCTTATGCAGACTTGCACAGCTTCCAGGAACTGGGACAGAATCTCGACAGCCTCACTTGTTCGGTCTGGGGTCAAAAGAAATAATTTGATGTCATTAGCATGCTGATGATACCAAACTCCAAACTGGCAGATAACCTCACCCAGTGATTTCATGTAGATGTTAAATAGGAGAGTAGAACCTGCAGCATCCTACAGAGGAGGGCCTAGGAAGCACTCTCTCTCCGCCCTACCCCCAACCAGCACTGATTGAAACCCATCCCGGAGAAAGGAAGAGAACCACTGTAAAATGGTGTGCCCTATCCTCAGCCCATGGAGCCAGTTCAGAAGGATACCTTGGTTGATGGTATTGAAAGCTGCTGAGAGATCAAGGAGCACAAGAATGGATGCATCACTTCCATCCTGGCTCTGCCGCAGGTCATCTACAAGCATGATCAAAGCTGTCTCAGTCCTGAATCCCAGTCTGAAACCTGACTGAAATGGGTGTGGATAATCCACTTTCATCAGGGTTCTCATCAACTGTAGTCTGACCACCTTAACTTTCCCCAGAAAGGGAAGGTTGAATACTGGACAATGGTTATTGAGAACCACTGAGTCCAAGGATGGCCTCTTGAGGAGGGGGTGCATATCCACCTCTTTCAAGGCAGGAGGTACCACCCTTTCCATCAAGGAGGATGATATCACAGCATGGACCCAACCACAGGTCACCTCCCTGGCTGCTTTTATGTTCCAGGAGGGCCGGATCCAGTTAACGCGTGGCTGAACTGAGCACAGAGAACTCCATCCACTTCCTCAGGTTTCACTGACTCAAACCCATCTCAGATCACCAGACTATGCCTCAAGCACCTCAGCCTGACCTGCCTAGAGTCCAGGTTGGAGCAGATCTGAGCAATTTTATCGACCAGATAGCCTGGGTAATCCCAAAAGGGACTGGGTAACCCTAAACAGGGCTGCTGGACAGCTATCAGTGAATGCAATATGGGCAAAGAAGTACTGATGCTTGACTGTCCTTATCACCACGAGGTAATCCCTAATGCGGGCTCTAATGTGGGAATAAACTGTAATTTTTGGTTTAGTGCAACATGTAACTCAGCTCTTACATGTATAGAGGCAGGTATAAAAACTATGCATATCCTGACTGCAAGTTGATCGATAAAGGCTGTTGATCCTGCATTAATTATCTCTAGTGTCTTTTGTCTGCTTAATAAAGTGGGCCAGTCTCTGTCTCCAAAAACCAATACACACACACACACGCTCATTTTCTACTACTAGCACACATTATACAATTGAAATGCAGTTCTAGCTTCCAGTCATTTACTATGGGGAGCCATGGAGATGACCTTGAAGGAACTATTCAGAAACTCTAACAAAAACGACACGTGCAAAAGTATTCCTTGAACCTAGGGAGAAGGGAAAGTATTAGGGAGAAAACACTGGCTCCTCCCTGACTCTCTGGGGTATAAGAGGGAGAGATGGGATAATACAATCAGACTTGCAAAATTCTGTCACTGTAGGCTATCTCAATAAAATATAATTATAGTATTTTTGTGGAGATAGTTTCCTGATCTGGACAACCTCAAAAGGCTGACATTTTCCTAAATGCATTTCCTATAGTGTGGCAACTTCAGTGCCTTCTGAGTTTCATACTGTAAATCAGGGGTCTCAAATTCACAGCCGATGGGTTTCATGTTACCCTCTAAGTCATTTTCTATGGCCCAAAACTTTATTATTTATTTATTTGTTTGTTTATCAGATTTACATAGCTGCCCATCTCACAAACGTGACACTGGGCAGCATACAATAAAACAATCAGTTAAGGCAAATAAACAGCAATTAAAAACAAACACAAATATAAAACAAACTGCTAGAGAATGGACCAGCATCCGACACATAATGTAACTATCTCACAGGCTCCCCATTTCTCTAAACCTGCTGGAAAAAAAAGTTTTCAGGGATTTTCTAAATGCCAGTAGGGTCAGAACTAATCTCACCTGGGGAGTGAGGGGATGATATTCCAGAGGGTGGATGCCATGGCAGAAAAGGCCTGCCTCCTGGTCCTGTCAGATGGAACTCTTTAGCAGACAGGACCCGTAACATGCCCTCCTGCCAGACTTGATGGGATAGGTAGATGTAACCAGGGAGAGGTGGTCCTTCAAATAACCTGATCTCATGCCATGTAGAGCTTTAAAGGTCAAAAACAGCACCTTGAATTGAACTTGGAAGCAAACTGGTAACTAATGCAGCTTGTGGAGCAGAGGTGTAATGTGCTGTTCTAGAGACACACATAACTGCCCACACTGCCACATTTTGTACCACGTTTTGTACATTTTGTCTGGATGTTCTTCAAAGATAGCTCCATGTAGAGCGTGTTACAATAATCCATTCAGGAGGTGACCAGGGCATGAGTAATTGTGAGCAGAACCTCATGGTCCAGGAATGAGCACAACTGGCTCGCAATACGAAGCTGTGCAAAGGCCCTCCAAGCCACGACTGCCACCTGCTCTTTGACCCCCAGATTGTGTACTGGGTCTGTTTGGGGCATAATACTTACTCAGCAATAGTGCTGAAAAACAAAGAGAACTATAATTGGGCAATTCTATGTAGCAGGGGTTCTTGAGCCAACAGAGGGGAATTGAAGACTTTTCTGGTGGTCTGATAGGGTTCTGTAGCAACACTAAATCTACTCACATTACCCCACCTTCAACAGGTGGTGCATGCTCAGATGCTTGCTCCCATCTCCTCATTCACAATCATTCCCTCTAAGAAGGCTTGGAAGTTTTCTGGAGAGGAGCAGATGGTCAGAGAACCCAAACAGACAGGTGCTGCCTCATCCTTTTCCCTGGGTCTGTCTTCTTGCATCCCAGGTTGGAGAAGTCACCAGGGCAGACAGGTGAGAAAGGCATCTGGCGGGCCAGCTGGGTTGTTGGCGAGGTTTCTGCTGAGCTGGAGAATATCTGGCTAGCATAGAAAAGGGAGAGCTGCCACTGCTACTAAATTCTGCTCCTTATGTTTGTGGGACCGGCAGCTGCTGCCAGTAGCCTAACTGCTGGGGAGGACTGAAGTAATGGTGGCAGCTTCCCCACTCATCAGACACGGAAGAAGAAGGTGAAGCCATGACAAGGCTGCTGGGACTGGAGCATTGTCCCAGCACTGGACTGCCAGTAACACTTGTCCTGTTCAAGGCTACAGCTGAAACAGGCAAGAATGAATAGCATGTTGGTTCACAGAGCTTTTGTTAGTTTAGTTGTAAATAGGTTCAAAACAGCAGTGTAATCAAAGATAGCACCCTGGCTGGAGGTTGTAAATCAGGCAAGAGTATACTTGCAGCAGAAAGTCTCATAAGACTTGCAGCTCCCAAGAAGATAGAAGTAGAGGCCTCCAGAAGCAAACTGGTTCTATACTCCAATTTGAGAGTCTGAAGGGTGCATAATAGCACTTTCCCAAGTATGGCAAAAAAAAATTGGGCTCTGTGCCCTTTTTGGATCATCCTCCACCTCCTCAGTGAAGGAGAGTTAGGAGGAAGAACAAAGCAATTCCTTCACAGGGAATAAATTTGTTCCCCAAATTTGGGATTTGGGGAACAAACCATCATGTGAAAAGAATTCCTTCTGCCCAGAAGGGGGAAAAAATGAGGAAGAGAAATAGGGCACGATTCCAAGCAGCCCAACCTTGGGCTATGGAAGGCATGAACAGAGTTGATAAAAGGAAACTCAATGTAGCTTAGTAGCTTTCCATAGGAAGGGCTAGTTAGGTGAGCAGGTTGTTCTTGCACAGCAAAAACTGGAAGGTACCCTTATTTATGGGCCACTATTGGAGCTAAGAAGACAAGGTGTGAGCTGCAACAACCACAGTTGGGGTATCTGTCAGAAGACCATTGGGAGAGAAATCTTGCATTGGTTCCATTTTTGTCTCCAGGGCAAAAGGCTTGGAAGGTTGCCTGAGATGGTGAGTGATGATGAACGAATAAATATGGAAAGTTTCTTCCTTGGAAAGATCCTTCAGAGATCCTTCTTTGAAGGATGGCATGTGTTTCTGTGGCTGTTTTAATGGTGTAAAGCTACAGTGCCCAGCATCTCTCAGATTGGCTGGGGCTGTCAGAAGTTGCGTTCAGTAACTTCTGGAGGACCACAAATCACTGATTAAAATTTAATTATTAAAAATAGCCAACTTTTGTATCAAAGTATAAAAAAGCTTCAGTATTGCAGCCTTTAGACAAATGAACTAGTTTTCATGTGGCATTTATGATTATTTGAGTCTGAGATCTCTGTTCTAAATGTTCAAGAGTGGCAGCTGTTAAGTTGTCGGAAGCCAAATAGGATGTTTTGAAAGTGTTTGGTACAGAATATCTGAAATGTACAACAAAGTGTAGCTGTAACAACAGCTGGTTAATGTTTGAAACTATATACAGTAGACCTCACTTAACCACAATCAGGACTGGCAACTCTGTCGCTAAGCAACATGGTTGTTAAATGAGACGTCATGTGATTGCAACGCACTTCCGCCCCGATCACCTGCAGTCATTAAGTGAGCCATCAGGTGACCATGACAGACTTATGACCGCATTTCTGCCATGGTGCTTAAGTGATTCACCTGCAGTCGTTAAGCGAGACATCACATAACTGCGACTTGCGATTTTACTGCTGACTTCTCCATTGACTCTCCTTGTCAGAAGCCAGCTGTGAAGTGAGCACATGGTGATCACATGGCCATGGGACGCTGCAGTGATTGTGAATGCCTGCTGGTTGTGAAGTGCCCGAATCTCAATCATGCAACTGTGGGGACGCTGTGACGGTTGTAAGTGTGAGGACCAGTCATAAAGTTACTTTTTCAGCACCGTTGTACCTTTGAACGGGCGCTAAACAGGGCAGTTGTAAGCGAGGATTACCTGTACATTTTCTAGCCTTTAGATCCTGATGAGGAGAAGCTTTAAGCAAACATTTTTCATTATTTAAAAACAAATCTGTAAATTAAAAATTTGAAAAGAGAAGTGTAGCTTAGGGCATATAATTCAAATACACAGACAGAGTTTGGTACAGTTTTGCTCAAGTCTTATTCTTTGCATATTTGCTGACTAAAGAGAGTTTGAGATGTTAAAGTGAATGTTAAAGTACAGGATGTGAAAGAGCATACGTTTCCTATGCAAAAGTAACAATAGAGTTAAACAAATATTTTGTTTGAAAATTATGACTTTGCTGTAATTAGCCTAAGATGTGACAATATTTATTGCTGTATTAGGGCAGAGAAGGAGAAACAAAAAGGCAAACTTCATGCTTGGAATCAATTGGAAAATAATTGAAAATAGAACTGCTGATACAAAAATGTCCTTATACAATCTATGGTGAGATTATAGTTGGAGTATTGTGTATAGCCCTGGCCACTGATTCTTAAAAAGGGTATTATAGCACTAGAAAATAGTGGAAAAAAGAAGCAACCAGAATGACTAGAGGGCTGGAGCAACTCCCCTATGGGGATAGACTATAGTAATTGAGGTTTTTTGGACTGGAATGAAGGAGGATAAGGGAGACATGATTGAGATTTATAAAATCATGCAGGACATATTTAACTATGAGAGAGGGAGATTTTCTCTCTAACAAACACAGTATTAGAATTCAAGGTCATCCATTGAAACTAAATGCAGAGAGATAATAACTTCCAGAAATAAATACTTTTTCACACACTGTGTAACTAAACTTCGGAATTTGCTGCAATCAGCCAATTTGGAAGGTTTTAAAGTTTCATGCAGAATCAGACTATTAATGATTATTAATATTTATATATTCCAACCTTCACCACAACACGTATAAACAAATTTAGCTACTCTTCACCCCCTCTAAGGTTACAAACATTTATCTCTTCGTCCCATTTCCCATCTTGTATCTATAAACGAATCCATAAAACATCATCTTTCAGTCCTGGTGTCAGCAGAAAGTCTGTAAAGGGTCACCAGAAGTATCAACATAACTTGTTTTTACCTTGGCAAGTAAACCAACTTTATATTCCTTCCTTTTACTTCTAACTGTCTTAATCTTTAGTTCATTCAAATATTGTGGTAGGACTTCTCTTCATTTCTTCTTTGTCCCATTGTACAGAGTTCTTCAAAGCTTTAACAAGCCTTTTTTTGTAAATCCAATTGGAAAAAATTATCCATTATCATTTTGTATTTCCCTCTGAAATTTTAAAGCCTCTGCTAGTTTCTTTTGTGGATCCAGCGAAACATCCTTTTCTGAGTCATTCTCTTGGCCTGTCAGTTGTAAATCCACTTTTGATATCATTTCTATCTTCTCAGATAAAATTTGTTCTACATCTGTCATTTCTTCAATAACATCTTTTGGACAAAGTCTGTCCCAGGAAGCAGACATCATTAGTGACACTGTTGCTATCATGGCTACTATTTTCTGATTCCATTCTTCAGAAGTCTCCGTCAGTATTTTTATTGTTATAATGTTTCGCAACATTTTACAGGCTTGTAAATCTTTCCTCTACCTAAAAACTTTAGTCCTCTCTAGTGTCCAGTTTTTGAAATCGCTTATCTTTATTATGTCTTGCCAACCTAGCAATTCGAAAGCATGCAAATGGGAGTAGATAAACAGGTACCACTTTGGTGGGAAGGTAACAGCATCCCATGACTGTCATGCTGGCCACATGACCACGGAAGTGTCTTTGGACAACTCTGGCTCTTCTTATTATGTCTTGTAAAAACCAAAACAGAATCTATTTCCCATGAGAAGCTGTTTGTTCTTTATAATTAATTCCAAAATCTTATTGTAAAAGTTTCAATATTCCAATTTTATCTGGACCCTTAGTCTGTTTGTAACGTAAGATCAAAATCTTATTTAGCGTTTTGCTGTTTATTTCAGATTCTTTAAATTCTTAAGCTTATGATTAAAATTTTCTTTCATTCAGTACTGAAGGCAGACTCATCTGGCATTTTCCAACTTGTCATTCTAAAGGTCTCTAATTGCTTAGAAGTAGTTAATGAACAATTTCCAAAAGTAATTAGAAAGTGAGGTTTGCTAACTTAGTGTCCTCTAAAAGTTTCTGCTGCATTTGTGAGCAAGATGGCTAATCCCATCATCTCCCAGCAGTCGAACCTGCAGAAACCGCTGTCCTGTGGTCTCATCATGAGGAGCAGCTGTCTGGAGTACATGTGGGCCATTTCCTGTCCTCTCCTAATCCAGAGGGGTTCCAAGGAATTGGTCTATTCACCAGTTCCTTGGTCTTTGCCACAGTCGTCGGCTCCGCTTTCATAGAGCCATCTTCAGTTCACCATACCTCCCCCAGAAGTCATCTAATGACTGTTAGTATTGATGATTGTTTACTATTACCGCAGTTATACTCAGCATGTCTACTGATATCGGAGTCATCCTGGATTGGAGTGGCATATAAACCCCCACAAATAAATGTATAAATAAATAATATACTGTTGCTGGCGAGTGACAGAGGATGGGTGCAATTTTCTTCCCATCTAGACTTGTGAGCTTATCAAATATGTCCAGTTGGCTACTACATAACATGGAATGCTGGCCTAGATACATCATAAAATCATATTTCCTGACTTAGGAGGGCTCTTCTAATGCCCTACTAAGCTTAGAACTATAGTTTTTGTCAATTTAGTTTTTGCCCCTATGTACTTGTTGATTTAAATTAAATTAAAAATTTAAAGTATTTGCATTAACATTAGAATATTATACAGTTTCACATACTTACAGTTGCCTAATGTTTATGTATAGATTCTCAGGGTAAAAGCAATTTTAAAGATAATGCTACAGGGAGAAAGAATTTCTATTTTATTGTAAGGTTGTAAGAAAGGATTGGGCAACCTCTTGGCCACAGGGACCACATTTTTTTTTTTTTGGTAGGGGTGGAAATGCCATAGTGGAAAGTTGTGACATCACAATATGGATAGGACTTGTTGTTGTTGTTTATTCGTTTAGTCGCTTCCGACTCTTCGTGACTTCATGGACCAGCCCACGCCAGAGCTTCCTGTCGGTCGTCAACATCCCCAGCTCCCCCAGGGACGAGTCCGTCACCTCTAGAATATCATCCATCCATCTTGCCCTTGGTCGGCCCCTCTTCCTTTTGCCTTCCACTCTCCCCAGCATCAGCATCCTCTCCAGGCTGTCCTGTCTTCTCATTATGTGGCCAAAGTATTTCAGTTTTGCCTTTAATATCATTCCCTCAAGTGAGCAGTCTGGCTTTATTTCCTGGAGGATGGACTGGTTTGATCTTCTTGCAGTCCAAGGCACTCTCAGAATTTTCCTCCAACACCACAGTTCAAAAGCATCGATCTTCCTTCGCTCAGCCTTCCTTATGGTCCAGCTCTCGCAGCCATATGTTACTACAGGGAACACCATTGCTTTAACTATGCGGGCCTTTGTTGTCAGTGTGATGTCTCTGCTCTTAACTATTTTATCGAGATTTGTCATTGCTCTTCTCCCAAGGATTAAGCATCTTCTGATTTCCTGACTGCAGTCAGCATCTGCAGTAATCTTTGCACCTAGGAATACAAAGTCTTTCACTGCTTCTACATTTTCTCCCTCTATTTGCCAGTTATCAATCAAGCTGGTTGCCATAATCTTGCTTTTTTTGAGGTTTAGCTGCAAGCCAGCTTTTGCACTTTCTTCTTTCACCTTCATCATAAGGCTCCTCAGTTCCTCTTCACTTTCAGCCATCAAAGTGGTATCATCTGCATATCTGAGATTGTTAATGTTTCTTCCAGAGATTTTAACTCCAGCCTTGGATTCCTCAAGACCAGCTTGTCGCATGATGTGTTCTGTATACAAGTTGAATAGGTAGGGTGAGAGTATACAGCCCTGCCGTACTCCCTTCCCAATCCTAAACCAGTCCGTTGTTCCGTGGTCTGTTCTTACTGTTGCTACTTGGTTGTTATACAGATTCTTCAGGAGGCATACAAGATGACTTGGTATCCCCATACCACTAAGAACTTGCCACAATTTGTTATGGTCCACACAGTCAAAGGCTTTAGAATAGTCAATAAAACAGAAATAGATGTTTTTCTGAAACTCCCTGGCTTTTTCCATTATCCAGCGGATATTGGCAATTTGGTCTCTAGTTCCTCTGCCTTTTCTAAACCCAGCCTGTACATCTGGCAATTCTCGCTCCATGAACTGCTGAAGTCTACCTTGCAGGATCTTGAGCATTACCTTACTGGCATGTGAAATGAGTGCCACTGTTCGATAGTTTGAACATTCTTTAGTGTTTCCCTTTTTTGGTATGGGGATATAAGTTGATTTTTTCCAATCTGATGGCCATTCTTGTGTTTTCCAAATTTGCTGGCATATAGCATGCATTACCTTGACAGCATCATCTTGCAAGATTTTGAACAGTTCAGCTGGGATGCCGTCGTCTCCTGCTGCCTTGTTATTAGCAATGCTTCTTAAGGCCCACTCAACCTCACTCTTCAGGATGTCTGGCTCTAGCTCACTGACCACACCGTCAAAGCTATCCCCGATATTGTTATCCTTCCTATACAGGTCTTCTGTATATTCTTGCCACCTTTTCTTGATCTCTTCTTCTTCTGTTAGGTCCTTGCCATCTTTGTTTTTGATCATACCCATTTTTGCCTGGAATTTACCTCCAATGTTTCTAATTTTCTGGAAGAGGTCTCTTGTCCTTCCTATTCTATTGTCTTCTTCCACTTCCGTGCATTGCTTGTTTAAAAATAATTCCTTATCTCTTCTGGCTAACCTCTGGAATTTTGCATTTAATTGGGCATATCTCCCCCTATCGCTGTTGCCTTTTGCTTTCCTTCTTTCTTGGGCTACTTCTAGTGTCTCAGCAGACAGCCATTTTGCCTTCTTGGTTTTCTCTTTCTTTGGGATGTATTTTGTTGCCGCCTCCTGAACAATGCTGCCAACTTCTGTCCAGAGTTCTTCCGGGACCCTATCTACTAAGTCCAGTCCCTTAAATCTATTCTTCACCTCCACTGCATATTCCTGAGGAATATTCGTGAGCTCATATCTAGCTGATCTGTGGGTCTTCCCTAATCTCTTTAGTCTGATCCTAAATTGTGCAAGAAGAAGTTCATGGTCTGAACTTCAGTCAGCTCCAGGCCTAGTTTTTACCGACTGTACAGATGTCCACCACCTTTGGCTGCAAAGGATGTAATCAATCTGATTTCGGTGTTGTCCATCTGGTGAAGTCCATGTGTAAAGCCGTCTCTTAGGTTGTTGGAAGAGAGTGTTTGTTATGCAGAGTGAATTGTCTTGGCAAAATTCTATCAGCCTATGTCCTGCTTCGTTTTGTTCTCCCAGGCCATACTTACCTGTAATTCCAGGTGTCATTTGACTGCCCACCTTAGCATTCCAGTCTCCTGTGATGAAAATAACATCTCTTTTAGGCGTGTTGTCCAGTAGGTGCTGCAGATCCTCATAGAACTGCTCTACTTCAGCTTCTTCAGCATTTGTGGTTGGGGCGTATATTTGGATCACTGTGATGTTAGATGGCTTGCCCTGAATTCGAATTGAGATCATTCTGTCGTTTTTTGGGTTGTATCCAAGCACTGCTTTAGCCACTTTACTATTAATTATGAAGGCTACTCCATTTCTTCTGTGGTCCTCTTGTCCACAGTAGTAGATCTGGTGGTCATTTGATGTGAAGTGGCCCATTCCAGTCCATTTCAGTTCACTGACGCCCAGAATGTCTATCTTTAATCTTGACATCTCACCAATAACCACATCCAATTTGCCCTGGCTCATAGATCTTACATTCCAGGTTCCAATGGTGTGTTGATCCTTAGAACATCGGATTCGCCGTTCACCACCAGCACCGTCGGCCGCTAACCGTCCTTTCGGCTTTGAGCTAGCTGCGTCATCACGACTGGGGCTAGTTGAGCTCATCCTCTGTTCCTCCCCAGTAGCATTTTGACCATCTTCCGACCTGGGGGTCTCATCTTCCGATGGTATACCGACATATCTCTGGTTGTACTGATCCATTTAGTTTTCACGGCAAGAATACTGGGGTGGGTTGCCATTACCTTCCCCAGGGATCGCATTTAGTCTGACCTCTCTGTCATGACCTTCCCGTCTTGGGTGGCCCTTCACGGTTTAGCTCATGGCATCATTGAGGTGCTCAAGCTCCAGCACCACGACAAGGTAACGATCCTTTGCGGAGGGATAGGACTTGGGGGTTGTGTTAAGCCTAAAATAAAACATGATCTTTCTTCTTCTTCCCCATAATGTACCACCCTCAAAATTAAATGGTGAGATTTATGATTCTCCTGAGTATAGCCCTGCCCCAAAGATAAGGTGTATGCAGATTTTGACACACACCCAAGTGCTGATCCTAAATTCCCATAATTCAATTGTGTCAACAAAATTATGGTATCTGTTAAAAATTGGTTTTTGCTCAGTCGTAGTATGTTACAATAAACAATAAAGCAGCCAAGGACTGTTTCATATCTATAGTTGTCTTGGATAAGTGTTGTTACAATTGCACAAACAATAATGACTCCATGGGTACATAGTTGTACCAATAATTATACCTCTGCATGAGTGCTACCTTTTTGTGAGTGGGTTTCATTGTGTTTGTCTACAGAAAGCTATAAATTCAAACTGGCTATGAAATGAAGCATATGCAAAAAGTGCCTGTAGGAGAAGGAAATCCAACAGATCACAGTAATTCACTAATAAATAGATAAGTTGAGTTGTTTTAGCATAGTGTTGTGCTATAGCCAATTAAGTGATTTTGTCTCATGATATGTAATTGCCATGTTTTACATGGCCTATTGCCCTGTGAGATTTTCATACTGTAAACTGTATCAACTGGACACTTAAAGTGTTTGGGATTAACTACATTTTGTAATTATAAAATTTAATACTATGATTTGGGAAATGTGTGGACTGAAACCTGCTATTCTGCAAAAGACGCACTGAAATGAAATAGGAAAAAAGGACTAAATAGTTCATATCCTAAGTAATATCTCATATTTGACATGAATACCATACCAGATTCGTACTTCAGAACAACTGTCAAACCTTAAATGCAAAATTTGGCAGAAATCTCTCTCAGCAGAAATAGTTTTGTGGCACAGGCTCAGGCTAATCATAATATTTTGTTGTAGCTTACAGTAGTTGTTTCATCTGAAAGGGAATCCATTCCCATTTCAACTTTGTAATTATGTATATTCTATGTAAATACTCATAACTTTTGTTTTTGATTTTGTATCTAATTGTACTAACCTATTTACTTATATTTTTAAACTTAAGCCATTGAGAAAATTGAGCAATGATATTATATTATTATTATTTTTTGGTAGCTGTCAAGTGCAAATCCGGTATATGAAAAATATTATCGCCAGGTAAGTGTGGGCTCATTTCCTTTGTTTTTATTTTAGAGTAAAATAATTTCTCCTTGGGTTGTTATCGGTAATTGTATTAAACAGAATAAAATGATCCACTTCATTTTGTAGTTTATAGACTGAAATAAATACTTGAAATATATTAAAAGTTAATTTTATATCTTAGCACGACATCAGAGTACAATGGGCCTTGTTTCACTACATTTCTTTTGAACACAAAAAATTACTGTTGGCACTAGAGATCAGCAACAATTGACCATAGATAGCAATTCCAGAAATAATTTCTCTATAATACCTACTTCTGATACAAGACTATAATGAGTTTATTTTATTTGAAAAAATACCCTGTGTTTTATAATAATGAGTCCTTGTTGAAGTAAATTAGCATATCCAGAATAACCTCAATTAAAAGTTTATCACTGCTTAAGAGATTTGTTTCAATACAGAGTTCATCGGTATTAGTGATGCTTTATGCCTACCAGTTTAAAGAGGTTTTTTTAAGTTAAATACGAAAGGTCTATTGTCTTGAGAATTATGGCATTTAAGTGACAGAGAACAAGCGTTTGTTTACAGCGAGCGTAATGTATAGAAATGTTAGGGTCTATAAAATCACAGAGTATTTAATTATTTGGAAACTAGTTTGTGCAGTGAGTCTTTCTACTCATACCCTTCTGCTTGCAGACCCCCAAAATTTGTTTTGAAGAATCCTGTGTCTTTTTGAAGCAGATTTTCAGTACATGAAGGGGAAGAGGAAATAGGTTTGCCTGACAGAAGGGCTATGGATTCCAGTTATTACTTTTGTGAATCCTAGAGATTGCTATTTTGGTAAGATGGAACTGCCCTTTCACTTAGCTAGAAGGATAAATGAGACTGTGTTGTATTACGGATTCCCATCCTATGTACTATACTGTATATTATATAAGCAAATACTAATCTCATTCACGAAGAAGTCAGAGACGTGCCATTATAGTTAATAGATTCGTTTCAAATAGGGAGAAGTTATCTATTATAGACAAACCTGAGTGGATGTGATGATATGCAAAATACTTTGAACTGTTTGAATTTGAAATTCCCCATTTTGAATTGGAAATACTTTCAAGCTTGAAATGGTTGTTCTATATTCAAAACAGTCTGTTTTGATAATGTTGGAAGTGTTTCAAGTTCAAAACTTTCTGAATTGTTGACACATCCTGTTTTGAACTCAAAATGGGGCAGTTTAAATTCAAAACTTTTTGCACATCCTTAATTGGTGGGTTGTATACACCATGAAGAAGAATCTAAAATAATGTCAGTGTCTTGTCAATAATTTCAGTTATAATTTCTAGTTCAGCACCTTTTGCTCACCCACTGCCCACTGTAGTTTTGAGGATTGTTACCCCATACCTTTCTTTTTACTGAGAAATGTATCTCAACACATGCATAATGCAAAATAAACCTTTTTAGATGCAACTAATATTAGTAATACAGTTTTTATTTGCAGTTCAACTCTGTAAGTTTCTTAAGCGTTAAAATCTAAAGTGCTAAATCAATGGTACAAGAGGATACCCTTGCAGACATACAATAGTAATTATTTTCTCTGCCAAATGCTTAACTCCTATAGTTTGCTATGAGCTACAAGTACATGAGAGGCACAAGAGTATCTGGATACCCAGACCCAATTTGCCTCGCCAAACAGTTTACACAGTAAACAACTTTTGCAAGATTATAGAATATCTTGCTTGGTCCTCATGTGGTCATTGTCTTGAAAAATGAACTTGCTTTGAAAAATGAATGCGTAAATTTATTTATTTATTTATTTCAAAGATTTACTGTATATGGCCGCCCATCTTGTAGAACAGAACTCTGGGTGGTTAACAACAATCAAATCACAAACAATAAAAGAAAAACCAGACACATAATCCAACATCTGCATCCATTCATCTATGCAATCCTCAGGCTTTTATAGATTACATTATAATAAGAGTTTTTCTGCTAGGGTGGTAAAGTAGCAATTATCTCTAGCTATTTATGTCTCAGGGACATAGGAAATTAATGATATATATCTTCCCAAGTGGAAGAATGAGAATACTTCTTTTTACCGCTGGAAGCCCCCAAGGATGCTTCCATCATATTGGCCTTTTCTCTGGACCTCAGAACAAGGCACTGGACTGCTTTCCTTCCTTCCTCCCTCCCTCCTTCCCTTGGTTTCTTTACCACCCCACTCTAAGGGACTCTAGGCACTGTACAGAAATTATAATTAAAACAGTTACAAATAATACTTCATAATAATACAAAATTCAACGAAGTTGATATTCTGCAAGTGCCTGTGTGGCTCATGTGGAGTCGGGAGACAGTACTGAAAACCAAATTGATAGAAGCTAGTGGTTTTCAAAATATCAGTTTTCCATTTTTAATTATTTTAAAGAAGTGAGGCAGAAAGCTGGAGCATAACTAAAGTAGGTGACTTAGGAGATCAAATTGGGATCTCAGCCATAAGAAATGTGTCACTCTCTCATCTAGAGAGATAGTATACTAGAATGTAAGGCATCTTTGAAATGGAAAACTGCCTTGGTTTTTTTTATTAAAATGACAGTATGTAAACATAGCAAGTAAATGAATTGTACATGGCTATTCTTGCTCCCAAGAAACTGGAAGTAGACTTGTTAATTCAAGGTAACTATACATAACTATTAGATTGCATTAAGCATCTCACAATGAAAGTTTGTCTTTGAAGGAGCTCAAAATACATGTTATAGGCAATATGATATGATAAAAATTCCCATCAATTTAATCCTGACTGAAAAGTCATGGTAAATAGAGATACTTAAAAAAGTAATATACAACAGAAGTTGTAACCCAGGAATGACATTCAGAATGTTGAAATGTGCCATTTATATGTAATATATTAAATATATTACAGCTAGTTAACGTTTTGGACAGTTCAATTGTAAAACTATGTTACTTCTTGCTGTTGGAGGTTAGTAATGAAGAAATCAGTCATACTTGGGTGAACCATTGTCTTGCATGTATAAACAATTGATCATAGAGCTGATGAATATAGATAGGGAATCTGATGGATCTGATGAATATACAGTAGATAAGGAAAGGATATTTTTAGTATATTGACTCTAGGGCATATAGGGCTTTAAAAGCTAATTATAACACCTGGAGCTAGATAGATGTGCTTGAACATTCATTTGCTAAAAGTTATCATAAACATAATTTTTGTAACTATATATGTACAATGCCATGATTTTAACATACAGTGTATATGGTTCTATTGTGCATGCAACATGATTAATTTAATATTCCATAATTCTTTGTTTTCTGAGCTAATAAGGTTTAGTTAAAGCTGTATATTTTAAAGATTTGCTTGTAACAATCAGTTGTATCGCCTCTTTTGGCAGGTTGATCCTAGTAATTCCGGAAGAGTGTTGGCTTCTGATGCAGCTGTTTTTTTGAAGAAATCAGGACTGGCAGATTTGATACTTGGGAAGGTATTGATATGTTGAGATAAGAGGATAATCTGTCTTGGCTTTCACAAGAATAAAAATGCTGTTATCCGCAGAATCTTTTAGATTTCATAGATTCCATTGTTATTGTAATTCTTATTGGTGTTATCTTATGCTGGTCTATGACTGAAATAAAGATTTGATTTGATTCTGCATATTCTGTTACAATTTTTTAGTGTTACATTCTCTATAGGAGTTACAGCTTCATTCCTTGAAAAGTAATCATTTTAATTTTAATGTTGAGTGAACCCAACATTGGGTGGGTCCAGGAGTACTCAGTAGCTGCATATTGAAAATGAAGTGATTTCTTGACTTCATTGTATAAAAGGTTCTCCAAGGGGGTGATTAGAGTAATCTAAAGGTATTTATCTAAATATATGGAAGATATTTTGTGTTTAAAGATAATCTAAAACTAAAAACACAATTCAGATTGAGCTATGGTAATTGTAATAATCTCTGTCAGCTAACATTAAACCATTAAGTTGTATTAGCATTGCAACTATTGCTGATAATAAATATAACAAATTATTTTTAAAATAGGTTGATAAGGTAAATAGAAGAGATTTCTGACATCACTTCACATGCTTCTTCTATCTAACTATATTTTAGGTTTGGGATCTTGCTGATACAGATGGCAAAGGTATCTTAAACAAACAGGTAAAATATATTTTTTTCTGTATATAAATATTGTTAAGAAATAACAACATAAAAAGTATTTCTCCAATAGTTTAAAGAGGTTCCTGTATCTAATTATAGTGTGAGCCTCTGCCTTTGATTTATTAACAAGGTAGGGAGCATGTGTAGACAATGGCCTTTGGAATTCTTTCTAACCCTCTTACCAGCAATGGCCATAGGAGACATCTGTATTTGCTTCTGTGTAATAAAGTAGTATTTCCACTTCCCCCTCATCTTGTACCTGTCACTGTATGTGTGTGTCCTTGGAAGCACAGGTGAGCTGTATATGCTCTGCTGTGGGTCATATAACCAGGAGGGAGCGGGCTTAGATGGAGTAGTCAGCAATGTTCTGAGGCCCTGCCCAACTGCTTCTCCCATAGCAATGCACTGGGGGATTTGTTTCTGGAATATTTTGGCATCTGCTTGGCCACTGTGTGACATAGGACGCTGACCTTAATGGACCTTTGGCCTGATTCATCAGAACTCTTCTTATAGGCTAGAAGATAGACAAAGATGCAAATAAATCCTCTCATTAAGTCTGCACTCCTCGTAATGTTGATCCTAATACACAGGAGCAAAATATGTTGGGTGTATTGTATATCATCAAATGTCTCTAAGACAAAATAGAAAGACTACAAGCTAGAGAATGATAAATTACACAATTTAGCTTTTTGGAAAATGTGCACTATTTCTCAGTATTAGAATAGAAAAATTTATAAATAGACATGAAATCCTCTTAATTACATGAGCCTTCTGTGTGCTTCCAATTATATACTTTAAAAACTGTTTAGAGCAGGGGTCCCCAGCCCCCACGCCATGGACTGGTACCGGGCCATGGCCTGTTAGGAACCAGGCCGCCCAGCAGGAGGTGGGTGAGCAAGCGAATTTACAGCCTGAGTATTTACAGCTACTGGTAAATTTACATCGCTTGCATTACTGCCTGAGCTCCGCCTCCTGTCAGAGAAAGCAAGCCCATTGGCTGCTATCTCCAAACGGCGCAAAGAAAAAAGAATAAAAGGTTGGGAGAAAGAGGAAGCTCTTGAATCATCCTGAAACCATCCCTCCCCCCTGTCTGTGGAAAAATTGTCTTCCACAAAACCAGTCCCTGGTGCCAAAAAGGTTGGAAACCGCTGGTTTAGAGAATCAAATCATGTTACTTTATGCTAGCAAAGTATTTTGAAAAAACAATTTGACAGACCTCAGTTCAATGCATGATGCAGTGCAAAAAAAAATGCATAATTTATTTGATATTTCAGAGTTGAACTAACCATGCATTTTCTGTAAAACTGTTTTTTGTTACTTTCTTTTTCCTTTATAGGAATTTTTTGTGGCTTTACGGCTTGTAGCCTGTGCACAGAATGGATTGGATGTTTCGCTGAGTAGTCTCAACTTGCCTGTTCCTCCACCTAGATTTGTAAGACATTTTAAAAAATAAGTTAACCGATTACAGTACAATAGAAAGCCCTCACTGACTTGCATAGCGTACACTCTCAACGAACAACTTAAAAACTGTGCTGTGTAGCTGTGCATGTCTGGATTGTGCCTTAATTGTTTAGTGATGGAAGATTTTTAATTGAATTTAATCTTTGGTAAAATGTTATTCCTTCCTCTTTTTTTATACAGTGTTACATTTACATAGAGAGAGAGATCATAAAGAAATATTACGCACCCAGCTAGCAGCCTGTAATGCAAAAAAGCTATCGTTCTAAATCCAGAAAAAAAAATCAGTGTCGCGGACAAACTTATTTCTGTTTTTTAAAACCTAGTTGCCTTTTCTCTATGATGCTTCTATACCTTCGGTACTGCATTCCAAAACTGCAACCTGATATGACAATTTTGGACGAACCTTCCTGTGTTCAGAGTAAGGAAGCAGCCTCTCTGTTTCTGAAGGATCCCATTTTGCGTAAGGTTGGAAGCTGCTGAGGCTGGAGCTAGTGCTGCTCAGACCAGGCAAAATCGCTACGTAAATTGCTCCATTGCTGTTAATATCTGCTGCCCTCTCTTTGCCTTTTAATCACAATTTTTTAATTTTCTGGATTTGTTAATTGTTTTTTATATCACTGCTTTATAGTTTTTTATTGTACGCTGCCCGGAGTCACATTTTTCATGAGATGGGCAGCCATATAAATATGATGAATGAATACATACATACATAGATACAGAACAGGTGCACTGCAATTTCAAGGTTGGAAAAAGGATGACCAAAAGTTTTTGGCCCGAAAGAGTGATTTAAACCCTGCATCAGATGATTCTTGTGTTCCACACCAGGCAGATGATCTGCGTAATTACGATCTCTTTCTTCTCTGCAATAAAACAGCTAATCTAGCAGTATCATGTTCTTGAAATTTCAGCTGTTATGTAGTTCCTGAATCTAGGGTTGAGTTTCAAGAAGAATAAAGATTTGTGTCTATGCGTGTCCTGAAGTCTGACACTTTGGACATTGCTCATGTGGTAGGACTGTTTTTCCACTCAGTTCTTTTCTGATTGCAAAACTGGCATTATTCAGTGGGGTTTTTTTCTCTCTCTCTTTTCTGTAAGATCTTGCACTAGCTGATTTCTAGGAATTTTATCTTTTCTAATGTCAGCAAAAATGGCTAGTTTTCTTATTAGTGTGTTTTGTTCCATGTGCCAAAGCCACAGTGGATTATCTTTAGAATATGCTGTGGTGTGCTCCATATCATGACTGAGTCATAACATAATTTCTATGAGTTATCACTTGTCCACCACTTTTCTCCATTCTCTGCAGTCTCAGTTGCTCTGTGCCAGAGCAGCTCTTGGCAGACTCTGGGATCCTGTCCTTCACAGGTTATAATCATAGTTCTTTATTTTCCAGTTCTTGTAGCAATTGAGAGTAACCACCATTATGTCATGTTACCAGTCACAATTCACAGTTGCAAGATAATGTCTCATTTTTATCACACATATTTATTTATAGAATGTGCAAGCAGAGAATGCTCAAAAGCTTGATGCAAGCGTGTACTGTACTTTAGATATAATATTTGTCCAAATATAATAATATTTGTCTTGTAATTTCCCCATATCAATTGCACTGATTGTATTTACTTCCAAAAAGAGCATATTTACTTATGTGTATGTGTAATGTTTATGGATTTGATAAAATCAAAGTTGAACGTTGTCAAGTACTCCCCAGTTTTTAAGTTATAAAACAGAGGATTAATACTTTGTGTTTTTGCATTTTTTATACAGTGCACATGCCCCCTTTCTTCGACTGTTCCTACGTTAAAAAAAAAATTCCTCACAGGAGGCTCTGACATAAACTGGGACCGTACCCATTAAGATGAAAACTGCTAGATACATTAACTTCCCGTATGAAACATATAGCCCCAATTGTCAGTAATTTTAATTGCTCCTGTTATTATGATTTAAGGTTGTAAAATTCCCATCAACAGCTGTAGCTTTCAGAAATCGTCTGGTACCTCCTCCTTATTAATTGTGTCATGGTTTGTCATAATTTTATATTTTTTCTTTACCTTACGTGGTATTTTCTTTTATGACTGGATGATAATTAAATAAATTGAATAAAAAGTCATTTGGTGGGATGCTCTTCTCTAGACTATAACCTAGTTATTGACAGGTGGCATGCTTAACTCTTTTATAATCTAAAATAATCCTAGTAGCCTATTAAGGAAGATCCAAACACAGACCTTGAGGCTGAGAGTTGAAACTGGAGTTTAGTTGGTTAAAGCAACAAAATTCTTTAGTACCATTTAGAGTGACACACAGCTTCAGAAGCACAACACTGTTCCTGTCAGGGAACATTTTGAATATCTATTCTTAGATTGCTGTATGTGTATCTACTATTGCTGGCCAGTTTTTGAAAGTTTATGGAAAATTTTGTTTTGAGTGCATATAACTTCTGAGTTGGTTTTTGAGTTTACCGCAGCTCTCAATTACTGTGACACCTGCTATAGTGATGTGTCACATAAATGTGGCATGTAATATTTTGCTACCATTGTTATGCACTATATTCCAGATGTATTTGCTTTTTGCATACTTGATAATATTAGAAATGCATTATAGTTGTGGAATCAGTAGTAACCTAGGATGATTTGGTTTACAATGTACACATGCAGCTTAGGAGAGAAAGATAATTCATTTGAATCTTCTAATTCTTTTCTTGTGGCAGGAGTGAATGAAGAATTTGAAATAAATGGTGGCACTGAATGTGAAAAAACAGGTTTATAATAAGCAATTCAGATAGCAAAAAACAGATATTTAAAACAATCTTTATATTTTCCTTCCTATTAGAATGATTCCACCAGTCCATTATTATGTGGGGGAGCTCCACTTGATATCCCTTGGTCTGTTAAGGTAAATGAATTAATTGGTCTAAAGTGAATGCTTTCAGTGAATATGCTTCACCATATCAAATTCTCTCTAGAAATAATTTTCCACTTTCCGTGTTTGACCCACTTTTCCAGAGCAAAAGCTAATATCTAACCTGGCAAACAGGGTTTGTTTTTTTTTAAATGATGGTGCCTCACTGTACTGTACTGTGATTTGGCGACTGAGCATAAAGACATAGCCATTTCACATATATTGGTTATCTGGGGAGTTTTGCTTAGTTCTTGAGCACATATGAAAGCATAAACTATGACAGATATGAACTGCTATGTAGCCCCATCTTAAAAATACATCTTTCTTGAATAAAAACTGATTTATGTAACCCCTTATTTTTTGGCCTTGATTATGACTTCCTGGCTACTATTCCACTGCCAAAATAATTCACTTTCTTGTCACTATATTCATGGACATTTCTCCATAAGTTCCTGTACTACCAGCAGAGGTTTCTTATAGCAGCAGGAGGTGGGCCTTCTCTGCAGCAGCTCCCACCCTTTGGAACACCCTTCCCCCGGAAGTGAGGTTAGCCTCCTCCCTTTTGGACTTCAGAAAATGGTTGAAGATCTGGTTTTGTCGTCGTGCCTGGAGTGGGGAGAGGAAGAGCCACTCTTGGGGCTGGTTGGTTCCCTAGTCCTGCTGGGATCGGTCTTGTCCCCCTTTGGGTGGAATTAGATCTGCCATTACTTGGAACTCATTACATTTTATATTTATTGATATTGATATTTATTGATGAATGATATTATTTATTATTTTATTGAATTTTAAACTGTTTTATTGTGAACCGCCCAGAGTCCCCTGTATGGGGGAGATGGGCTGTGATAAAAATATGATAAATAAATAAATAAAATTATTGTCCAGGAACCTTCATAGCCTTGTCACTATGGATGTCTGCATTCATATCCCAGTATCTTTATACCTTGACATTTTCTTCTCCAAGGTTATAGACCATACCTTTTGGAAGGTTTGTTGATGTCTTGAGTAACTCTGCCTTTTTCCCCTTATGAAATACACCTGCTTTCTAGATCACCTTTAGGACACCATGTATCTCTCTTCTCTTTAAATGCTGCTTCAGTCTCCTAACTTTTCTGTGATACAGTCTCCTCATCCTGTTACCAGAATTGCAGTAGATGTCTTGCTTACAACTTCCTTTCTTTTTTTCCCCCTTCTGTTGCCTTCTGTCAAATACGACTGAATCTAAGAGCAGTATTTTTTCATTATATTTCTAAAGCTTATTAATGGTAGCCTTATTAATGCTTATTTATGGTGCTACCATTGTCACTCACTCCTAATAGTAACCTTGGGTGGTAAATACCACAAAAAAAGGAACCAAAGCAGGGCTTCAGAGAAACAAGGGAGGTTCTGCTTCATTCAAGAAGACTGAGGTGTTTAGCTCTTTCAGTATGCCTAGTAGTGATGGTGTGCTGATGGATGGATGGAAAAGGGAAAAAGAAAAATGGAAAGCTAACAGGTAGGAAATGGAATAATCTATTGGAACTGCCACCCTGCTTTTAGGAGATACAAGTATGTTGTAGCACCTGAATGTAGATTCTACTTTTTCCCCACCTGGCATTGAATCTGAACAATCCTATGTTGGAAGTAAAGCTAGGTTAATTAGGGGTAAGGCAGTGATTTACGTATTTTACACATTCTTTAGGTATGCAGTAATACATTCATTTATAATTTAAAAAAGATCCAAAATAGCCCATTGAGACCATCCCCTACCTTTCAGATGTAGAATGTTGGCCACTGGGGGAAAGAGAGAAGAACTTCTGACACATAATCCTAGATTGAGACATTAGAATTGGATAGACATATTTTATGGTGAGGTTTCAAGAAAAAAGAAAAAATACACATCTGCACGGTGGCTGTTTAATCAGTTTTTTATAGCTTGTAAGCCCAGTAAGTGAATGCTTTAGGAGGAAGCAATATCTATGTTTTAGTTGTAGTTTGCTTTAAAAACAATGAAATCTTTTGAACAGAAATAAGGCCTAATGTATTTGGAGTATTTGATGTTCATACTTATATTGTTTCAAAGTACTCAAAATGAATTTCAAGCAAAATCTCTAAGAATAGCCCCTCTGATTTGTTGCTTGCTGTCCAATTTTCCTCTAATTCTCTTGAAACTCCTGTCATTTATCATACTTAAGTGAATTTCCCAGCCAGGGTGACCGCACTTTTTCTATAATACGTTCTTCCTCAATTTTTGTGTGTATCAGTGTTGTAAATTAAGTGTAGCTTCTTAATATCTTTATAACCAGATAGAAGACAAGGCCAAGTATGATGCCATCTTTGATAGCCTGAATCCGGTGAATGGATTATTGTCAGGTGATAAAGTGAAACCTGTTCTCTTAAACTCCAAGCTACCAGTTGATGTCCTGGGAAGGGTAAGAACAACAGATAACATAGCAATGCAAAACATAATATTTGTATCCTTTTGGATTCTATAGGTTAGGGTTGAAGAAACTTACAAACGTCCCTCCCTCCCTCTTACACCTTCCACACACCAATTATTCACAGCCACCTAAGGAGTGTCATCAGGAAGAGGATGTTTGCAGATCACTGGTTTCTCACAGCACCTATCAGTTTTAAGGAGGTCATCAGGTTAGGAAGACTAGACTTAGCAATTGGGCTCAAGATTTGTGGATTCCAGTGATCTTGAGCAGAGTACAAGTAGTCCTCACTTAACGACCACGGTTGGGACCAGCAACTCTGTTGCTAAACGATGTGATCATTAAGCGAGACATCACATGACTGCAACAGACCTACAACTTCACTTCCACCACAATCATTAAGTGAATCACCCGTGGTCATTAAGTGGGACATCACATGACCATGACTTGTGATTTTACTGCCAGCTTCTCCACTGACTCTGTCAGAAGCCAGCTGTGAACCACAAATGGCAATTGCATGACTGCGAGACCCTAAATGTGCGCCAGTTGCAAAGTGCCTGAATCTCAATCATGTGACCGCAGGGACACTATGACAGTTGCAACTGTGAGGATCAGTCATAAAGTTACTTTTTCAGCACTTGTAACTTTGAATGGTTGCTAAACAGAACAGTTGTTAAGTGAGGATTACCTATACTTGAGTGGAAAGAGGAAATATGATTCTTTGCTTTCCCCTCAGGTAGCTAATGGTGATTCTTTGCTCTCCCTTCAGGTAGCTAATGTCACTACTCACTAAGAGAATTTATAAGGGCTATGCTTTGACAGGAAAGTCGGTCTGGTGTAGCGGTTAAGGCATGAGGCTAGAAACCAGGAGACGGTGAGTTCTAGTCACACCTTAGGCACAAAACCGGCTGGGTGACTTTGGGCCAATCACTCACTCTCAGCCCAAGGAAGCAGGCAATGGCAAACTACTTCTGAAAAACCTTGCCAAGAAAACTTCAAGGACTACTCCAGGCAGTCACCAGGAGTCAAGACTGACTTGAAGGCACCCCCCCAAAAATAATGCATTCCTTAGGATTTTTTTCTTAAAACTATATGTTGCTCCCCCCCAATTATAAAGTTATTTTTTTTATTGATGCTATATCTGATAAAGTATAAAGATATACTACTAATATGAAGTCTTAGCCCCAAGGGTCTCACTCTCGTGTACATGTTGTACATACGTTGAAAGTATGGGTAGGGGAATTGGCGCTCCAGATACTGAACTATAATGCTGAACTCCAGGGCTGCAGAATATTTCTTCCGCCAGCCATGCTGTGTGAATTATGTTTCAGCAACATATTGAGAGTCAAAGGTGAATTAAAAAAAAAACCCACCCTCTTCTCAATAAGAATGACTGGTGTTTAATGCTTTATTGTTACCTAAATGCCATGAAAATTACTCCTCTTCTAAAATGACCTTCTTTAAATTGCATTCAGGAACAGGAGAATAGCACATTGGGGGGAAAAACCTTTCTACCTTCTATTGTTTTCTTTGAAAATCTTTTATAGGGAGAAAAAAAGGGAGGGTGTTTTTATGGATGGAAACATTTCTGTCCTGGCTACTTTTCATCTGCTCCTGATTTCAGCTTTGATTGGGTGTTGTACAATGTGTGGGAAAAGTTTCATGGAACAATATGTAATGTATGATTGGTCTTGAAATGAGTAATTCCTCTCTAACAATACAGGGTTGGTAGGTCACTGTGCTGCATCTTGAGTTTTCGTTATTGCCATTAAATGTAATAGTAAACATGATAAAGGTTAGACATAGACTTTGTATGGACAAGTATAATGCAATATGGAACTCATTTATACAAAATATAGTAGGTTAAAAAAGAATGATAGTTATATAAGTGTGTTAGAAATAAATATATACACACTTGAATAATATTTACATTAGTTAAGTGAATAGAGAATTGTATCTGTTAACTGTTACAATGGTGAAAGGTCGCCTGTGCAAGCACTGAGTCATGTCTGACCCTTTCGGGGACGTCACTTTTGCAACATTTTCTTGGCAGACTATAACGGGGTGGTTTGATATACAATTGCCCTTTTTTTCCACTTTTTTAAAAGCACTTTTTACGTGTTGCTTTTTTTTTCTTGAGAATGTATGTATTTGCATCGTAATTTTCTTTGTTTTGTTCTTTTCCTTTTTCTGTTACTATTCAATTTAAAATTTAAAAAATAATTAAAAAACATATGATAAAGGTTAAGGTATTTGCCCTTAAAGGTTAACTTCGATCTTTAACCTCTTAAAAACTACTTGGTAATTGGTGCTGAGAATTTGTCACGTCCACATACTGTATGTCTGACCTTTAAAAAAATGTTAAGAGGGCAAATATTATTTATAATTGACAGTAGTTTGAAAATGTAAACTTAAGATAAGATGGGCTTTTGTTTATTAGGTTTGGGAGTTAAGCGATATTGACCATGATGGAATGTTGGACAGGGATGAATTTGCTGTTGTAAGTATACCTTTATACACTACAAAATTTTGAAACAGTAATTAGAATAGTTAAAGAAGGCATAATCTAGACTTACTGATTGAGTGTAATTTTTTTTTTTTTTTTGGAGGAAGAGCTATTTAAGGGATTTTGAAAATGTAAGTTCCAGCAGTGATGAGTTCTAAAAAATGCAAAATTTACCTTTTATCTAATGTGATATTTTTTCTCCTTCACATGATGCCACCGTAAAGTGTTTTAAAACATTTTGTTCAGATTGGATATGGCTTCTACTTTATTTCAGAAGAGTTATTTGAATTTTCATTGTGCAAATTAGTCAAAATCCTCTCCCAGAAGGGGCAGATTTACTGTTTACTGTTTAAGGCACATTCTGCCATATTCATTTTATCTGCAGGCTGACAAAGCTAGTTTCCTTGTTAGCAGTGACTATAATGTTATAAGCTACCACAGGATATGAATGTAAAATTATACAAATGTATTGCATATTTAACCAATATACAATTCTACTTATTTTGCCCAAGCAGATAACACTTTTAAGTTGTGTTCTATGTAATTGTGTCCAAGACTCCTAGTGTGGGGGGTATTTCAGGGCTCTATGCTCTCACATCTTTTGTTTAACATCTACACGAGGCTGCTGATGGTCATCCATTGGTTTGGGATCAGGTATCATCAATATGTGGAATATACTCAATTAAACATCTCAGCCCCAGACTGACCAGGTAATGCTGTCAAGGTCAAGCTCAGCCCTAACAAGAGTGGCTGTGATTTTTGGAGGCCTCCCCTCCCTGGTGCTGGGGATGTTTCATGTTTAGTCTTATGTGGGTTGCACTTTCTCCTTTGGGACTGGTGCACAATTTAGGAGTGGTCTTTGATTCATAGCTCTTGCTCAAGGAATAGGTGGCAGCTGTGGTAGGAAGGTCTTTGCACAAATCTGTCTGGTCAACCAATTGCACCCTTACCTCGACTGGAAGGCCCTTCAGACAGTCACTCATGCTTTGGTCACCTCATGCTTAGACTAGTGCAGGGTGCTCTACATGATGCTGCCCTTGAAAACCACTCAGAAGTCACAGCTGGTCCAGAATGTGGCAGCACAGACAATTATGGGCATATCTCATCATGCCCACATAATACTTTTGTTCCATTAGCTACACTGGTTGTCAGGCTTCTGGGTGCAATTCAAGGTGCTGGTTAAAACTTTACTCTTCCCCCAGCCTTGGGTTAGAGTGAGTGGCAGGTCCCATGTGTTTTATAGTTTTTGAATAGTTGTTGTATTGTTTTTGAATAGTTTTTTTTTCCTTCTAGTTTTTTTATAGTATTTTAGGGTTCTGTCCATGTTTTTGACCACTTCAAAAATGTCTGTTCAGGCCATGTTCCTGGTATACTGTGCTCTTGAGAAGGAACCTGTGCCAATGTCCTTACCTCCAGCGTTGGTGCCACCTTCTAAAAGAAAAGGTATCAGCATTCCAGGTGTTGGGCAGTCAGTGCCACCTTCAACACCCAGCAAAGAGTGTCATCAGTCCATGCTACCTGTCAACCTATTACCATCCACATCATCAGTAACACAGGTACCTTTGGCAAAGAGCAGTGTTTTAATCTGTATGTTCATGAAGTGTAATTGAAACATAACTTAATTATTGCTTTACTTCGTAGTGGGTTGTATCACCTGCAGACAGTATAAAATACCATGAAATCTTCCTGAAAACGGACAAGGACATGGATGGCTTTGTCTCTGGTGTGGAAGCTAGAGAATTATTCTTGAAAACTGGTTTGCCTTCAGCTCTACTTGCACACATCTGGTAAGAGTTTTCACAGCATTTCTTGGAAAGAATAAAAAAATCTATTTCCTTAAAATTGATGAAAAATAACAGTAGTTATTCTAAGTGTAGAATTTATCTTTGCAGATGGGAGTAGAATTTATCTTTGTCTTTGTACATGCCTGCATTCAATTGTACATTCTAACTTGAGTTATATTTTTAAGAATTGAAATAACAACTTTTGATGCTCTTTCTAAAGCACAACCTAAATTATGATATGAAGTACATGTTTAATGACACTGTTCTTGGTGGCAGTATTGTCACTTTAGGCACTAAACAGAGAAAATTAAAAAAAACAACCATTGAGATGAAAGACCTAGTACAGATTAAATTTGGAGCAGAGTGGCATAGAACTCAATAATAAAATAAGTTGCCTGCTTCAAAATCCACACTACAGATACTAGATTTCAAAAGTAAATAGCTTTGTAGTGCCAGCCTTTTAGTACAACCTCTAATCTGTTTCTTAGACCATTTCAGAGTTATAATTCTTTCCGAAATGTTATTTCTGTTGGTGCACCGTCGTTTTAAAATAAGATGGAGTTCTTAAGTTGTCTCTTAAGTATGATACATGTTCATCTAGTATGAAAAGAAAATAATATTAGGCTTAGACTTTACAACTTAATATTACTAGATGTATAGGAATACAACTCCCACAATTTCTAACTAGTGTAGCTGTTAGCTGGGTTGAAGAAAGATGACACCTTTCCTTGTAAGAATTGCACTGCTGGATAAGACCCAAGATCTGTCTAGTCCCAGATTCTTTTTTCTTACAGAGAATAGCCAGTTATTTTGAAAATTTTCCAACTAGGCAGGAAGATGATGACTGTCTACATATGTTGGCCCACCCATACCATCTGCTGCTGCTGTTCAATGCAGTACTGTGTGAACTATTGTATATAAAACTTCTTAAAGGATCCATAGTGACATGGCGTTACATAATTGTTTTAGCCATTGAATATAGGTAATTTTTAAGCTAGACAGCATGCTCGTGCTATGAGGGATTTATTTAGTTATTTTCTTTCTCTGTTGGGTTTTACAGGGCTCTTTGTGACACAAAAGATTGTGGGAAACTTTCCAAGGAACAATTTGCTTTGGCCTTCCATTTAATCAATCAGAAGCTGACAAAGGGCATTGATCCTCCTCAGGTGCTAACTACAGACATGATTCCTCCATCAGAGAGAACCGTTTTACAAAATGTGAGGTTTGGGACATTTCATAAAACATTATAAAGATTGGGACTCAAAAGGATGAAATTAAAAGTACTGTATGTTTGAACTTGTATCTCAGATAATAATAGACAGTGATATATAAACTGATTAACAAGAACACATGAACTCTGCTCATTTTATTGATAAACCTTCCTTCATCTCACTAGCCAACCAAGCAGATACAGGTAGTTTGTTTAAAATTAAATGAAAATTTGGAGACATTATTAGGAAATGGATGTTCTTTGACTTTTGCAAACTTAAAATTGCTTGATTGGGTGCTGTTACATCTTCCTGTTCATACTTTAGAGCTGATAACAATTCAGTTCAAAGACCAGGTGGATTAAGTGTTAATAAATTATTAGTGTCAATTCCATGTGCAGTAAATCATGCATGCAGAATTGTTCCCAACATTGCAATCAGTGGAAAAGGCAAATAAGAACTTCTGCATATTATGCAAGAAGCCGTTAAGCATAAATTTCTGGCCTCCTTCATACTCTTAAATATTCGTATTGAAGAAACTCCATGATTCCTAAGCTCTTTATTTTAACAAGGACGTAACTGAAATAATTTCAGTAAAAGAAGGATACATTTCTATGTTGTGTGCTTTGGTGGCATTGTTTCTTTTTAAATAATATATGCCCAATAAAAAAAAATGTAACAGGTTAAAGTTCTTCTTGTTTGATATTGAGCTTCTTCTTGGTTGTGCTAAGCCATATACCCAAAATAAACTGAACTCCTTGCAAGAAATTACACTCAAAAGTTCTTCATTTTGTTTGACTTCTATAATACCAGATTTATTTTTGCTTTATTTTGAAAAATATAGCTTTTATTTCTTGCTTTACTAATCTTTTTATATGTTTGCTTTCCTCCTATGTCTTCCCTAGTTTGGACTATATTTTCCATTCTGCACCATTCTGCTTTGCATCTTTATTATACTGTCAGTTTCTTAAATCTGCCATCGCAAGGTTAGAGATTCTTCACTTTTCCAATATTGACTGTTTAGTAATGAGCATCTTTTTCACATCACATTTTCTTTTTAAACAGTAGAATGCTGCTTAAACTTCTGAAAGAGCTGTGCTATTCTCATATCACTGTTCTCACTCTGGGATGTTGCATGTATTTCAAAAATTTACAGAATATTGTGCTGTGTACTTGATCTTGACATCTGCTGACAACAATACTATATGACATAAACATTTATATTTCTTTCACAGTTATTTGGGGTTAAGTATATGCCCTGAAAATAAGATGCATTTGCTCCTCAGTTGAATATTTAATTGTTATTATCAAACAATGAATGAACTGTGAAGTGTTAACACAGAAGAGTAATAGAACCTAAATGCGAGCATACTGATCCTTAAACTATAATAAGGCTGTAATTGTACTGTTGATAGTTGCAGAAAGGTTATAAGCCTGATCAAAACTGAGAAATATGATTAAAAAAATTAATAACTATGCAACTTTAAAAAGGTGATTCTGCTACTGTATGTCTTTCTGCATTGTAAATTAGGCTTTATTCCTTTCCTTCACTACTCACATCTTCGTATAGGGAGATAATAGCACATATCCTTGTATCTTTGGTGTAATAAACCATATATATTAACAAATACAACTATGCAATTTACTTTTGCAAGTACAGAATTATGAGCCACACAAAAATTCTCAATTGAGAGAAAACCATTATTAAGGAGAACTCATTGCCAATAAATGAATTAATATGGGTGTTATGGAAAACTCTGTGGAAACACACAGGTTTATACATATGTAGCAGAATAGGCTAGTCTGTTTGATTGCTGTATTATATAGAGTTTCAGCATCTCAAAAACTGATGAAATCAAAGGAAACCCAACTTCTATTTGGAGCTTATGGCAAAGTAGGCTTTACATTTGAATCTTATAAAAACTTAGGCTATGCATTTTCCTTGATCTTGAATTAGAAACCACTTGATTTTTTTTCCCACCAAGACAAATTAGACTATGTGTTCTGGGAGCAAGTAGGATCAAGCCATATTTTCTTGTTTATTTTTCAGAATTTACCACGGCCAAGTCCTGTAGCGGATTTTTCTGCAATCAAAGAGTTAGATACTTTAAGCAATGAAATAATTGACCTGCAAAGGTAAGTAAATAGAATTCTATTTCTGTTGTTGATCTTAATGTTTTCAGGTAATAAACAACATTGTTTCTAGAATTTATGCTAAAACTGTAGTGATTTTTAACATTTATTTAGACTTAGACTTAGACTTAGACTTAGACTTAGACTTAGACTTAGACTTAGACTTAGACTTAGACTTAGACTTAGACTTAGACTTAAAGGGCTGCCCCAGGGAGCATAGGTTCTGGGTGGTGTACAGTTAAAACCAATGAAGGCAGGCAGGCAGGCAGGTAGGCCAAGACAAACTACACACCAATGAGTAGAACACTGGTCTATCCCAGAGCTTGGGAAAAAAGTCAGTTTTTTAAAGATTGTCTAAAAATGTGTAATGTTGATGCAATCTAAAACTCAGTGGGGAACGGGTTATTCCAAAGACCATGACAGAGAGGACATGAAGTATGCCTGCTCTGTCAGATCCTCCAAGGTGGACAGAAGCAAGGGGAGGGATGTGGTCCCTCAGATAGCCAGGGCCTATGCCATGAACAGCTTTATAGGTGGTAACTAGCAACCTTAGTTGCAACCAGCAGCATATTGGTAACCAGTGCAGCTCATGTAGCAGAGGTGGTACATGTGCGTACTGTGATTCTCAAATACACAACAAATGCTTTTGCACAGCAACTGTGTTGACTCATAAGCTTTGTCTAAGTCCCTGAGCTCTGTCCTTTCCGAAAGTATTTGGATTATCTGGAACAATTTGTGCTTCTTGGCATTATATTCAATTTAAGCATTTGTTATGTGGATTATTTGATCCAGATGCTATTGCTACTTCTGAAGTTCCAAATCCATTAGAGGGATTAAATGCAGCTCCTGGCTCCTAAACCAGTAACCCTGCTTTATAGAAAGTTGAAGGAAGTTGATGAAATTGATATTACTTATTTATGTGTCCTTTGAAATAATGAATGGGAATATCCTGTCCTGATAAACAAATGGAACACTGAAGTATACAAAATGAAATTAGTTTCCTGTAATTTTAGAATGAGGTTTAGGAAATAACAACTAAAAAAATGCTTTGTGTATATTTGATGCCTCAGACTCTTCAAAAAAGTTTGGTTAAAATTACTCTGCTCTTGGAGATGTCTCTTAGGAATTAGAGGATTAACCCATATGATTTGGTCTTGCCCTGTTGATGCATTTTGGGCTGGTAGCAACAGAATTGTTAATATGACTGTGGATCATTTGTTGTATATTAAAGATATACGTGTTCTTCTTAGCTGTGTCCCCCGTGTTTGGAATCTATCCAGCAATGTTGATTTTTCTGGCATGAGCATTGGCTAAATGAATTATTATACAACATCAGAAGGAGAAATCTATACAGTATCTGATTTGCAACACTGGACTGTTGAATGGTGTGTGTGGCATTTGAATTTGTCTTTTTTTTTTTCCTCAGAAGATGGAGGTAAAGAGAAAGACTTTTGAACAATATATAAAATTATTCTGTTTATTTCCAGGCCCTTTTCTCCCTTTTGATTGCTTTGGGATTTTTATTTTTGTTGTTTTTTGTGAATTAGCAGAGCATATTCATTGAAAAAAAATGTTCACAAGATTTTGGGATCCTGTGCTGGATTTAAAACGACTGTTAAGTCTGGCTTTTCCAGCAGGCCTTAGGGGCAGAAATGTTATGGACTGTTCCCTCATATGATTTAGCATTTGCTGGAAATTGAGTTATTTTATCACTAAAGTGATCATTTGCCTCCAGCATGCTTCTATATAATTGCTGCCCAATATAGGTGCCTGCTTACTTCTATTAGCTGAGCAGCTGGGATGACCTTCAAGCCTTGGATGACCCTGTTGGGAGTATATACTCTGGTGCACACTCCCAGCATTCTTTGCCCATCCCTTCTATGAATGCACCACCACCACAATGAGGCAGCATAGCAGAGCTTGGAGAGGATTCCATGTAATACTAAACCAAAATGTATTTTTACCATGATTTGTTGTTTTTGCATCTGACTTCAGCCAGTTCTTAGAGTGTTTTACTACCACATCTTCTGCTGATGCACAGATGTTTTCCTGAACACCATGGGTACAGTAACTATGTTTTTTAAAATTTGGATTATGGATTTTTTAAATGAGGTGTGTGTTTGATTTTGTGTATATTATTTTGTGCTGGGGAGGTCCTGTGGAGGAGAGACAGAGAGATTGTGGGAGGATATTATTTTGCCCATTTTATGGATTTGGGGGGGGCACCCATAAAGTATTGCTCACAGAATCTTTTGGGGACAATTTGTTTTTTTACATTGGGATATATTTTGCTTTGTATATTTTTTATGAGAATTATTTCCCCTTCTGTGGGAAATGTATAGTTTTGTTGCATGTTGGTTAGAAGTCAGAATTCTGCCTTGTGCTTGTGGAACAGGAATAGTTGGAGAAAAGAAAAAAAAATCGGTGAGCTTGAAATGTAGGATTTATTTTAAAAATTGGCACAGATACAGAAGGACAATAAACCTAAATGCTAGGTTTAAGCCAAATCTTGGTAAATATTTAAAGCAAGCTGAGAATTTTGATCTGGAATATTTGTTTTATCGTCATCAGTGTTATTATTTTTTATATTTATTCTTTTAAACTGTGTTACAAAGATTTCTACTTCAAAAGGTGACATAAAATATTTATTTAAATAAATATTTATAAATAAATATAATTTATAATTTATTTATAAATAAATAAATAAATTTGTTACCAGACAATAAAAAATAGTTCGATGCTTCAGTTAACAAAAACAAACTAACTTAATGTCATCTCAAAACCAGACAATTATTGTATGCCAAATAAACTCTTTGAGTACATTCATATCTGTAGTTCTAAACAATAGGAAGAAAAATTGTAATATTAGGAAGACATCTGTTCTCAATTTGAGAAGTAAATAAAACTTCTGTCTTACATGGAGAATAAAAGAAGACTCTTATGTACTTGTAGTCTTGGCTTTCAAATAATTCAACTGTTTGTTGATAAAACACTTTATTCTTTCTTATATTCTTATATTCTTGAGAAACAACTGATCAGTATCAAGTGCAAGAAAGTTCTAAATTATGTAGAATATTTTGACCAAGGAATCTCATCACCCATGGATCCAATGATAATCTGAACTAGCCATGAGGAATAATGAAATGTATAAATATTTATTTGGAAGAGACTGAGGAATAAGAGAGAAAATTAAAATTATATTACCTTTCCAGGTTGGCTCTTTCCCTTTTTAAAATTATAACCAATTAATTCTCTGGAATTTATGTTCAAGGGTGCTGCTTAACGGGTGGGAAATAAAATCAAAAGAATATAAGTAAGAAGGGTTATTTAAAATCATCAAATAATTCTTCATTTGAATAAATTAAAGCAAGTGTTCTCTAACTTTGGGGTTCCCCCCAAATAAGTGGCTTTTTATTGAATGAAGCTGAAATGAAGTACAGTATTCTTTCAGATTGTGCTACTGTTTCATATATCACTAGAGCATTACTGTATTTAGACAACTAACTGAGAGAGAATAGAAGCAAGGCTGTAGCAGCACATTCCCATAGCATTGCTCTCCTAGGTCCCTGCATATCTCCTTTGGAGAGGCTGAGTCCAAATGTCATGACTCTTGTTGTAGATGTGTTCCCCATTGAGAAGTTGAAGAACATGAAGTGGCAATTATTTCATTCAACTCCATTCCATTTCCTAAAACTTTTTTAAAGTCTTGGTCCTGTTGGCTGTACTTTTATTCATCCTAGGTATTTCACAGTTTTGTAACTACTTTAGAAGTAATTACGTGCAAGGTTTCCTTGCTGAAGGGAAATGTTGAACACAGGTAGTCATTGGGTATCTTCTCTGCAGAAAAGTGGAGTATGACTGACTGATTTACACTGTCTCTTTCTGTTTCATTCTGTAGCACACCAATGTTGGATAAAATTAAGGTGCTCTGCATTACTTGTGTATGTGGTCTTGTGTCCTGTTTGACCGTCTGACTTATTTATTAGAATAATGTATTCTCCTTGGCTACCTCTTACATGGAGGGTGCCACCAGTGGTATGTGACAGTACCTTGTCATAAAGGGCCAGCTCTTGAACTCATGCCAGAATTCATTGGAATCAGTCTCAGTAGCAGGCCTTCAGATGCCAGTAGCTTAGGTGTGAGTTTGGTGATACATGCTGGCATTGAAAATCTCCATCTGATGGACCTAGATCTTGGTGATCCATGGCTCATTTTGAGGTAGGAAGAGTAGAGTAGCAAGAAGGGGTCAAGTGAGAGAATGAGAATGACATTTGTGAATCAGGAAAAAAAACCCATGAACAGTCATGGAAGAGAAAGTGCTATCTGGTTGATAATGGGATATGTCAACAGGAACAGCTTTTACATTATACTTCTCCCCCCCACATCTCGCTATCCATGTAAAAGGCTACAATTTGGATTTTCATTCCAAAAATCTTTTTGACTTCAGGATGTGCCTGTTGAACCCTGTATCCAGTATTCCCTCCCATCTCCCACCTCCACAAAGGCATTATGTGAAGAAATATCAAAAGGTACTTTCCCCCCCAAATTCCTCTATGTGGCATGCTGTGAAATACACAGCTCTTGAATTAGAGGGAGAACAAGATGGAGAATTCTGAATCAGATGTTCAACAAAGTAGGCTTGTTTATCCTGTCTTAAGCAAGATAAAAATAATCCTGAATCACCGTCAACCCTAATTTTGTAGTCTTTTGTATTATTATTGAAATTTCCTCTTTAACAGTGTTTATGAAATGAGTGAATAAAAAATCTCCTATTATTTTTATTATTTATACATTACTTCTCCCTTTTTTGCCTTGACTCCTGACAATGATATGGACACGTCCATGTAGCTTTCTAGGCAACATCTTAGGAAGTGGTTTCCTTCTTTCTAGGGGGAAGAGAGAGTAATTGGCCCAATGTCACCCAGTTGGCTTCCATGCCTAAGGCAGGATTAGAACTCAGGTTTCCTCACTCCTAGTCCACTGCCTTAACCACTAGGCCAAACTGGCTTTAGTATTGTACATTAACTCTGATTTTAAAGTCCTGTCAGATTGGAGTGACTTATCAGCCCCAGCAAATAAATTTGGTTAGCAATTTATTAATGTGTGATTAAAGGCCCTGTAAAGTAAGTTAAAAACAGGATTTCAAGTAGCTGTATTCACTACGGTATGTCAGTAACAAAGCACCTTCAGGCACAGTGATGTTTATTGCCCTCAAAAGTCAACTTAAAATTTAAATACTTTTTAAACTACTATTCTTTTTGGTTAATGGTAAGTTGGGATTTTTTACTTTGAAGCAGATTTGTCTATGTGTTTCTAAAATCTTGTGAATGTATTCAGTGTTCATTATTAATCTTTCTTCAACAAAAGCAAAAAAATTGTTTCTGTTGATTTTGTAGATTGAATAGCACTATAAAAGCATTATTATAGTGAAATTCAATAATAGGAACTGGTTTATGTGTCATTTCCTGCTATTCCACTATCTAGATATAGACTAGGTTCACATATTGCTCAAAGTCACAACATGGCTTGTTAGTTTTGGTTTATTGCGATGTATACCCTACCACACACATATTGTGGCTTAGTGTTATGGGTAACTGCAACTCCTGATATAGAAGGGTTTAGCTTTAATGGTACTGGTTTTAGTATAATTCTTCAGCAACATGGAAGATAATGCTAGCAGATGTAGAATAAGACATTCAGAGTGCATGATCAGGGGATCAATAAGGTAATACTAGAAGTAGCCTTTGTGTTAATGTGTGTTTGATTAATGTAATGTCTAAACAGATGCATGAATAATATAGCTGAATCCAAAGGTGCTTTTTAGTTGGGAGACATCTTTGCCTCCTGGGAAATGATACACTAAACTCAAGCAAGGACATGTTCTCCTGTTTGCTTTACTGTTAATGAATGAAAACAAGCTGCTGTAGAATTGATGTACTATAGCAGTATGAATGCTTTTGTGAATGAATGAATGAATGAATGAATGAATGAATGAATGAATGAACGAACAAAGAGGATTGTGAAATTGAACTGGTTCTATTTGTGGTTTTTCAGATTCATTCCATGATTGAAAACCCACTGAAAGCTACTGCTTCCTAATGCATGGAAAAAAAGTACACATCTTGCTTATCTAAGATTTCATGCTTCAAGTAACATAATCCTTAGTATTTTTATAAAGAAAAGAAGTGATAGCACGCAGGTTTCTCTATTACATACAATATATACAATTCCAGAAGGGTTAAGTACATGGGAGCTGATGCAGTCCCTCCCTCTTTTTACCAGACAGTTGCTCCATGGCAACAGTGAGATCACTGAAGACAGTATTTCATTGATTTTTTCCCCCCTTTGCTTTCTCTTTAAGCTGTTATTTCCACCTACCCATGCCTGGGAGAGTAGACATCTTTTATATTTCAATAGTTGGCCTACTCAGAACATTATTTTTGGCTTTTCCTTCTAAAACAACAAAATTAGTCTTCTAAAAATTAAATGTTTAATTATGCATTTAAAAAGAGAGACTGGTTTAGGCGGTTGGATAACTGTACCGGGCGTAACTGATGTTCTTAAATATTCCTGCCTTATTTGTTGGTCTTCTAGGGAAAAGAACAGTGTGGAGCAAGACCTAAAGGAAAAAGGGGAGACAATCAAGCAGAGGACAAGTGAGGTCCAGGTAATTGTCATTTGAATTTTCAGATTTGGTTGACATAAATAGAGCTTATTGAAAAAAATATCTTTCAGTGAATGGATTAGCCTTTTAAGCAAGTATATTATTAGGTTTTATTCACATTGTGATATATTTGTTACCTTAGGGATTGAGATTGACATGTTTAATTACATGAATGTGTATATTACTTGGGAAATATGCTAAGGGGAAAATGCAGCATTTTTGTTAGGTGCCAATTTTGGCAGTGATGTTAGAATGCAAGCACTATGCCTATGAATAACAGCTTCAGGTTTTTGCTTGATATGAACAAGGATTTGCATCTAGATGCATTCTTTAATCATGCTTACTGAGCTTTTGCAGAATCATTTGATCCGTATTGTAAGAGAAATAAATATAAAGCAAAATGCAGCTTGTTCTTAAAAATTCTGCATAAGAAAATATTTTTAATAGTTCTTTTGGATTGAGCCTTTTTATTTATTTTTAATCTGTATTTTGTTGCTTATGCTGCCATTTGCTGATCATGCAAAATGAAGCAGCAACTTACATAAAGGTTTTTAGTTAATTAACAGTTTTGCTACAGGTGTTGATAAATCTTAAGATTTTATTAAGTAGCTCCATAATGCTAGCAAAATAATTCCCATTTGTGACTTTTATCTTTTCTTTCAGTAGATAACTTAGTCCTGTTCAGTAGTGATTTCTAAAATATTTGTCCCATCATACCAGTGCATGGACTACACAATCAGGAATTTATTTGGCTCTGGAAATTTATTTTTTGTGTGTGTATGGACATAATACACACAACACTATACAATAGTGTTCCATTGTAATGGAAAATTAATTTTAAAATTTAGAAGAAGGGCTTTGGCAGAGGAGAGTGTTACACTACTGAAGTAAACTAGTGGTTTCCCTTGAATTTTTTTCTCTGTTACAGACTGATGAACAGCTTGTTTCTGTACAATTATCTCTATAGTTTGGTTAATATTATATTAAGAATAAACTTGCAGTCTTTTCAAGAAACATATTGTAATACAGGCAACATAAGCAGCTTGCTTCATATGCTTTTCTTCTAGGAAGACATTGGCACTTTCCAAGATAAGACTTTTTAAATTTATTATAGATACATTTTCTGTCATGTCTTTGTACCCTTAGGCCTCAGTTAGGAATGTAACAGTTCAGTGTGACCACTATGAAATAGGAATGTTTACAAAATGGGAACATAACAGAACTCAATTGTTCTATCAGAAGAATCAAGTTAGCTGTGATTTGAGAGAATTAAAATCAAAATGGCTGAAGATTTTATTCTGATTTTTGAACAGCCCACTTTGAAGTTGCAATGGCCCATTTTGTTTTCTGTGATTAGAACACAAACACTTGAAAAAAGCCTCAATCTGCTTTGAAATTAGAACAAAACAACATTTTATTCCCATAACAACAAAAGTTCTCATAAAAAGAGACTTGCTTCAGGTTTAAAATATTTCACATTCGAATTGTTCTCCTAAGAGGTTGAAATACCACAAGTTTAATCAAGTTTAAACTTGATTTTCTTCTCTACCTTAAGTCGCCCATGTGGCATTTCCACCCACTGAACATTACATTTGTTACTAAGAGACAATTTTTCTGAACATATTTTTGGTTAAGTATTATTTTTCTTCAATTTATCTGTCTCAGTTCTTTCTCATACCCTTCTTTGTATTTAAACCTCTCCTCTAATTTTCTTGTTTCTTTTTCTGAATGTATCCTATAAATTTCATATGTCTTTTTTCATAATAATCCCTGTAATGTAGGTGTGCTGAGACTATTTTTTTTCCTTTTTTCAATTTTTCTAATATGTACCTATCCGTTCACATCCACTCCCCTTCATCCTACATCACAAAGTTGAAATCATTAAAACATATGATGGATGTTTTCATTAAGAAGAAATACATGACTGTATTTTTCACTTTTCAGGATCTTCAAGATGAAGTAAGAAGGGAGAGCAATAACCTGCAGAACCTTTTGGCTCAGAAGCAGGAGGCAGAAGAAATCCTGAATGGTCTGGATGAGGAAAAAGCGAAGCTTGAAGAGCAGCTCAGCATGATCCGGCAGAAATGTACAGAGGAAGTTGATCTGGTGAGTCTTGACCCCTCAGTTGAAGAAAGTTGCATGTTTTCTGCACAGTTTCAGTGGGACTATTGTACTATATATGGGATGTATGCACTTTACATTATTTATTGTGGAAGTTTTAATTGTATTTGTATTGTGATTTGTCTGGCCTTTATTAATTAAATAAAACAAAGGAAAAATGAAACAGCAGAAAAAGAGGAAAAGAGCAACAAAGGAACCAATGGAGTCAGAAAGGAAAAACTGCTTGTAGCCCCACACTTCTGGGAGTGGAGGGGGCTGAGGCTAGAAGGCATGGCTCTTCTGTGGGGAGTGCTGATATAAATAAATGAATCATATTTTTAATTGTCAGTGGTATAGTATAATAAATAAAGAGAGAAAGAAACAGTTGAAACAGGAAAACGTGGTGATTTTTCCCAGGTTACGTGAAGAACAGGAGACTCAAATCCACTCAGATTTATGTTTTATATTTAAGAATAAACAAACATGAAGTATGCACTGTTTGAGTGAGATGGGTGGTGATTAAATTTGAAGTATAAATAAACAAAATAAATAAAAAATCCAGAGGAGGGAGCCTCTGGCACACTTTCAGTTCTCCAAATCATGATTTTGCATTTCAGGAATATTTTATCTAGGCCATCTGGTAAAATGACGCAGCAGGGATAGTATTTATGCAGTACAGCTTCTTTTCTTGAATATGCCATTAAAGCATATCTCATAATTCAACTATTAGAATGCTACAGTGGAATACGCTTCTGATTTGGTGAGGCCTTTCATGGAGAGAATGTGTGCAATTGCTAGCTAGTTTTGTATTCAACTTTCGCTTTATAGACTACATCTCTGAAGAAAGAAATAGCAGAGCAGGAGTCCAAGATCTCTGGATACAAGGATGATTTGAGTAAAGCCCAAGAAGAACTCAGCAGGCTACAGCAGGAAACCTCAGAGTTAGAGAAAAGTGTAGAGGAAGGAAAATTGCAGTTAGTACCTCTTCAGCAGGATCTTCAGGACTCTCAACAAGAAATCACTTCAGTAAGTCCCCCTGAAATTGTTCTTTTTTTTCCATCATGTTTCCACTGTTGGATTTCCTCAGTTACCAATGTTATTGTGTCATTCTACATTGCACTCAGAAATAAACCTGAACTCAAATTTTAAAGCTGCATTCTTCCTTTTCTGGCTTTTTTTGATTAATGGCTGTATCATTCATAACAGAAAATTATTTATAGTGTACACACTCAGTTTCATGGACTATAGTTCAGATATGTGAGGTATTATTCCAAGATAGGGGGAATATGTGTGTGTTTATGTTACTCTTTTATATATTTAAAGATTTATATGCCACCAATCACTATTTTAGAGCCAGTTTGGTGTAGTGCTTAACCATCAGGCTAGAAACTGGGAGACCGTGAGTTCTAGTCCCACCTTAGGCACAAAGCCAGCTGGGTGACCTTGGGCCGGTCACCTTCTCTCAGCCCTAGGAAGGAGGCAAGGGCAAACCACTTCTGGGGTGGGGGGGAAACCTTGCCAAGAAAACTGAAGGGACTTGTCCAGGCAGCCTCCAAGAATCAGACATGATTACATGGAAAGAAAAATCACTATTTTAGGGCTCTATGTGCTTTACAATAACTAAAATTAATTTTACAATTCAGCATCACAGTTAAAACAATTAAAACGAACAGCATCAAAAACATTAAAAATGGCTGGATAAAGAGTCACCTTTTAAGTCCCCTCATCTGAAATAAAGAAGAGGCCAAACTCATCTCCAGTGGCAAGTTGTTCCATGATGCAAGCTGTGCCACAGGAAAAAGAGTTAGTTGTCAATATTATATCTGTGGCAGGACCCAGAAAGGTTCCTCGTCAAAAATCTAAGTGTGTAGATAGATTGTAGAGGATAGGCAGCCCTGCAGGTAATTAGGGCCTGAGCCATATAAGGCTTCATAGACCATGCTGAGCATCTTAAGTTGGGCTCTAAGAGCAGGTGTTGCCTAGTGCAGCTGTTTCAGCATGGGGGCTGATATGACAATCCTGTAAGCGCCACTCATGACCATTTGTATCAGATTCTGAATCAGTCATAATTTCCAGATCATCGTCAAGAGCTACCCTACAAAGAGCATGTTGTAAAAATCCAACCTTGAGGTTATCAATGTACATGACACTGTATATGACACTGTCACCGAGACTCCATCTGGTAGGAATGGTTGCTTCTAGTTAATTGGCTGAAGTAGATAAAAGAGTCCCCCTTGCCATCAGAATAATATGACTGTCAGGTATCACTGCTGATCGAGGAGGATCCCTAAGCTATAAACTTAATCTTTAAGGAGAAGTGTGATCCATTTGAGATCATCCATATCTCCCAAATCCTAAGTCAGGTCCCCAGAGTCAACAAATTCTGTCTTGTACAAACTTAGCTTTAGCTTATTCTTTATAACCATTCCTTTACAGCCCCAAAATTGGGGCTCCCAAGATATCCAACCCTGTATCTCAGGATACCTAACTCAGGAGAAGTGCAGCTGAATATCATTTGCTTCAAACCCATGCACTATCCTTTTCAGTGACTTCATGAATATGTTCAATAACATGGGAAGTAAAATAGAACTTCGTGGGATCCCCTAATTCCCAGGGGACTGAGCAGAAGCCAGCCTCTAATAGCACCTGAAATGACATGAATAGCTGAAAAGCAATGCTTCCCACTTCCAACCTCAGTCATGGTCAAAGGTATTAAATGCTGAGAGATCCACACATTGCACTTCGTCCACTCCCCATTCTGGCCCAATGTCACATATAAATGCATCCTGGAAAAAGTGCTTAAGAAATTTCTTTTCGCATATGGTTTGTTACTGGTGACTTTATAAACAGTGAGATCAGAGGTACTATGAAATCTAGAAAGCTAGATAGTATATCTTTTCAGAGTTCTTCATTTATATGAATATTATTTAATAGATGAGCAAAATAACACATGATGCTTGATTTAAAAAACCCCTCTGTTTTAACCTTGGAAAATAAGAGTCTGTGGTACTGGATTGAAGTGCAATACCAGCTTTCCCTTTTACTGATACCATTTTTTATTTCATTGAATATGAGTTTTTTGAAGGACATTTGGAAGGTTTGCAGAGATCCTTGGTTCAATGCCATATTTTTCATCTGGCAACAAAAATTAAGAATGAAAAGTACTCAGAAGCTACAACTAGTCCAGAATGCAACATGAGGTGTACTGATTCCCTGTAGCTTCCGGGTGCAATCCTAGTAGGTAACCAGGTGCTGGTCCACCTACAAAGCCCTTCATGGCATGGGGCCGGGTTGTTTGCGGGGCTGCACATCTTCAGTCATTTCTGTTCATCCCATGAGGTCTGATTGGGAAGGCATGATTAAAGTCACCTCTATTAAACAATGTTATCTAATGGGACCCCTATGGAACAGCATACTCCCTGAGATTTCAGTGGCCCCACCTTTTGTAAGGTGCTGAAAACCTGGTTCTTCCCCAAGCATTGGGCTAGGCTGTTGAATGAACCCATGCTGGTATTGTGGATGTATGCTTCATGAGTTGCTACAAGTGTGATATGTTGTTTTAAATTGTGTTTGTTTATTATTGGTTGCTTTTAATTAATAACCATCCAAAGTTATGTGTTGAATGGACATCCGTATACATTTAAATAATAAATACTCCCTGTTGGAACGTAGCATAAAATAGCCTAAATATATGAGTACGGTAGAATATTAGGCATGTTGTTTTCATCCTTTTGCTAGATGATGATGATGATGATGATGATGATTTCATCTTAGGTGCACGAAAAATTGTTGGAGCTCAAAGAGTTGGAAAATAGCCAATTCAACTGGGAAGTTCAGCCGCATGGCATCTTAATTAATGGGAATGCAGATCACTCTAGCCTCAGCAACAGCAGCAGTGAAACTGTTAACCTGAATGAGAATGCTGAAAGAGAGAATTCGGCAGATTCTGAACAAGTAAATTATGAAACTCCTGTAAGTGGTGCCTGGATTAGTTATGAAATCTGATCAAAATGTGTAGTAAATCTTGGGTTTCAGAGCTACAGCCATTCAGCAACCAAGTTTTGTTCTAGAACAAGTCCAGAGTGTATATGTAGATTGATTGATTAATTAATCAAAATATTTTTGAATAAGTTGTTACCAGCTATCTACAGTTGTAATCGAAATTATTCAACCCCCATTGCAAATCAGGTAGATTGTCAAAATGTACAGACTTTCAGCTGTTTGCAATGAACAAATCAAAGAAAAGCAATTGAAATAGCTCAACACAACAAATGCTTCAAGTGGTGTCTCCAAAGTCAACTGAAAATGCAACTTATAATGACTTCTCAAGTCTCAAAATTATTCAACCCCTTGAACAGAATCCGTCACAACAGCACACATACAGTATGCAAAACAGGTGTTGTCTCAAGCACACCCGATGCAACTAATCAAGGGCTTCATTAGTTGCACCAGGTGTGCTTGAGCTGGAACACATGAAATACCTGAAGTGGCTAGGGGTTAGTTGAGTGTCTTGTTTAACTGCATGTTAGAAATACAGTATGGCTAAGTCAAAAGAATGGTCCAAAAAGGTAAGAGAAGAGATCATCGCCCTTCACAAACAAGGAACAGGATATAAAAAGATAGCGAAGGCACTGAATGTTCCTAGAGACACCGCTGGAAGCATAGTTCACAAGTTCAAAGAACAGTGGTCATACTACCTGGCAGGGCAGAAAAAGGAAGCTGTCAACGGCTGCAACCAGATTTCTGAGAAGGCAGGTGGAGAGAAACCCTCGAGTGACTGCAAAAGACCTGCAGCAAGACTTGGTGGCAACAGGCACTGAGGTTTCAGTGAGCACAGTAAGGCGCTTACTAAACACAGAAGGTTTCCATGCCAGAACTCCAAGACGTACACCACTACTGATGCAAAAGCACAAGAAAAGTTGGCTCCAATATGCTCAAAAGCATATAAATAAGCCACAGAAGTTTTGGGATTCTGTTCCCAAACAAAACTGGAACTTTTCGGCCCGATGGATCAGCAGTATGTCTGGAGGAAGAAGAATGAAGCATATGCTGAAAGGAACATTCTGCCTACAGTTAAGCATGGTGGTGGCGCAATGATGCTCTGGGGCTGCTTTGCATCCTCTCTCACTGGAAACCTGCAGCGTGTGGACGGCAAGATGGATTCGTTGAAGTTTCAGGAAATCCTAGGAGAAAACGTCATGCCATCTGTAAAGAAGCTGAAGCTTGGGCGTCATTGGATCTTCCAACAGGACAATGATCCCAAGCATACCTCAAATTCCACTAAGGCTTGGATGCAGACGAAGACCTGGAAGATTCTACAGTGGCCATCACAGTCACCTGACTTGAACCCCATAGAAAATCTCTGGTGGGATTTGAAGAAGGCAGTTGCAGCATGCAAACCCAAGAATATTACTGAACTGGAGGCCATTGCTCCTGAGGAATAGGCTAAGATTCCTCAGGAATGCTGCCAGAAGCTGGTGTCTGGCTATGCATCTCATTTGCAGCAGGTCATAACAGCAAAAGGGTGCTCTACTAAGTACTGAAGATGCTGAAACAGCTGAAAGTCTGTACATTTTGACAATCAATCTGATTTGCAATGGGGGTTGAATAATTTCAATTACAACTGTAGTTCAGAGATTGCAAGGAGGGTTGAATGTGTTATACTTTTTCTTTTAGATTTGCCCAATTCATAGTGCCCAGCATAATATTAGGGGAACAGTGTATGGGCCATGTATTTTCTTCTTCCAAAAGAAAAATGTGAATGATCTCAATTCTTTCCAAGGTTTGCACAGTTCTTTTAGCCTATAGATTTTATCAGAGTAACATTGGTTTTATATTGCCCTTTTAGATGTAACTCTTAAAATACTTCAAAAATACAGCATCTACTCTTTTACACAGTGTAGTTGCAGTTAATTATATAAAAGGTACATAAACTCTTCCTTATAAGGTTTGCTCCTTACCATGATTAAAAGAGTTTGTGTGAACACTGTTTATACTAGAAGTACATGTCAGAATTGTGCACATTATGAAGAATAATCAGGGAGTGACATTATATCGATTTGTCAAGCCAATTTTTCTTAAATAATAGGCAATAGAAAAAGATTATGCACAAAAATTATGCATAATCCCCAGTATGTTGTAGTGAGAACTTATAGGACTGGTTTTCTTTTCCAAAAGGCTAGAAATAGCCCTGAAACAACACAAGTGGATACAGAAGAAGAGAAAGAGGACCTGCCATCGGATGTTACCAAAAAGGTGCGTTTGAACAGCGTTTTAATATACAATTTCAGGGAAGCATCTACATTTTGTAGATTGGTGTGGTATCAGTCATTGTAAAGTAGTGTAAGAGAAGCTTCTTAAATTTACGGAGGCTAGCAAAGAACCTACACATGGAGTGGCTTTTTTTCCCCATAGGAATCCTGCTATGCCCTTCTGAAGTATCCTCCAAAGCGGACCATATGTCAGATAATAATTTCTATATTAACGGCAAGACTGGGAGTATCCATACGCCTAAACCCACTACCTGGTACTCAGGATCTGAGCTCCAGTTTATTATGATGTAATTAACCTTAGGGAAATCATGTACTGTCAAGATTCTTTTTTGTGTGTGTGTGTGATTTAATTGGTTTTGGAGAAGTGTTTCTTGTCCTAAATTAGATATACTGTATGTGGAAGAGATTATTTATATGGTAGGATGAATGACAATATATATACTTTTGAAAAACAGAACTTTTTTTTTTTCTTCTAGGAGGATCTAGTAAATGAAGATTCCCATCAACACTCTGATCAGACAACAGGAGCCAATTTGGACTTCTTTGAGTCTGACCCCTTTGTTGGGAGTAAGTATGCTCAGTTTTCTTTCCATAACAATTTACTAAGGAGTCATAATGACACTTCAACTGACATTTGAACCAATTATCCAATGAGGTCAGCTCAATTTCATTGGATGCCTTCAAGCAGAGATTGGATAACCATTTGATGAAAGTGCTTTAATTTGGATTCCTGCACTGATCAAGGCGTTTGAACGAAATCTATATCATTCTATATGGGATTTTTGTTAGATATTATGTATATTATTCTTGTCCCCAGTTAAATTTCCTTTGTTTGAAAGTTTTGCCTTTTTTTAAAAAAATACATATTAGTAAATAAAAGCCAAATAAGTGAAGATCTGTCTACTGTTGCTCAGTTGATGTCAGCCCCACTAGGTAGCCCGGACCAGGAAATCGACTCCACAGGAAAGCTAAAATTGATTTTATTGAGATCAGCTGTAATAAAAGAACTTGCTGCTCTGATTACGCTGTACCTCCTTCTCCTACTTATAGGTCATTGAGTTGGGGAGGTGTCTGTCTGATCCACTTTTGAATGTTAAGTAGCTATTGTGGACTTAAAATATGTTTTACCCCTTGTCACCTTGGCAACAGAGCTTGTTTATCTCTGTCAAGGTAATTCTCCCTACTATCTATAGTTGAGCTACACTTGTCTCCTTTTCTATTTGTGGAGAATGAAGATGTGCAATCTTCAGAGTTTGAGTGGGCAAATGTCTCAATAGTTCTCAATGGATATCAGTGGAGAAATTTTTTAAAAAAATATTGCTGTGTAAAGGGGAGCCTTTTTTGCCCTTTGGAAAGCTCCATGACCCTATTCCCCATGAGGTTCTGGCACAGAATGAGATAAGTATAAGCCTTTATTTTATCCTAATATTCTTCACATAAGGTGGGAAAGATTTTTATGTGCAGTGTTTTACTCTTTAAAATAGATGATCCTTTCAAGGATGATCCATTTGGCAAGATCGGTGAGTATTCGTTTTCTTTCCTTTTTAATCATTCAGAAGCAAGATGTTGAAGATGTGAATACATAATTAAAGAATATAGGGACTGCTTAGCTTGGTGGAGTTTTTTATGGTATAAATCCTCCAGGTATTTTGGTTTCAGTCAGTATATCAGGGAGCTGGAATGATGGGAGTTGTAGATCAAACATTCGGGGGGCACCATTTTGGAAAAGACTCGTGTACATTAAATACTTGAGTGTATAGAAGTCGGCTTTAAGTTTGGGAACCGCATGCGGCATGGAGCTTTAGTTAGTGTTCTAACTGATAGAGAATACTTAAACTAGCAATATGGTATTAAAGTTGTGCACATTTTATAGATTTTGTGGTAAATATTTCCAATAGGAGACTACTAAACATACCTTTTAATAACATTGTCTTGGCTTGACTATCTTTAAGATCCTTTTGGTAGTGATCCATTTAAAGATTCAGATCCTTTTGCTGCTGACAACTTTTTTAAGCAGTCATCCTCAGATCCCTTTGGGAATATTGATCCCTTCAGTGCAACCAGCAACAACGATTCCACAGTAAGTCTGAGAGAAGAGATTATCTTATGTGCATGGTGGGTTTTGATACGAAATGTCTCCATCAGGTTTCATATTAATTAACTCTGCTTGTTTCTTGTCCTCTATGGACACATGTATGTCAACGGCAATAGACATTAGACCCTTTATTTCTGCAGCTGCATCATGAATCTTTGAGATCACCTGGGGGCTTTGCTTAGACAATCTGACTCACTTGGTATTTAATGCAATCTAGAATTATTAGATGGTATGAGACTTCACAATGGCTAAATAGAACCATTGTGTCTTAAGAAGTTAAGTTTTATTTTAAGTGAATCTACTTGGTAGTTCCTTTAATTCAAGGCCAGTTTAACTTAATGTATTAGGTTTTGCAGAACCCTAGGGTTAAGAGTACTGGTGTTTATAGACACCCAGGGGTAGAATACTGGTATTCTTTACAGTACTGGTGTTTTAATAACTTAGCATGTTTGATTTTGAGAATTTGCAGCAAGCTAGTTAATGAATTTTAACTTTTAGACAGAAACACTGAAACATAATGATCCTTTTGCTCCTGGTGGAACTGCTGTGACTGCATCAAGTGATCCAGGTAAGAAATTATAATGACAATCTTAACCTATTTGAGTTGTTGGGCATACTTGGATTTTTGAGACTACATTGTAGCTGCTTACACAAAATGGCTGCCACAGTGGGCATGGATTACCAAGGACCCTTTACTAGAAAGCAGAGTGATGAAGATGGTTCCTGCTGTACCTCGTCCACCATTATACTCCTTATCAAGCCCAACGTACTTTAGTTTTTTTCTTTTCAAGGCAAGTCTGCTCATTTTCAAAATACTGGATTATGGCTGCAACTGACTGTTTTTAGTTGTTAAGCTTGCTAGTGAAATTATGCAGTTTAATAATTTCCCTTTTAACTTTCTGTTAGATTAAAGGAATGTAATGTGGGAGGGGGAACCTGGTAGACACCAAGTAAGGTGTCCTTAGGCATTTTGTTGTCCATAGGTTATACTTTAGGACCCCATAGTTATGGGCAACCCAAGTTATAAATACAGAAACTACTGAGTTTTGTTAGCTATCCCAACTTAATTGTGTTAGATAAACCTGCATCTTTATAGGTTTCTAAAATACATCAGGCTCAGTCAAATTAACAATTTTAAATAGCTAAATTATTTTATTTTTTAACCAAAAATAAGCAGTTAATACATTTTGATGTGTTACATAATTTTAAGCATGACTTGACTTTACATCTGCCAGAATACATTTTTAGTGTTCTCTTGACCTTGGATTAACTTCTGTAAACATGCTAAATTTGATTTTAAGTTTGAACCCAAGAACTACATTTCAAATCCTTAGTGTTAAACATGATTAGAATTAAGGTGGTGATTATGCAGTGGATTTGGGGGTACCTGTTTTCAGAAATACTTGATACAGATCCTTAATTATGATACTTTGAAGGCACCAAACTAGTCATAATTCTGATGTCTAACAGCAAAGTCAAACAAGCATTTACACATTCTAAGAGCTGAGGAGTCATTTAACAGAGCAGAAGTGGAAGCAGATTATGACACTGCTTCTAGCATCTGACTGTTTCTCATTCAGAAGCTTTTATAGTCAAAACCTTTCTGAATACTCCTCTGTTCCTATTGTTTCTCAGTAAGAGATAACATTTTAGTGTTCTCAGAAAATCTGTTTCAGCTCTGAGTTGAGAGCTAAAGCTCTGACATTGAATTTCTACATGCTGCTGTTCTCGGGGCTAAATGAATATTTGGATAAGTTCTCAATTGTTCCTCCAGCTCAGATGCTGCCTGGGCTGAGCTGGTGTTTCTTCCTTATCAACTGTTCTCAGATCATAAAGTGGTATCACCTGGGCCTCCACGTCATCTCTGAAAATAAATCGGCCAAATGATTCATGATGTGACATAAGCTTTTACTAAAGTAGATCACATATTTAAATCAGAATGTTTGGAAAACTGAGTCAGGATATCTGATTTGTTCTGAAGAGGAATAATTCCTTAAGAGTTAGACTGACTTAGTGCAGTACAGAATTTAGATTTAGTGTTTTTGTTGAAGCTTCACTGTAGGCAACCATGAAAACCAGTCATCTAGAGGGTGGACTTCAGTGGTACGAATATGTTGATGATGAACTATGTCTTATGAGGTAAACATTCAAAGCTGTCTTTTTATGATACCTGGAGCTTGTATTCAGATCAATGAGGTTGCAATTTAATGGGTGTGACTTGGGATGGTAGAGCCCATATGGTGTCCATGCATGCTGAATTTCTGACATAGATTATATTTAGTACTAGCTGTAAAATAGGCAATTATTCATTTGTAATATATTTCCACACATCCTAAATCAACAAGAAGAAACCTCAACTGTTCTGAAGTGCTATTTCCAATAGTGACTGTAATGCTTCTGTGAGTTTGCAACTTCCTGTGTGATTCCTGCAAAACTATTTTTACCTTTACTTTTCAATGCAGTGTTCATTGCTATACAAACACAGACCTGACTTTTGTCTAGAAAAAGAGCCTTTATTTTTTTTAAAAAATAATGATACTTAATATATAAGTTAAACTTGCAGGTTGTGTTGAAGGCAAATCTACCAACTACCCTCTCCTTCCTCTATTTAAGAACATTAGAAGATCTATTGTATATAGCTCCAGAGAATCCAACTGGTTATAATCAACAAGTGTGTTGGCCTTGACACTGTATCTGCACAATTAGTTCAAAAACCACCAATGAGAAGCTTGTGCCTGCCAGCCAGTCTGATTTTTAGATTTTTGAACGCTCTTCTTTACAACTGTATTCCTTCTTAACACACTCGTTTGGGACATTTATCAGACTATGGTGGGAGGGGGGGTCATGTTAGTATTTTTAGGAAAAATGTATTTACCACTGGGTAGTAGTCACGGCAAAATTGTGTCAAAAGAAACTGTAACTTAGCTATCGACTTGTAGAAATAAAGCAGTGAACCCTCAGTCGTTTTCATGTGCCTTCCAAATAGCATCAGATATCCTGTATCTCATTGTAATAATCTACAGACAAGTGAAATAGAAAACTAAAATGTTTTAAAACTCATCATACATGATGTTTAGTTTGAATTCCTTTGTGCATTTTGAGGGACATAATGAGCAAAAATTATTTCTAACAGCTCTTGGAATAATTTCTAAATATTTTGACAACATTCTTGAGACATTTTTTAGTTTAACTCCATATAATTAAGTGAATGTAAGCTAAGTGGTAGTGAGCTCTATATAAGCATTCTTCATATCTGGTGAAAAATGCTGACAGTTCAATAAATAAAGTGACTTGTTTCCTGTTTTTCATCTTGTATTGCGTGTGTGCGTGCGCGTGCGTGCCTTCAAATCATTGTTGACTCCTGGCGATTGCCTGGACAAGTCCCTGCAGTTTTCTTGGCAAGATTTCAGCAATTTCCATTGCCTGCCCCCTAGGGCTGAGAGAGAGTGACTGGCCCAGCTGGCTTTGTGCCTAAGGCAGGACTAGAACTCACGGTCTCCCGGATTCTGGCCTGATACCTCGACCACTAGACCAGACTGGCTGTTACTAAATCCCTACATGTGTAGTCCATTGAATTTACCTTCTTTTCTTCATGTTTTCCTTTGCTTACTACAGCTACAGATCCCTTTGCATCTTTGTTTGGGAATGAATCATTTGGGTGTGATTTTGCTGACTTCAGCACTTTGTCAAAGGTAATTTGAAATTATTAATACTTTATTATTATTTATTTATTTTCTATCCCGCCTCTATTATTTCTATAAATAAGTCAAGGTGGCAAACATACCTAATACTCCTTCCTCCTCCTATTTTCCTCACAACAACAACCCTATGAGGTGAGTTGGGCTGAGAGAGAGTGACTTGTGGAAAAGGCATAAAATTGTTGCGGTAATAAAAACAAATTCCTGGAGATTAAAACTTCAGCAAATATTTTAATACAAATCAGATGTTAGTAACTTGAATTGACTCCCATTCTGAACTATGTCTCATTAACTATGGGATTACTTGTTTCTTAATGACAGCATTGTGGTTAATGGGAAATTACTTCATAAGTACTCATATAGTCTTATTCATTAGCTGACTTCCTTCTTATTCAATTCTCAAAGCGTAATCTTTGGAGTGGACAATATTCAGCTTATTTCTGAAGCTGTAACATTTGGTACATACCTATAGTAGTAATTCATTAAGCCAAGCCAGACTTGGATTCGTTGCAGTAGGAGTGATATTGGAAAAGTGAAACTGAGTGCACAGTTGAGTGCACAGTTGGATGGGTGCATTGATGATGAAAATCGCTACCACGCAGAAGGCTCTTCGTGTCTCTCTCTCTTTCAACCTAAGAAGATAAGTTCTTCTTAGGATCACGATGCTCTGGATCAGTCAATTCAGTTTCATCATTCACTGCTGGGGGAAATGATATAACAGAAACACAACATTGAAGGCCATGTATATATCTGCTGGCCATATAGTAATTTTACAAAAAAATAGTTTTTCCGAAGAAGCCATTAAAATGTTTTGTTAAACGTGTTCTCCTCGCTTGAAACAAAAGGATCTTACAGTGGCAAACATCTCTGTCTGTCTGTCATTAATATTTAAAGAAGTAATAGTAAACAAAGATGAAAGGGCTGAGTAGCTATAGAAGTTAATTATTTCTTCTTAGAGGACCCCAAATACCTATCAAATAGTACGCCGACTCCACATTTAGTGACCGCAATCCATTCCTTAAATTGGAAGCAGAATGGTTGCTAAGCAAACATATGACAGAGATGCTGCGAAGATCACTGGTTGCTGCCATCTCATTCAGATAAAGTTCTCTCATGCAGCATTATTCTCACTCCAGTGTGCCTTGTTGTCAAGTGCAGAAATTTGGTTGTAAGTGCATGCATTGCTCAGAAAATGATTTTTTTATTATTATTACCATCATATTTGCAAGTGGTTGTGAAACAAGATAGCCGCTAAACAAGGAGTGGCTATATAGCCTTTGGTCTGTGTCCTATAAATATACTATAAACTTGAAACTTCAAATAGCACCTCTGAGGAAGATGTTAAAGCATGCGTATATGATTACGGAGTTCTTTACATATTCTAAAAATGGAACATTTGATATGTTAAAGCATTGCTTTGTGGTAGAAAACAGGTAGTGACATTCATAGGAGCTTAAGCAAAAGATCACAACTTGACTATAATGAAGTTATTTCCTGTCTTTTTTTTAAAGACAAACAATGAGGATCCTTTTAGTTCATCTGCAACAGGTACCGTTAACAATATAGTTATAACGAAAAATTTGTTTGAGGAACCTCCAGCCAAAAATGAAGATATTCCTCCTGCTTTGCCTCCTAAAACTGGAACGCCTACCAGACCTTGTCCTCCCCCACCTGGTAAGAGACAGCATTAAATCTATAAATGCTAAGGTTTATGTGAGCTTTTTCAGATGCAATGAAACTATATAAGGAGCATTTTATATTTTTTTTCTCCATGTTCCATTATAAGAATGCCCAATTTGACTACAAACTAATTTTAACATTTTTTTTAACTTTTGGTTGTATTTTTTTAAATGTCCAAAGCAATACATTATAAAAGAAATTATTATTTTAAATTGCTTTAACAGTAATGTAAAAACTGGTTCCTGGACATCAAATTTAATGTGATCAGGATAGCTGACTTGAACCAGTTTTAACATGGGTTAATACGAACACTATGATTTGAATTAAATGGCTAGCTCCCATTTTATATGCCCAGAAACACCCATATAATGAAAATAGTGGCAAACATCTACCCTTCCTGCCCAAACCCCTCATACGCTAAGTTTAGCATATTTTAGAAAATCACATGAGTTTAGGAAATGTAGTGTACTACTGTGTGATGATGTGAAAGGTGAAAGGTCCCCTGTGCAAGCACAGAGTCATGTCTGACTCTTTGGAGGGACGCCGCTTTCGCGATGTTTTCTTGGCAGACTATAGCGGGGTGGTTTGCCACTGCCTTCCCCGGTCGTCACCTTCCCAAGCAAGCTGGGTGCTCGTTTTACCGATCTCGGAAGGATGGAAGGCTGAGTCGACCTGAGCCAGCTACCCGAGAATCCAGCTTCCACTGGGAGCGAACTTGGGTCTGAATACATATTTTTGCCATGTTCATAATTATACTGTTTATTTTGGTGTAGGAAAAAGACCTATCAACAGATTGGAGTCTTCAGATTCTTTTAAACTGAATGATCCTTTCCAGCCTCTCCAAAGTTCTGATGGTTGCAAAGGGCAGGAAGGGGACCCATTTGCTCCGAGTGGTGTATGCAAAGAGATGGATTCTGGCAATTTTGCTAATTTCAATGCTGTAAGTATGGAGACATTCAGTTAAATAATGACTTGATTCGTAAGAACAGTGCATGTTCCTGTAAACCTTGTAGATGTGAATGAGTTCCAGTGTATTAGTAGTGCCTTGCTTAAAGAATACATCATCATGATGTATTTGGAGACAGATAGAGGCAGTTACAGGTCTCGTTAGTCTTTCAGTAACATATTAATTACTGTGTAACAGTATAGTGACTCTGGAAGTTTTCTGATGTTTTGATCTAGCCAAAATTGCATATTGTACAATGTCCATATATGAAATTGTAAGGGTACTGTATATGCTAATGTTGCTGTTAGAAAACCAACTACGCAGGACTTAAAAATACAAATTGATATTGCAACAAGCAGTCTTGACCCTTCCGTAGCTACCAGTCATTCAGCAATCCTCTGTTTCCCGCCCAGGCATTTGAATAAGCAGCTGACTGCAATGTTTGTGGGATCTTTAGTTGCTCTGTTGCATGACAGTCATTTGACATATTTTCTTAAAAGAGGTGGAGAAAAAGTAATAAACATTCTAAATCTATTGACCACATAATACAGAATTCTTCACAAAATTTATTTTTCTACCTTTTGTGATTAATTATAATAGTAGTATATGATGCATTTTAAAATAATTCATCTGTATATTAGCTAAGACTCCACAAACGATAGTCCCTGGGCCTTTTTCCCCTGGGTTGGAAGCTAAGTGAGGTCTGACCTAGTTAGTACTGGGATGGGAGATCACCAGAAAAGTCAGAAAACATCCAGGGGAGAAGCAGTGGCATATCACTTCTACATTATTGTGCTCCCTTTTTAAGTTCACAAACTCTTAACTTGCTGTTCCATTAACAAATCCATGGTTTTCCTGTTTTAGTATCCTACTGAAGAAGATATGATTGAATGGGCAAAAAGAGAAAGTGAGAGAGAGGAAAAAGAGCGGCTAGCAAGATTAAAACAGCAAGAGCAAGAAGATTTAGAACTCGCAATTGCACTCAGTAAATCTGAAATATCAGAAGCGTGAAGAGTTGCCTCAGACATTTCTCCTTTTCTCTGGATATCTAAGCTATATGTAAAGTAAATCAGAAGTTACATATGAATGGGAAAGTCAAAGGCTTTAAATCCTGCAAATGTGATTTTTGAGCAATTATCTTATTTGTAACTTTTTCATATCCATTATTTTCATTTGGCAACTGTTTAATATAGCAATTTTCCATTTGTACTTAACTTGGAATTCTTCTGTACTGTACACTATTACACCAAAGTAGCTTATTTTAACACAAAAAAAATACCCTGACAACTCTTAAGTTCTAAAAATTAGAATACAGATGCACAGCAATTTATTGTGGACGATCTCAAAAAACAAATATGTTTCATGCAAAGTACTTTTTTTCTATGTGCTAATATATTCTTTGCAGTGTTGAAAATCTTTAAAAATGCAGGTGTGTGTAACTGTGTGAACACATTTGTCCTTTAAAGATGGCTAAGTCACATATAAGAGATTTATGTTCTAAAATATTCTTAGGTGGCATGTTTTATGTCTTTTCAAAAGGGCCATATTTGCAATTCCTATAATACTGAATTATTTTAGTTCTTCCAGGTGGCCTGGATTTTGCCTGTAAGTAAAACTGGTGGTATAACTATAGTTATTTAAAAAAGAAAAATCTAGCTTTCAAATATTCAGGTAATTAAAAATTCTGATAAACCTGCCTTGTATTGAAATATTCATGTCTGGCATTACAGTATTAAGATTTCTATTGTATGTTTTACAGAAATGGCATTTCGCACTAAATATATGAAATGCTTTATGCTTCTTTTCTTTTTACTGGAAGCTCCAATACTGGACTGGATATCTAATAGAAAGGAACTTTTTTTCTCTCCATTATCTACCTTTTTGCATGTCCATTAAGAGTCTAAAGAACAGAAACTTAGAATTTTCCCAGGGAGATCATAAAATTAGACTGGCCAAGTTCAGGGTCAGGAATTCTGTTGCCCCACTGCTAATTGAGCCAATTCCTTTTGTGAAATATGCAAGAAAATTGACAAATTGAGAGCTGAATTTGAAATAAGGTAGGAAGTAGACTGCACAAAAATATACAACAGTTAGTTGCTGTTGTGTATAATTTATTGAATGCCAACTGATGGTTGCACCTTAAATACCCTTACGTGATCACCAAGTCAAAATAAGATTGAATGTTAAAGAAAATAAGTTATTACCTGTTCTGTATAATGTGTTACATAGTCAGGGTGTTGGATTCATTCCAGATATCGCCCTATCTACCCTCAGTTCATGCTTAGTTTGGCTGCAGGCCAACAAAATTGGTGGTCCTATGCCACTACCCCACCTCAATGCATGGTATGGTATTTATGACTGAATTGTTTAAAACTTTTTTTTCTTCTGCTGCAAAGGATTCCATAATCACCACTGTCAGGATAAAATATTTCCATATACCTGTGGATGCTGCTGTCAAGAGTCTTTTGAAGAAAGTAGTGTTTCCTCATTTTTTTAAATATTAGCTTGGATAAACTTTCTCTTTTGCACTGAGAAATGAGAATTTAAACACCTAATAAACAAAATAAAACCTCTCGCCATGTATTAATAAGCTTAATTTTCTCATAGACTTTCATGGCATTAATCATACAAGTTGTGTGGTTAACCGCATTTCTTACTTAAAAATTTATACTTGGTGGACCAATACAATATCTGTCTCCCATATGTATATGTATATATACATGTACATGTATATGTACACACACGTTCATTCATTCAGGCATAGGGTTAAAAGTTCTGAGGTACCTGATGTTACATTTTATGTTACTGATAGATCACAGAACTTTTACTCAAAATATCTCAATTAACCACTGCTGTGTCAGTTTCACTGGCATTATACTAAAGGTCTAAACAGCTTGTAAGAACTTTTTCAGGTGGGGTTAACCTCTATTTATAGACTTTGTTTAAAAATTCTAAATACAGCCTGTAATTATGAATTAAACTGTTTAAGTACATATGATAAGCCTAGAGTTTTTTTTAATGTTTTGTGAAAGGCATACAGCATCACAACTTTCGACCACTGTTCAAAAATTACTTTGCCTGATACATAGAGAAAGAGAGAGAAATGGTTCAACTAACATTTCTGAACATCAGAGATATCCTCCAACTTCCAGATGTAAACTGCCATCTCCTATTAGCATGGCATTAGCTTTGCAGACTGACCAATTCCAAGATGGTGAATGGTAGGAACTCCATAATACCATTTTGAAAGCTCTTTCTGAAATTGCATGGAAAGCAAAGAAATGATAAATACAGGGGCTTTTCAGTATCTTTATCTATACTTCAGTATTACAAAACATGGTAACTTTATAATTGATCTTCTTTTGAAAAGTCACATTTTAGTTTGTTACATGATTATGCAGTTCTGATATGGCCTGCCATAAACCATCTGCATAAATAACAGTTCGGTGGCTGGGTTCATACCTTGCACTAAGCTGAAACCAAAAAAACTGCATGTGAATCTAGAAAAATGATAACATGCCATGCAGACACTGCAACACCCTCAATAGAAGGTTGGGTTCAGATTTGGTGATATTTAAATTATGGCTAAATTTAGTGCTATTGATTTTGATCATTCCACTCTGCCTTTATCTAAAGAAGCATCCAGTTTTAGTGGCTGGTAGTTCTTTTGGCTGTCAAAGGATACCAAACAGCTATTCCATTTTCATCTAAAAATTGTATGTATTTGTGCTAAGAAAGAAAGAAAAAGCAATAATAAAACACAGGAAGTTTAAAAACTGATTTGGGGTCTCTTCTAGAACTATTCTGTAAATGAAGTAGCATGGGATTTGTCCTACAGAATTGGTTAAACATAACTGATAACACCATCAGCCCCTGAATGACAATGTAACTCTCAACTCTTCATAAATAAAGAGTAGACTACTTATTTTAAGAACTGAGAATTAAATACTGACAACTCTGTTCACACATTATGTTAAGCTTTAATGTATTTTTTGTGGGCTTTTTCCTTTTTCATAATGTACTTCCTAGCTGGTGGAATGCAGGGCATGTATGGCTATGAGTTCATCCCAATTTTTGTTGCCCCTCTAGCCATCTGTTTGAAACAGCCTATTTGTGCAACCAATGACGACACTGAAATAATTTTGATCAATCAGGGAATTGGTAGCCTTGCTCAGAAATACTTACAGCCTGTTCAGCCCTGTAACTCCTGTTCCAAACCCCATTTTGATAAAGAATGCAACATAGCTAAAGCACCAGTAATTGTTGCCTACAAGAATGCCTGCATCCATAATGACTCTCCTCCTTAGGAAAAAATTTACTCCCTAAAAATGGGATTATAAGAAACTTTTAAAGGAGAAAAAGTAAAGTTACACTCTGAGGACCCGACTAGAGTCCAGCAGGCCATAGCTAACAGACAATCATCTGTTTTGGCATCTTGCTTCTCAATTTTCACCTCTACATAGCCATCACAGACTTCACGGTGGCCTTTGACTCCATACCACAAGAATGACTCTGGAGGAAATTAGCTACTACTGTATAACAATAGACCAGAAAGCAGAGGAATGTCAGGTATAAGATTGGTAAACCAGTCTACACTTTCTCTATTTTACCATAAAGCATTATGTGAAAGTCTTGTTTAATCAAAGACAATAGGCAGTAGAGTTAAATATCTGTGGGTCCATCTGATGACAACCATGTCATATGGAAGACTGCAACTTGGAATGTAAGAGAAGTAAATGGTAAACCACATGAATTAATAAATGAAAGAAGTTGTATGTCCATGAAGCCTAGAGAAAGATTAAAGATATAATTGATCTGAATGAATGTGGTCTGACCTTGTGCAGTAGAGTTACACAGAAGATGTATGAATGAAAGGCCTGAAATGTATGTCAGAGAATATGACTTTGTATCACTAGATTGTTGTGCATGTGCATGAAAGGAATTCATTTATTGGCAATAGGTGCATTATACTCCAATTAATGGTAATAAAGGAAGAAGCAAAAGTAATTTGGGGAAAAATTGTACAACATTCTGAATGAATATCATTATGTATGGTGTGTGTGTTTTCCGTTAGGTGATATGAACGGATAGATGGGAACTATGTGAGAGAATACCAAAATTATTGGGCATTTCAGAGAATCAAGAATGAATGAGTATGGTGACTAGTAAGTATCAGCTTAGATATTTTGAATACATGGTTTAAACATGTCTATGCTTTTCTACCTAAGGCATAGGAATAAAATAAATTTAAAAATGTTTGTTTATTATGAAAGACAGAGAATCAAGGCTTCAAGATTGAAAAGTTAATGAACGTGGATTAGAATATTATTTGGCATTATGAGGAGTGAGACATGGGGGACAAAATGCTCACTGAAGAATAAGAAAGAAGTGATAGTAAGACATGGATGTGTAATGTCCCTGGATTGTTAATAATGTATTTCTGGATGGATGTGTAAGGAATCCTTGCAGCGGTGATAGAGATACATTGATAGGGGTGTGAGCTTGTATTCTTGTAATTTAAAAAATATGCTATGTCACTGGTTGAGAATCAGGACATTTGCAGCAAATATGTAATGCAATTAAGAGTACTGATCTAACAACTAATATGAAGAACTAAGGTAGTCCAGTTTGACAGGAAATGGAGTGAACAATTTGCAAATTATATATAATTTATCATGACTGGCAAAATGCTAGACATAGTAGATGAATCTGTATATTTACTAAAATGTTTACAAAAGATGGGAAAAATTAGAATTATAAAGATGTACATAGGAAGCAGGTAGTGGCCTGCTGCAGGGTATTCATATGTGTTGAAAAAGGCAAAAATGGCTAAGAATGTGCTCTTTCCCGCTTCGCTTTATGGAAGTAAGGACAGTATGTAAGAGGAACATAGAAATTGAATGTATGTGAATGAGGTACTAAAGTGTGTCTAACAGAAGAAAAGTCTGGATCAAAAATGAATTGGTGTTGAACATACTATTGTTGTTTATTCGTTTAGTCGCTTCCGACTCTTCGTGACTTCATGGACCAGCCCACGCCAGAGCTTCCTGTCGGTCGTCAACACCCCCAGCTCCCCCAGGGACGAGTCCGTCACCTCTAGAATATCATCCATCCATCTTGCCCTTGGTCGGCCCCTCTTCCTTTTGCCTTCCACTCTCCCTAGCATCAGCATCTTCTCCAGGGTGTCCTGTCTTCTCATTATGTGGCCAAAGTATTTCAGTTTTGCCTTTAATATCATTCCCTCAAGTGAGCAGTCTGGCTTTATTTCCTGGAGGATGGACTGGTTGGATCTTCTTGCAGTCCAAGGCACTCTCAGAATTTTCCTCCAACACCACAGTTCAAAAGCATCGATCTTCCTTCGCTCAGCCTTCCTTATGGTCCAGCTCTCGCAGCCATATGTTACTACAGGGAACACCATTGCTTTAACTATGCGGGCCTTTGTTGTCAGTGTGATGTCTCTGCTCTTAACTATTTTATCGAGATTTGTCATTGCTCTTCTCCCAAGGATTAAGCGTCTTCTGATTTCCTGACTGCAGTCAGCATCTGCAGTAATCTTTGCACCTAGGAATACAAAGTCTTTCACTGCTTCTACATTTTCTCCCTCTATTTGCCAGTTATCAATCAAGCTGGTTGCCATAATCTTGGTTTTTTTGAGGTTTAGCTGCAAACCAGCTTTTGCACTTTCTTCTTTCACCTTCATCATAAGGCTCCTCAGTTCCTCTTCGCTTTCAGCCATCAAAGTGGTATCATCTGCATATCTGAGATTGTTAATGTTTCTTCCAGAGATTTTAACTCCAGCCTTGGATTCCTCAAGGCCAGCTTGTCGCATGATGTGTTCTGCATACAAGTTGAATAGGTAGGGTGAGAGTATACAGCCCTGCCGTACTCCTTTCCCAATCTTAAACCAGTCTGTTGTTCCATGGTCTGTTCTTACTGTTGCTACTTGGTCGTTATACAGATTCTTCAGGAGGCAGACAAGATGACTTGGTATCCCCATACCACTAAGAACGTGCCACAATTTGTTATGGTCCACACAGTCAAAGGCTTTAGAATAGTCAATAAAACAGAAATAGATGTTTTTCTGAAACTCCCTGGCTTTTTCCATTATCCAGCGGATATTGGCAATTTGGTCTCTAGTTCCTCTGCCTTTTCTAAACCCAGCTTGTACATCTGGCAATTCTCGCTCCATGAACTGCTGAAGTCTATCTTGCAGGATCTTGAGCATTACCTTACTGGCATGTGAAATGAGTGCCACTGTTCGATAGTTTGAACATTCTTTAGTGTTTCCCTTTTTTGGTATGGGGATATAAGTTGATTTTTTCCAGTCTGATGGCCATTCTTGTGTTTTCCAAATTTGCTGGCATATAGCATGCATTACCTTGACAGCATCATCTTGCAAGATTTTGAACAGTTCAGCTGGGATGCCGTCGTCTCCTGTTGCCTTGTTATTAGCAATGCTTCTTAAGGCCCACTCAACCTCACTCTTCAGGATGTCTGGCTCTAGCTCACCGACCACACTGTCAAAGCTATCCCCGATATTGTTATCCTTCCTATACAGGTCTTCTGTATATTCTTGCCACCTTTTCTTGATCTCTTCTTCTTCTGTTAGGTCCTTGCCATCTTTGTTTTTGATCATACCCATTTTGGCCTGGAATTTGCCTCCAATGTTTCTAATTTTCTGGAAGAGGTCTCTTGTCCTTCCTATTCTATTGTCGTCTTCCACTTCCATGCATTGCTTGTTTAAAAATAATTCCTTATCTCTTCTGGCTAACCTCTGGAATTTTGCATTTAATTGGGCATATCTCCCCCTATCACTGTTGCCTTTTGCTTTCCTTCTTTCTTGGGCTACTTCTAGTGTCTCAGCAGACAGCCATTTTGCCTTCTTGGTTTTCTCTTTCTTTGGGATGTATTTTGTTGCCGCCTCCTGAACAATGCTGCCAACTTCTGTCCAGAGTTCTTCCGGGACCCTATCTACTAAGTCCAGTCCCTTAAAGCGATTCTTCACCTCCACTGCATATTCCTTAGGAATCTTAGTGAGCTCATATCTAGCTGATCTGTGGGTCTTCCCTAATCTCTTTAGTCTGATCCTAAATTGTGCAAGAAGAAGTTGGTGATCTGAACTACAGTCAGCTCCAGGCCTTGTTTTTACCGACTGTACAGATGTCCGCCACCTTTGGCTGCAAAGGATGTAATCAATCTGATTTCGGTGTTGTCCATCTGGTGAAGTCCATGTATAAAGCCGTCTCTTAGGTTGTTGGAAGAGAGTGTTTGTTATGCAGAGTGAGTTGTCTTGGCAAAATTCTATCAGCCTGTGTCCTGCTTCGTTTTGTTCTCCCAGGCCATACTTACCTGTAATTCGAGGTGTCATTTGACTGCCCACCTTAGCATTCCAGTCTCCTGTGATGAAAATAACATCTCTTTTAGGCGTGTTGTCCAGTAGGTGCTGCAGATCCTCATAGAACTGCTCTACTTCAGCCTCTTCAGCATTTGTGGTTGGGGCGTATATTTGGATCACTGTGATGTTAGATGGCTTGCCCTGAATTCGAATTGAGATCATTCTGTCGTTTTTTGGGTTGTATCCAAGCACTGCTTTAGCCACTTTACTATTAATTATGAAGGCTACTCCATTTCTTCTGTGGTCCTCTTGTCCACAGTAGTAGATCTGGTGGTCATTTGATGTGAAGTGGCCCATTCCAGTCCATTTCAGTTCACTGATGCCCAGAATGTCTATCTTTAATCTTGACATCTCACCAATAACCACATCCAATTTGCCCTGGCTCATAGATCTTACATTCCAGGTTCCGATGGTGTGTTGATCCTTAGAACATCGGATTCGCCGTTCACCACCAGCACCGTCGGCCGCTAGCCGTCCTTTCGGCTTTGAGCTAGCTGCGTCATCACGTCTGGGGCTAGTTGAGCTCATCCTCTGTTCCTCCCCAGTAGCATTTTGACCATCTTCCGACCTGGGGGTCTCATCTTCCGATGGTATACCGACATATCTCTGGTTGTACTGATCCATTTAGTTTTCACGGCAAGAATACTGAGGTGGGTTGCCATTACCTTCCCCAGGGATCGCATTTAGTCTGACCTCTCTGTCATGACCTTCCCGTCTTGGGTGGCCCTTCACGGTTTAGCTCATGGCATCATTGAGGTGCTCAAGCTCCAGCACCACGACAAGGTAACGATCCTTTGCTGAAGGAACATACTATACATGGATTGAATAGACAAGTGAGGGATCAGTACGGAAGAAGTGCATTGAAAGGGTTTGGTCATATAGCAAAAGTAAGAGAGAAGGCCTCAAGAGGAAGAAGACAGAGAATATCATGGTTCCATAGAGTTGATGAGATCCTGAAAAAGGTGAAAATTTAAGAATAAAAGGTGACATCGAAAGCTATGCATGGAAAAGGTGGATGAAAGGATGATTTGCAAGCACAGACAAGAATTGAGAGGTATAATAAATGAATGGTTCTAAACTAGATTCAGCTATATTTCCTTATCTAATTCCTTTATTCCAATACTATTAATTTATTATTAGAAGGAATTAGATAATTTTTGGCTCACTATTCCTTTGTGTAGGTGTAGAAAGGGAATAGCATGATGGGTATGTATGTAGGAGGTCAGTTATGATTTTTAAAACTGGCTAGAACGACTATGGCTTGACTCAGGATTGGCTATCCAGCATAGACTTGTGTGCATGTTTTTCTTTCCCCTGAACAACTTTTAAGCTCTTCATATGAATTTTATTTTTATGCTATCTACCTATACAGTTCTGTTGAAGCCTCACGGATTTATCCTTCTCTCCCAATTATACACCACTTGTAAATTTAATACCAATGCGGAGAACACTAAAAATTCAATGAATCGCACGCTTTCTTCTTCCTCTTGCAAGATGGATCCAGTCAGGAACTGTTCCGTGTAATCGCCCGCACGAAGGGAAAATAAAGAAATCTCCATCTCATGCATGCAATAAATCGACTACGCCTCGCTTGGGTCTTTTCCTTTTGTGTTCAAGCCTCAAAGCTCCCTCTGGACTCGCGCCACACCCTGATCAGACGCGAAGGGGCTCCTGGCCCGGTTGGTGGAAGCGGCGGGGCCCTTTAAGAGCTAGGAGGGCCAGACGCCGCTTCAAAGCAGCAGTTTCTTGCTGGCGATCTCTAGAAGCGGCTCCTTTGAAGAAGCCAGAAGAGGTGGAGCCCGGCCGGAGGAGGGTTGCTCCGGAGCCGCTCGCCCTTCGCTACGTTTGCATTATGAATACTGTACGCCTGTGGCTTTCGAGCTGGGAAGAAATAGGAGGGCCAGCTTCAAGCGCTCTCTGGATGTCGGAGGAAACCTCCTGCAGCCAGCTCATTGCTGACGGGCTCTTCCCTGCCCGCGCCGATGGATGCGCAGCATACGCGGAGAAGTAGGAGCGAGGCAAAAGATCTCAGGTACATACTAGAGGGTGGACACGGAGATGGGGGTGATGCTCCTTTTTTTGCGGTGAAGGCTGATTTCTTTATTTTCATTATTTTCATGCCTTCTGCTTTCAACAGCACACGCATGATGGCAGGCAGAAAATCAACTGGTGAAGCTTTGGTTAGCAGTGGATTGATGAATTATCACTAGTTGAATGTTTGTATTATTGGTCTTTTGAGGTTCTGTATTTTGCGTTACTGAGTGCTGTTCTCCACCTTCCTTGCCTTCTTTCTGATTGCAAGCTACTTCAAATAGTTAAAGGAAATGTTTTATAGAAAGGCTGTGTTCACATGCTATACTGATACAAAAATGAACCGTATTTTAATGAGTTTTCTGTACCTCTCTGCTATTATCTAGCTCTTGTCTGAATTTTTGCTGCTCGGATATAGTAGCCCTACAGTATTTTAACCTATTGTGTTTTTTGAACCCAGGGAGAGTGTGATTAGTTTGTTCGGTGTATTATTACAAATTGAGAAGAAATTGTTAACTAACTAAAGTTTGATCTAGTTAATGTACACTGCTTATAAACAATACATATATAAATATGTAATCGTATGTACATAAGAAAGGTGACAACTATACAATTGAACTGAAATCATCAGCAGTCTAACTAAAGAACTAGTTAATAGAGAATGTAGATGGCCTTGGGGTCCTGAACCAATATTTTTTGGTCAGGAAGGCTGGGGAGATAGTGACAGTATGTCTTTCTTGCAGTTAGTGACCACTTTTAAGTCATACGCCATGATTAGAGTTATGGAAATAAGAATGAAAGAAGCTGGACAATTTGCACAGAATAAAAAGCAAGTGTGCTAAGAATAAAGCTAAAATACAGAAGTAGATTCAAAGTGTATCTAAGGGTAAAATTGCAGAGACCGTAAGCTCAGTAAGCACAATCCTGTATTTTATTATCATAGCCTAGCTGGAGAGATACTTGATCATAGATAAGACCAGGGTATCTTGATGAGTCATTTGACAAAGAGAATCCAAGCTGTGCAGGACTACTGGAAGAAGTAGACTATATTGGGCTATAAAATTTGGTGTGGGTTCTTTGCAGTCTTTACTGCTGGGATGTGCCTGGCATGACAATTATAAAGTGGACTATAGTTAATAAACATTGGTGACGTGATAAATGTGCTAGGTATTAAGGTGTAAGTTAATGGATAATTCTTTCTGCTACAACACATGAACACAGCAACTTTCTGGGAATTTGGATTCATGGAGCACCTGGTAGCTGATTTAAGATTATTAAAACTAAACTGTATAGTCATATCAGTAAATATCAGCATAACTGATATAACTGTGCCAGTTGTGGTCTTTTTAAAAATCACCCTTACTGTCCAAGGAAGGGGCTGTCAAACCCAATATAGGGGAGCCTGGCATAATGTACTGTCTGTATCTCCCTGCCCTGAGAATTTAAAGGAAGGCAGACAGCATATATCATTCTGAAAACCTCGGTTTGGTTGCTAACCCAGAGCCGAGAAAAACAAAGCTTGCTGCCAATTTCCTTTATTAGAGCAACCAAATAGGGACTGCAAAAATCTGGATGATCACCAGATGGCAGCAAAGTGGAACAGAAAACAGCTCTTTGCTGCCATCATGTGATTGTCCAGATTTTTGCAGCCCAGATCTGGAGCCCTAGTTTTGTGAGGTGCGAAGTGAACTACAGGTAGAGGCCTTTGCTTTTCACTCACTTCTCAAGGCAGGTTACTAGGGACAGATAGCTGTAGATACCCTGTTAATGTCAAGTCGAGGCAGAGAAGCTGTACCAGCCTGTAACTATTGTAGACAAGCAGGGTGCCTGTTCTCCCTGCTGTGCATGTTGAGAAGGAAAGGAATGCATAGTATGTACAATTTAAGTGGGGAATTAACATCAGGAAGTTTCTCTGTAATAATTCCCAAAACAAAGTACCACACTTAAATATTTGAAAAAGGTAAGGTATAAATTGGTTCCACATTTTCTTTATATGTAGAAAATAATGTAGTAATACGTAGCTTTAATGCTTTAATGGAGATAAAAGGGTTTCATAATTATTTATTAATAATAATTTAAATAGCACCAAGGAGATTTTTTTTTTCATATCAGAAGCACCTACTAAGGTGCTTCTGTATTGAAAGGATTTGCTGGTGATGTCACTGTTGCCTGGGGGACGCCCAAGGGGGCTCCTTTCATGTCCCTGTTATTTACCCATCAAAGTGGTACCTATTTATCTACTTGTATTTGCATGCTTTCGAACTGCTAGGTTAGCAGGAGCTGGGACTAGTTGATGGGAGCTCACTCCGTCATGCGGCTGGCGCTCTCGGGTTTTGAACTGACCTTAATGGTCCTCTGACTCAGAGTCTTAACCACTTAGCCAAGGAGCTTGATTTCCAGTGTTTTTTAATTCACCTCCTCTTGGACTGGTATCCCATGGCAGCACTAAGGGGGGTACTGCAAGGGGGTCAACTAAGTCAACATGATATCCATTATCATAGTTCCACCCTTTTTTACATGCATTGCATAGTTGTGGCCACCATATTAGTTTTCTTTGACTCAACTCTTGGATGCCTCTGATCACTATTGCCACAAGGACCATGGGCAGTAAGGGCTCCCTAGACCAAGTCTCAGGATATTTGGGAGTATACAATCTATTAAACGCTAGTGCTTTTGCCAATGGTTTGGTCCAAACCTCATCAATTCATACTTTCAAACTCAATCACCGCAGTATTTTGCAGTATCTTATCTGCAGTCTCTTACAAAGTAGAAGCTAGCAAAGATAGCCACCTCAAAGGCAACAAGTGAAAGTAATAGTCTAGATCAGTGTTATTCAAACTTAGCAACTTTAAGATGTGTGGACTTCAACTCTCAAAATTCCCCAGCCAGCATTTCTGGGAGTTGAAGTCCACACATCTTAAAGTTGCCAAGTTTGAGAAACACTGCTTTATCATTTAGGGCTGGCCTTTTCTCAGCCAGCCTTATTTCAGCAGGAGGGAATGAACTATATGTAGATAGCTATCCAGTCCCTGCTTAAATATATCAAGAGCAGCCCTTCACCATATTCAGGCTATTTCACTAATTAACCAGCATTTGTATTAAGTTTCTCTCCTGACCATTTCCATCTTACACTTCTAGTCCTGCCAAGCAGGGCAAGAAAGGTGTAAAAAGAAGTATTCCTCAGCAATTAAATTGTAGGTACAATAATACATTAAGGTCAGTTCAAAACCCGAGAGCGCCAGCCGCATGACGGAGTGAGCTCCCATCAACTAGTCCCAGCTCCTGCTAACCTAGCAGTTCGAAAGCATGCAAATACAAGGGACGCGGTGGCGCTGCGGGTTAAACCGCTGAGCTGTCGATCGGAAGGTCGGCGGTTCGAAACCGCGCGGCGGGGTGAGCTCCCGTTGCTCGTCCCAGCTTCTGCACACCAAGCAGTTCGAAAACATGCAAATGTGAGTAGATTAATTGGTACCGCTTCGGCGGGAAGGTAACGGCGTTCCGTGAGTCATGCCGGCCACATGACCCGGAAGTGTCCTATGGACAACGCCGGCTCCAAGGCTTTGAAACGGAGATGAGCACCGCCCCCTAGAGTCGGACACGACTGGACTTTACGTCAAGGGAAACCTTTACCTTTACCTACAATAATACTGTATGAAAATGATAGATTTTAATCTCACATCATCCTGAAATCTCTGCTCCCTTTGGCACAACTGGGTTCATATTAGTATCACTCTTAGTTGAAGTGCTCTACTCCTCCATTTATTGTGATGCTGCATTCCTATGCACATTATCCTGAACATAAGCTCCGTCAAATATTGGGGGATTAAAAGTAAAGATAAACACTCCTTGGCGATTAATTGGCATAATATGGAAATGGTTTACCATTTTCTTATTCAAGGCTTTTTTTCCCCTTGTAGTGCAATATTTAAAATGATTGTACTGTTAAGTTGAAGTATGCATGACAAAAACAATATCCATTCTTTGGCTATCAGTCTCTGTCTGTGCTTCCTTTCCTATCTTCTGTTTTCCTTGGGTCAATATGATTGGATCCAAACTGGCCATGCCATGAATGGAGGAGTGCTTCTATTTACAAGAAAGCAGCAAGATTCAGCATAAATTCCCAGTGGGAGGAAGGAGAGTAGAATACAGTATTCACTTATTCACTCCTCCTCACTACAACCCTTGTACCATCTCTTGTGCTACTCCAGAGAATCCTTGCCCTCCAATTCACTTTCTCCTGAAAGGTCAGGACTTCGTTAACATTCTGGATCTAACCCAGTAACGCTGAAAGTAAAAATAATGCAGTTCATACATTATATACAATCAATAATATAAATACAAATTACAGTGACATTAAATGTGATTCATAGCATAGTCAAACTATGCTAAAATGCTTTATATTACATGTCTTAAGGCTGATGGATCAGAACTATTTAAGAGTTCAGCTATAGCAAAGTTCTACTTTTATCTAGCAGGGCATTTATTAGACTCCAACTCACCTTGCATATTCTGGAAAACACTTTAGTTTTACCTGAGACAGTTTGGGAAGCAGCTTTTGCTCCAAAAAAAATCACTTGGAATGTTGTTCCATCTAGAGAATGAGAGATGCCCAATTTATTGCTTAATTGAGCTGTATGAGTATCTGTGTCTAGGCTGAACTTGCTGCCAGCTTTCTGCAAAGCACAGGAGGAGATGTGGGGCTATTAAATGTTAAATAGGTTCTGGCATATCCTGTCTTTTACCAAGGCCTATTTCAACATGTTTATTCATGTACTGAATTATTCCTAAATTTTTAAATGGGCATAAAAGGGAACGGTGGTGGATTCATTTTCTTTCTCATTTTGGCAGTCATGAAACAGTTATAAAGTTATTGCTAAAAGTGCTGTGCTCTCATAGAGCCAGCAGACAGGTGAAGGGGATTGGTCCTGTAAGCTAAAATTGTTTTGGCCCTTGGAGGAAATATTCTTCAACTATGTAGTCTAAGAGTTTTCTCATTTAAAGAGCAGAGACATGAATTGATTTTGATTTGATCCAATGTATAAAGAGCTGTGTCTTGTGCTTTTAAAATTATTTCAAAATAGCAGTAGCACATATCATTTTGTCCTAAACATTTATTCCATTTTAGGTGAAGCTATTACTATTAAATATATTTAAATAGTAGTTAAACTGTACATTATTTTAAAAACATAGCATAGATGCTTTGACTCTTAATCAAGCACAGTTTCTACTAGAACTGTAGTGTGCAGTGATGTGGAGCTTAATCACCAAAAGTCATGAGTGTTGTAAAACTCAGTGAAAAAAACTGTATCCAAATAGCTATGCTTTACATTGGCTCTCTATAGTAAATTTTAAGTCAATGTGGTGTAGTAGTTAAGGCATCAGGCTAGAAACTGGGAGACCATAAGTTCTAGTCCCACTTAGGTACAAATCCAGCTGGGTGACCTTGCACCAGTCACTCTCTCTCAGCCCTAGGAAGCAGGCAATGGCAAACCACTTCCAAAATCTTGCCAAGAAAACTGCAGGGACTTGTCCAGGCAGTTGCCAGCAGTCAACACTGACTCAAAGGCGCGCACACACACACAAAATCTATAGTAGATATACCTTGTAATTAGACTGTAGAACCCTACAAATCACTGTGGAGTAGTAGATATACTACAGACCTGGACCAGAGAAATACAGGTGCAATTCTCTACTCCTTCATGAAACTTGCTAAGTCACCAGTTACTGTACTTCACTGGCAAAACCAGTGGAAAATGTGGTGCGGCTTAAGGCAAAATACAAAATGCCCCCCCATCCCTGCCTCACAGAGAAGTCAGCTGGACTTGCAGCTTAATCTTCCATTCTAGCAACAAGACAGCATTCATAATCACACCAGAAAGTAAGATGTTAAATTTGGGGGTGGGGGCAGGTCAATTTGGAGCTACAACAGTGGTCTCCAATATTCTGCTTCCTTCTTCCCATATACTTGCTGTCTGAAATAGCCACCTCAGTCTACCTAATGGTTGAGCTGATTCTACGCTCTCAAAGTTATTGTGACCATAAAATGTACTCCAAAAAGTAGAAGTTGAAAAAAAGATTCTTACTTGTGTCTTAGAGGAAGGTGTGACAAATTAATGTCTCTGATCATGTATTGTATTATCAGAGTGGTTCCTTTCTTGAAAATCTCCATTAAGAAGGAATCAATGTCTAAAGCCAGCGTCAACATTTTTTTCCATCAAACACACAAAAAACTTACACTCTGCATGGCCAATATTCAAGATATTTTCTCCCCACATCACTCCCAAATCACATGCATTGTGGTTTGCCATCATTCACAAAGATAATACAGAAGCTGTTAAGACAATAATAGGTGCTGAAGCATATGTTAACCCCAGAAGCAGGAAAGTATTAGAAGAAACTCAGACTGGCTCTCCTGACTCCTGAGGTATAAGAGGGAAGGAAGGGAAAACACAGACTTTCAAGATTCTGTTACTATAGCCCATCTCAATAAAGTGTAGTTGTTGACTTCCTGTGGAGTCAGTTTCCTGTTGTGGTCTACCTCATAGACTGACGTGTCCTTTATCCAGATCACTCCCACATTATGCACCAGCGAAGTTCCTCCTATCTTTCCTTTGTTTTCGTAGGTAGGTTGGTTGGCTGCTTAGCAAGGAACCAAACAATGGAGCTCTGTCTTCCAGTTTCCTACCCTCTTTTTTCTGACCAATGTTTGGGGCCCATGTGGCGTTTAGAAGCCTATTAGAACAGTGGGGAGATGGAGGGAAAAGTTCCAGTTAACCAAGGTTTTAATATTAAACCTAATCTGGAGGAGCAGAAATCCTTTGTAGGTGCCAAAAGGATGGTAAGAAATAACCCATGGGTGCTGCATTGCTGATCCCAGATTTAAAACATTTAACTGGTGGACTATATTTTGCTGAGTTAAGATCATGTAACCAGAAGTCATTTCAGTATCACAGTTTATCTGATACACTCTTATTTTCATGGACTACTAGAGAATGAGATCAACTTGTCTATGAAATAGCATGTCTGTACAAAAAGATTGGTTGAATCCAATGGTTTGTTTTCATCTACAGAACTGGGTGAAATGGGATCATTTTCCCTCCTCCTTGTGCCTCTAGTCTCAAGACAGATTTGGAAGTACAAATGGAACTGCTGGGAATTGTGTTGTGTGAACAAAATGTAATGTGTGTGAGACTGGATTCCATGTATTTTTCCTCATAACCTAATAGAGCAATTGTGTTTGTTGACTTGAGCCAAAATGCTTCATTTGGCTCTACATCATTTTGTATATTTCCAAGATTGCTTTTTTCCCCCTGAATGCTGAACAAATAATTCCACTGTTCCTTTAAATCAAGATCATATGCTGGGGTAATTCACTTCCTCCTCAGGATGTTGCAACTAGTTGACTTGCTCATCTTTCCATAGCAACTCCAGCTGGGAAAGACACAACAGCTACCCATTGAAGCTCAGCTGACAAGAATTAACTTCCCAAACACTAAAGCATCTTTTGAATTACTTATGAAGGGTATTATCAGGACAACTAGGAAACCTTTCATACAGAATGTGAGCCAGGGTTAGATTGATACTCAGGAGTTCAAGACAGTTACATGGGAGTCTCTCCAAAAACAACTCTGTGAGCTAGGTTGGGCTGGGAAAGAGGCTGACTTGAATCTGGATCTAGTCCAACATCTTAAGCAGCATTCTACATCGGTTCTTTAACTCCAGTTAATAAAGTTAGCCTAATGAAGTTAAAACATTCAGCTATAAACTAACTGTATAGGCTGGATTCACACAGTATGCTGTGCCAAAATGATGTGTCAGAGAGCCTTTGACTTGGTATTGTCACCTGTGGGTGGTGGTATTATTTTATTGACAGAATTGCTTTAACTGTTCACAGTTAGTTTTGGTTTTATATATGAACTACTGGGTTTTGTTCTGGGATATGATGGTATAGAAATACTGTAAATAAATACAGAAATAAATGAACATATGGTTGACCATTTGTAATTCAGTGTGTTATGCTCTTCCAGACACACACACTCCCCACCCCACCCCACACTCCAGACAAATCTTGCCTTCCACATCTAGTTCTTTGGTAAAAATGTTTTAAAATACTGTAAATTGTCTCCTAAATGTATGAGAGAATCTTATGGCAGGTTTTGAGAGTGATAGGAAGCACAGAATAAAGTTACTCCAAAAATTATTATATATTTATACATACATACAGAGTATCTATTTTTCTGAACTGAAAAGAGTAACTATAATCATGTTTAGAAATGCAAGGAAGGTTGAAACACAAAACTTGAAGAATCCATTTATTGGAAGTTGCATTGTGTCAGATTAAATAATTTTAAAGAGATTAAACCAGATCTCAGTATGAATGATGAGATACTGTTATTAACCTTTTATGGTTACTTGGTATGGCATGTCCTTTGCAGGACGTAAATGGACCATAAGCTCCATAAGATAACAAGGGAATGATACTACAAATATGCAGTCATAAAACTATAAATGGCTTATTGATTATCAATATTTCCTGTAAAACTTCCTGTCTTGGAAAAGGTTTAGACAGAGCTATGCTGTCTGAAAGCCATTATTTACCTATATGTTAGATTTAGATGTGTTAGAAATATATTCTGCTTTTCCCTAGCAGCTAAAACTGGCCTATATGAGAAACTCCCTTTGTTCCTCACAACGATGACCCTGTAAGGTAGGTTGGGCTGAGAAAGACTGACTGGCCCAGAGTCACCTAGTGAGTTTCCTCTGCTGAGGATGGGCTTGACCCTGTCTGTGCAGTCTTAGACTAACATCTTACCTACAATACCACACTAGCTCTGTTAAGCAAGGACTCTGGGTTGCTCTGAACTCAGTCAAGTGTGCCAAAGCATTGTCCATAATTTGTACCAATATATTGCCTGGAGCATTGTGCAGACCTAACCTGCTGTGGCATATTCAATGAACTATGGTTAAATTTGGCTTAATACAATAGACCAATACAAGTTGTTGGTCTATTGGATGGAAGGAAGGAAGGAAGGAAACTCTATTAGGAAGGAAACTATATTTTCAGGCTGCTCTCCATATTGGGCCATTCAGCACTGGGCAGCAGTAAGGTTTACAATATATGTGTTACCTGGAATTTCAGGCCTCATTATTAGCTATTTTTTAATAAAGGTGATATTTGCATTTTAACATGGCATCCATGCTTTCTTTTGAAGTTCAGGAACCATGTTTTCCTTTTACCCAAAAGCATTTCTTTCTTTTACGTGCAAAAGCTAGCCTTTTCAGCAACTAAACAATAGACAGCATATTCTGAAAGTTCTTGAATACACTTGCAAGTTTTAAGAAAAGATACAAACCTGGCTGGGAAAGGGAGTGCCGTAACCCATAAATTTGCCACTTGTGGAATGCTACCTGTAATCAATGTTTTCTATTGTTTAATTCTCTCACTCCAACCCAAATATGGAAGCAAAATCTACATACCACTCATGCTCCTTTGTTTTACATTCTCACTCTCCCTCCCTCCCTCACACAGACACACAAACACATGCAAACCCTGGCTAGGCTGGAAATTCCTGCTTTTCTCTCCACAGCAACATTGGTGTAATCAGGTGGAGTTGCGTAAAACAACAGGGAAAGGAGGAGCTGTGAGGCATTTGTTTCCATGCCAAGCCAGACCTTTTCCTTCCACAGTGTCCTAGTGGTGCACAAAAGCATAAATGGATCTAAATATCCCGCGAGTATACTTAAATGGCCCAAAACCAGCATTTCAATTTCTTTGGGCTCTCTTCAAAGAGAAGTACTGGAAAAATGAAATTATAAAGACAGTTTTGAATCTAAAACTGATTAACTGAAGTCATTAGAGGATTTAATATTGTTTTCTCATGGATTATATAGAGATGGTCTTCTCATCACACTGTATTATAAAATAGCCATCCAGTTCAAGAAAGTATGTCATTAGGTGAGGACTTTTTAACCCTCAGTTTTATTTTTTCTTCAGGCTTGAATCGAATCTTAGCAAGAAAAAGAAACTGTTCCAAAATGTCTTGTCCCTGATTCACTTCTGGTGACTGCTCTTTGTAGGATCACATCCAGACTTGGTGAATGTCCTGGATTCATGGCTCCTGACAGGGCAGTAGATGAAGGCTGTAAACTGGAGCTCTCATTGCAGCCTATCCTGGACCAGGAAGCCCTGGCAACAGTGACTTACATTCTTATCACCACATGTTTAGACCACTCTATGCCTTGGAAAATGACTCCAAAAACTAAAACTGGTACAGAACACACTAAGGGAGAACCACTATTACAGCTTTACACATAGTCTAGTAGCTGTACTGATTGGCAATAGCCTTCCGAGACCAATTAACAGTGCTAGGTTTAATATATAAAGTCCCATTTTGAGATCTGATGCCATAGATCTGATGAAGTAGATTGGGAGCCATGGATGTTTATGTGAAAATAAACTGTTAATCTCTAAACATCTCTGGGAATTGCTGTTTTTGGCCTATTTTTGGCAGCTAGTAACTACAGGATCAGGTAGCATCAGAGGGACATTATTGATTTTAGGAGATGTTTGCTAAAAGTTTAAGTCATCTTGATTTTTTTTCACTTTTTCAATGGAAAATAGAAATTGTACTGTTGATATCTGACTTGTTGCCAAATTGTAGCAGTCCGGTCTCAAGAAATGCTCAAGGAATTGGAAAACATATTAAAAGATTGCATTCCAAAAGCTCACAAAGAGGATGCATATAGTAGCTGGTTAAGCTAGGCAAGAAGGAGAAAACAAGTGGAAAAATTAAATTGGGGTATGATTGTTGTCTTCTTAAAATGAGCAAAAATATTTCCCTTGTGAGATAAATTTGGGGAACCAACTATTCATTCAGAATTTATTCAAACTGAGAGACTGTTGACATTTTTTCTCCAACAATTCTCCAGCCAATCTGTTTATTGAGAATTGGTGAGCACAACAACCTTCCACCCAAGCAGCTGAAAGCTGTCTGCTTTGAAGTGTGAGAGTAGAGCTGGTATGTAGATTGGTTCCAGCAGTTTTAGGCTCTCTTGCAATATTACATTAGTAACATCAGCTTTAAACAACCTTATTTTAGATCAGTGTATTATTATTAAGTTTATATCCTGTGTTCTTATATAAGCACTCAAGGCCATTAACAACAAATAAAACAAATACAGTATATAAAACATGACAGTAAAATAAGAAAAAGAAATAAGATTGCAATGTTTTTATCCCTTACTCTGAGATTTTTCACAATCTCCTGTGGCCATAACAACCTTTACATACCTGTTTTGTATGAACCCAATTCATCTGTGCAGATTATATTCTGATAGTTATCATGTTGCTCTTCCATGTACAAAGTGTTTCTTGATTGTGCAAACAGAAAACTAAGTGTTCATTCTTTTTTCCCCCCCAGATCATCTACAACAGATTTGAATGTTGCCCTCAGTGAATGTATGGTAGCTGTGAATTTATTTCTGAATAACAAGTTCCAAGATGCCCTTACTTCTCTACAAACTAAGTGAGCCACTACTTCTATCTTTCCTCTTCTGGTTATGATTAACGTACATACTTATAGGATTTGGAGACAGGGAAATGCTTTCTAAGACTTCAGAAATTAAGAAATTATAAACATTTTAATAACACAGCTTTTAGTATCACCAGCATGGATTTACCAACAATACATTCTGGTAGATTAATCTGTTGGGTTTAATGTAATTTATTGGATTGCATGGATACAATAGATGCAGTGTATATTGATTACAACAAAACATTTGAACTGGTGTCCTTTACTACCTTAGTTAGCATATGATTAACATATAATAATAGCATTGAATAGATTTACACCTAATTGCAGAAGTTGTCTCAAAGATTGCACTCTCATATGCGCTTCCATGTTACTCAACAAACTGGAAAGATATTTTGAATATGAAATTGCATTGCCTAGTTTGCTTTTATCAATGACTTTGTTCAGAGATGGGGAATCTGCAGCCACGGAATCTGCTGGGTGTCAGTGACATCAGAATGGTGGGCTTGACCAGATGATCAAAGCCCTCTCACTTTTTACATGTCTGTGATGCACATTACAAAAGTGGGGAAATTCAATTGCCTGGTTGCGCTTGTCCTTTTGAGCGTGTTGACCTGACCCTATAGACAACCCAATCTGTGGTCAACGCATTCATTCATCCCCATTTCTCCAAAACATAACTGTAAAACTGATGAAATGTTTCTCCTGCTATTTTGAATTAAGAAACATGAATGTGGTAAGTATAACCTCTATATCCAGGACAGTTAACAAAAAAGAAGGAAAATCTGAAAATCTCTTTCCTGAAACCTAGGAAAAATAGAAAATCTCAATATTTTATCATCCCCTTTTTTAAATATCAAAGCTTCTTTTAAGAAGAAAATGGGAATATGATTTTTCTTTTTTCAAGTAATAATTTTAACCTAAATTTTCTTGAAATTAAGAACAATATGGAAACAGCAACTCCCAGAAATGAGTATTAATTAGTAACTCTGGGTGAAGATTTTTGGTGACCTATTGGTTAATTATTCACCAGTGATAAAACTGTTCAGATTTTTGTATCCCAATTTCAGTAATATTCTGAGATAGAATTGTAGTGTTGTAATGTAAGGATGCTTGCAGAATATCATATTTGCAAATCTGCATATGAACCAATAGAATCTGCATCTGCTAGAATAAATTTTGGATCAGAATTCAGTTCTCTGTTAACCTGTGTACTTCCCAAATGTCCTGAAACAAGTCCCTAGTTTCTGTACTTTATTTGTAAACTGTTTTTTCAATAAGAAAAAAAATGCATGCTTTACTCTAATGTGTGCACTTTTATAAGTATTTCTCCTGATGTATCTTTTTTGTGATATTTACAGATGCACTGTAAAAATCTGAATAGCGCAAACTTTGGGATCCTTCAACATTCTAGAGGTCCAAATAAATATTTTGAAATACCTAATTAGTGCACAATTAAGTGCATTAAAAAACACACTGACTAGTATAAAAACAGGGTATGAAGGAGGCGATTACTGTAACATATAAAGTTAGCGTAATTCCATTTTGCCAGAAGTCCAGATTATGACTTTGGGAGAATATCCTGTGTCTTATTTGAAAATGTTTATATTTCCTACTTAGTGCCAAACAAATAAAAATAAATTTTAAGAAGTATTTATCCAGAATTCAAACACTGATTTATTTAACTGTAGAGGACTGGATGTAAATTATGGTGTACTTTGCAGCACTGGGAATGGTATTTCAATATCACTTTCTGTTGGTGCAGAGCCTGTGCAAAGTCACTGCTAACTGCAGAATAAAAGATGTTTTGATTGATTTCTTGGATTGATAAGGAAGACTGAATCATAATAAGAAACATATTTTATTGCATCTCATGATACATAAAGTATCTGTTCTTATTGTGGTACTATTCAGTCTTCCTTATAGGTATGGTTATATAACTCTCTATTCTGTGTCTGTTGAATATATATATATATATTTTTTTTAAGGATCAGAAATTTGTATTGTTACTTATAATATTTCTCTCTGTTGAGGAATTTTGTAAAATTGATAGTGTTTAAAACGCAACTTTAAAAAAAAGGCTGCACAGAACAGTGGGGGATACATTTTCTTTGTTTTGGCATCCCCATGGTGGATATGGCTCTCCTGCTGTGCTTAAGAGAGACTCAAGATTCCTGAAAGAACAAGGCTCTGAAAAGTAGTTTCTTGCTGGATGTTACTGCAAGCCTCACTTGTCTTTATGTGACACTGCAGATGGCTAATATTGTTACTATTGGGGATTTTGGCTGATTGCCTGTGGTGAGGTAAGAGAGAGAGATGTGAGCAGCTGGAATGGACTGTCCTTGGGTAAGAGCTCCAGCCAAATGGCCACATTAAAGTGCTATCCAGAAGTCCTTGAACTGACAGAAAAGTCTGCTGGCATAAAAATTGTTTCCCCAATCACTGTGACCTGTTCTGCTGACTAATATGGCCTTTACTGTTCTAATGTGAGACAAATTAAGGAAATCAATGGATGGATCCCCCAATCTTTTCCCATCCTACCAAGCTTCACCTACTGGCAGGAGAACAACTATCAATTGCTCCCTAACATGGGATGGGGCACGTTAGGGCCAGTGCAGCTGGGTCCTTGAAATGGCATGTTTAGCCTTTTTTGAAAACCATTTTTTAGCTTCATGTCAAGTTGCCCAGCTAATAGTCCGCAGGCACGGAAGTATTTCATGCCTATGACCAATCAAGCTGTGTCTTGACACGGGTCTAGCATTGTTCTTAAAGGGTGCTAAATATATGACTAAAAATAGTGCAGCTTACAAGTGCGGAGGAGGAACACGAACTGAAGCAAGAGGGAGCTGTTGATGACGAGTAAGCTGTGTCCTTGACCTAGTGCTGCAACAGAACAGCAGTGCTGGCAGCAAGTCCAGTTCTGTTCGTGTAGCTGGCAGCAAGCGGGAGTAGTTCATGGATGGCCAAATAACCAGAATGGGGTAGGTAAAATGGCAGTGCCCCCCATCAAAGTAATAGCAATATTTAAGACCGCATGAAGCCACTCTTTGGGAGAAGCAGTGGTAAACAAGTAATGTTCCCGATATTAACGGAACTAGGAATGCACAACTAGCAGAACCTGACTGTCTTCCTTATTTTAAATCAACCTTCTGTGTAGTTCTTCCAAGAGAGCATTACAAGAGTGCTCTTTCAGAGCCCCAAGTCCATGTTTGAAAAACAGTTTAACACACTTTCAAAAGAATGCAAAACTCATGTTTATAAGGAACCTGAATAACACCTGACAAGTGCTTCAGAAAAGATTGGTCAGGCATTATGTAGACAGGTGCCTCTGCTAAAGCCAGGGGTTATTCTGTTTATGTTTTCTAATTATTTAATGCCAGGAATAATTAATAGAAGGTGGGCCAGCAGTTGCAATAGGTACAATGGAGTGCTCAGAACATTTTTAGTGTATTTGTATTTTTAGTTAATTTTCACCAGATCATCCTGTGACAGAATACTGTAGATTCTATATTGACAGATCTTTGACTTCATCAGCATGGGTGGTGGACATAGGGGTGATCCTGACTCACCTAGCAGATGTAACTTGAAGATGGAATCATTCTGTTTGTGGACTTGTGAAGTTATGATATATAGCCAAAACATCTTGTGAAATGTTAGGTGGTTATGTAATAAGAATATAGAAATGTCTTTTCAACTTTAGATGCCATGATAGAGAGGCAAAGGGATTTCAGACCTTAATAGTGTAGATTAAGACACTTTTCATTTTAGATATTTTAGACTATGGTAAACATTAAACCTGTTTATTAGATTGTTGGATGTTAACTTGTGATTTCAGTCAGAACAAAAGCTGCCGCTCTTGATGATACTAAAGATATTGATTGGAATGTCTGCCTGAAAATATGAACATTGGTTTTATGAAAAGATCAAGATGTATATTGCATTATGTAGTTTAGAAGTCTTATTTTCTTGCCTCAGTAAATTTAAATAGACATTCACTTCAGTATGAGTGTCATGATCACCGTTGCGATGCTTGTGACATCACAACGGCTCGCATGACAATACAGGGAAATGGGTCCCTGGCGGATTAAGGCAAAGGCAACTATGAAACACAAAAGAAAGCAACAGGTGCAGGAAACTAAGTAACAACTGAGACCGGCGGTGCGGAAGACAGCGATACAAAGTTGCCAACAAGCAATTGACTAACAACAAGAGAGGTGCGCCCGAGCTGTCAAAGGATTAAGAGCCTGATCGCCCGGCAATGAATCATTACCGTTCAGGAAGGCGATCGAGGCGATGCCCGGGGCACAGGGAGGCTGAACGACCTCTCACCTGACAAGGACGAAACCGGTGGGACTCGTGGGACGCACCTGGAATAAGGTGGGGTGGAGCGCTGACCGGCGCGGGCTATTTAAATCCTGTTCCGGCGCGCTCCCCTCACTCTCAGCTTTTTAAAGGCATGCACTCTGTTCCTCAATAAAGCCAGAACCTAAGCCTATGCTAGCGTCTGTGTCTTTACTGAATCGCAGGCAGAGCCTGACAATGAGGTATAGAAGTAATGGTGGGAAGAGAGAATTGTTTTTATCTCTTCCTTCAGAGCAAAGTAATTAGAAATGCTAAAAACAAATTGAAGCCAAGCCTATGGCTTCCTAGTCTTGTCTACCTTGAAGGGCTGACAGTTCTGAACCGTAACCGGCACCACAATTCAAATACCAGTTTTTCTTCATTCAGCCTCTCTTATGCTCTAGCATTTCTTGAAGGAAGGGTTGGTGTACCCCCTCTTCAAGTACTATCACTGGACACAACAGTTCTGGACATCTACAGTCCAGTCTCCAGTTGAGAAGGTGGTTAGACAGCAGTTGCAGAGGATCTTGAAGTAAGCAGATTGTTTAGACCCATTTCAGTCAGGGTTCAGGACAGGGTATAGTAGGAAGAGAGAATTGGTTGCACTTGTTGATGACCTTTGGCGGAGGCTGGATGGAGTTGGCATGTCCATCCTTGTGTTCCTTGATTTCTCAGCAGCTTTCAGTACTGTCGACTAGGGTACACTTTTGGACTGACTGTGGGTTTTTGGGATGGGAGGCACTGTATTCTTTGGTTCCCTTCCTTCTTCTGTGGCTGGGTTCAGTTGGTGCTGACTGGAAAGGGGAGGTCATGCCTGCAGCCTCTCACCTATAGGGTGACTCAGGGCTTGATGCTTTCTCCCTTCCTGTTTAACATCTGCATGAAATCACTGGGCAAGGTCATCCACTGGTTTGGAGTCTGGTATTATCAGTACGCTGATGATACCAAACTATACATCCCAATCCTGCACTACCCACATGATACTGTCAATATCCTGATCCAGTGTTTAAAGGCTGTTTTGGTTTGGATGGGGAGAAAACAAGCTCAGCCTCAATCCTGACAAGACTTGTTCATGACTTTTAATATGTAATTTGTCAGTCTTACAACTGAGAAAACCATGGCCTTAACAAAACATTCCTTTATTGTCTGTGATGTCTCACTTTCATTTTTTGTCTAGATTTCTTACAGTCTTTCTCCCAAATAGCAGATGTCACTTTATTTCATGACCACAGTATCATCCTAGTGAATTTTTAATCCTAGGAAGACGACATCTGTTATTTCTTCAATTTCTTCTCCACCTGTTTGCATTGGGTTGTCATTGTCTGTTGACATAATCTTTGTTTTTTAAAATTTTGAGTAGCAGACTGGCTTTTGCGTGCTCTACTTTTACCTTCAACAGAGTTTCCTTCAGTTTTCCTCATTTCCAGCCATGAAAGTGGTAAAATCAGCATATCTGAGATTGTTGATGTTTCCCCTAGCAATTTTAATTCCAATTTCTTTCTTCTAATCCTGTATTTCCCATGATATATTCTGCATACAAGGTAAAATAAATATGGTGGCAGTATTATTTACAAGCCCCCCCCCATTAATAAGCTTGGTTCAATCAAATGAACAAAATATATAAGACTTGTAATAGATATACAACATAAACATAACAATTTATAAAACAGTAAAATGTAAATTTTCAAAAACAAAACAAGATATGCAATTGGATAAATAATATGCTTTCTATATTATACATATTCTATAATTATAAATTAAAATGTGCATTCTATTTTATACATGTTTGTTTATCCATACTATTTTCAGTTATAAATACTGTGTTAGTTAAGAATATTTTATATTTACAAGAAACTGATGGGATAATAATGAATTCAAATTTATAGTGCTATCAATGTGAAATGGAAATGCTTATGTTATGGAGAATATACTTTAGGGATTGCTATGATTAGCTTCAATTCAAGACCTCTTTAAGAATTACACAGGCCCATCTTTTGTTTCTCGGTATATGTTGTTCTCCAAAGAACAGTTGACTGTGCTGTATCTAATGTAATTAAGTGTCTCAGATAATGGATGTTCCTTTCCTTTACTTAAGAGACTCATTTAATTAACATTTTACCCTATTGGTATCTGTGTTAAATAGAACATTGCAGAATGCAAGGACACTAATCTCGCTGCTGCTTCAAATTAAGGAGTGATACATGAAAGAGATGGAACAACCCTTTTGGGATGACAAATTACTGAATAAATTACATGAACGGCATCTTTTGGACTTTTTAAAAGGATTCATAGAGGGTAAAATAGGATCAATAGACAAGAAGAGAGAACACTTAAAATACTGAAAAGAAAATCCAGACAGGCCTCTGTTTTATTGAATCTAGAGATTAGTCTCTGTTGTTATATTCTTTGCGACTGGTAGCCCAGTTTCTTGTCTTGCCGTTTCCAATTTTATCGTGTAAATATCTAGTTGTCTGTATGTCAGTGCAATGAATTGTGCAATTCTTGCAAGTAATTTATTAGCAAATGAAATCAAACTGATCAAGGAGAATGATAGACAAGAAAGTACTGCTGCACATCTTTGAGAATGGTCTAGATGAGCCATTATGACCCAATACAGGCAGACATACTGTACATAAATGAGGAAAATCTATGTAAGACACAGAGGTTTAAAAAAGAGCATTTAACGTAAAATATTTTGTAAACACTGTATGCTAAATACAAACAAATATGACCAGGAAGTCCTCTGGAGCAAACTTACCTTTAGCAAAATCTAAACCTCATCTCCTTGGTGCTTCTAAGGGGTGCATAAAAATGGCATTTTGGGTGCCAAGGTTTTAGTGAAAATGTCTGCCTTTCAGTAAATGTTTGCAGGGTGAAAAGAAATGGCTTTCAAGCATGTTATAAGGAATACAATGAAACAAAGATGTGAACCATTCCTTAGGCATCATGCTCATGTTAAAAAGGGTACCTATAATATTTTGTTAGCCTCCCTGCCTCTATGATACCTGAGCTAGGTTTGGTAGTAGTTTATTTGAGCAGAACTTCAAAAATTGAAAGTTTAAGGAAGCCTATGTTAGGTTATTCAGGGGAGCCATCGTATCCTAAAATAAGTGGATAGGGTTGTGATTTTCAGTATGAAATTTAATTTATAAAATAGGATATATTCTTCAGTCTTAGATGGCATTGCCTCTAATGATCCTGTACCCTCTTAAAGATGAGCTTCTTTTCTTTCTTGTGCTACCTTTGTGCCTTATGTATGTATTTCTCCAACTTCTCTCCTACAGAACAAAGGACAGCATGTATCATGCTCTGACTTACGCTACCATTTTGGAAATGCAGGCTATGATGACCTTTGACTCCAGGGACATACTGTATGCTGGAAGCACAATGAAAGAAGCTCAAGTTGTATGTCAGAAGTAAGCACATAAAATGCCATAACTGTACAATTAGAACATAAGATGCTGTTACAGTAACGTTAATTGGAAGCATACTTAAAAAGTCCAATAGACATTTTAGGAGCCTGCAGGTAGAGTGCGTATATACATGCTATTCCCTTTCACATAAATGTCGTTATACAAACTATAGAAAAGGGTTAGGAAATAGTTAGCAAGCAAAATCAAAGACATCAGGTAAGAAAGACAAATATAACATCATCCGGTGGACCCATAAATATTGATCTCTACTGCCCATTGTATCTTTGAAATGCTTTTACATAATACTCTTTTTAAAAAAAAGCAAAATAGAGGGGTTAGACTGGCTTACTAGCTTAGCCTTACCTATATGCCCTGCGGGATCTTAAAGTGGTCAGTTTGGGCACATTGTAACCACTGTGTTGTAAAAACAGCTAAGGCACAGTTTTACCCCAAGTCTACTCAAACTGTTCTAGGCAAGCTAGGATCTCTAATTTAGCAACCATCTCCTCCCATTGGGGGAGAGGGGCGGTAATATCAATCAATCAATCATCAATCAAATAAATAAAACAGCCCTGCAGTCAACATAGTCTTGCGTGACATACGTTTAATCTGCTGACACACTCAGGGTGTGCAAATAGCTTCAAATTTTGTTTTGACAATTGAGTTCTGTTAAATTTAATATGGATATAGAACCAGTAAATTAAACTCAGGGCTGTCTTGGATAAAGAAGATTGTTTCCCCTTTCATTTCCTGCACCAAAGCCAACTAGGTAGGCTTTTGAATCTTACTTCAATATTCATAATAGGTATGAATCTGTTACAAAGTGAAGAAAAGGGGCAGGAAATATCCTTCAATATCCTTCAAGAAGAAAAAGATACGTACATGCATTGACTTGAGAATAAACCTCTATGTGCTTTTATTAAATACCAAATTGCAATGAATCAAGTGGGGTTTGACTTCCAAGTAAACGTATATAGAGTTGCCCTTTGAGGTTCATTTTCTCTACGGTGGGGGGATAGGGAACTGCTACCCCCAGAATTATTTGCTTAACTGCAGTATTACAAGTATACTTTAAATCTTCAGCCTCTGTGATTTTTCTTTAGGTTTCGGAAAAAATCTTCTGTGGCAGATTATTTCAACAACTTAGTGCACAAACACAATCTTGATCAATTAACTGAAGGTAAAGAAACAAAAAGTTAGCACTCTTTTATATTATTTCTGTTGACATGCCTGACAAATACAGAACAGTAAGCTTCAGATACTGCATTAAATGTCTGTCTAAGTTTGGGAAACAGTTTCATGTCTTATTTTCAGATGTCTGCATATGTGGGTGATAATGACTTTGCTGCAGGGAAAATTTGCTCAAGTTGCAATCCACTACATAATTTTGTTTCCTTGATGGAAACAAAATTATGTAGTCAGTTATGAGGCCTTTTAGTGGCCTGCTAGGACCACCTAATGGAGCAGAGCTTAACACAGCTGACAAGCTGCACACAGAAAATGAATATTATCTTAAAATAGCTTCAATGAGCATGTCAGAGAAACACAGGTTATTGATCTTACACACTCAGCCATCCCAAGCATAAAGAACCACACGCTTAGACATAGAGGTTTAAAAGTAAAAAGAATCTTACTGACTTTTTATTCTTGGTTCAGTTATATCCATCTTTGGTGGAAAAGATGAAATTGTTGTTCTTCTTTTGTCCCTAAACACAATTCACCCTTAGCCCTACAGCTAAGAGCTTTGTGGAAGATAGGGGCAGAATTCTTCATCAAGGCCTGAGCATGTGACCCTGATGAAGAGAGCAGCATCCATGCTGCCTGTTCAGTAGGTGGAATAAGGAGAAAAACAGAGAGAGAGGAGGTGGGAGTGGCAACAAACAGCTTCCTCAGAGTTGCATTGTGGGATGAATTCAATTTACATGCTAATGCACATGCTAATGAGGCATGCTGGATTTGCCAGGACCTCCAACAAGTTAAACCTTGGCAAATATTTGGATTCTGAGAATACAGTTACATAGGTCTATTCAAGGTCCCAGGAGAATGGATATAAGATGGCATCTTTAAGAAGAAATATTTAGATACAGGAAAAAAGAATGAGCAATCCTTAAACTATATGTATCCACACCTATTTCTTTGTGGCTACTGGAGTGCCCCTCATCACTGAAATTCAATGGCAAATCACTGAATTTTGACAGAGTGACTTTCCACCTTTGAAAGAAAGAATAAATGCATCTATTTTACTTATTAGTGTTTTGTATCCTATTACTTGACTCTGTACTACTGCTGTGTCTCATGTTTCATGCATTATGTTATGTCTCTAAGGATCCAACACAGTTGACTCAATAAGGTTCTGACTCATGCATCCATGTAAAATGCAGATTTCAGATTTATTGATGATGTGTACAGATTAAAGCAAAAAGCCACGATTAAAAAGTTCCCACGTAAACTACCTAATTAAAGCACACAGGCACGTCAGAATCCCCCTTCACGTTCCATCCCCCCTTCCTTCAACAGTTCAGCATTCCAGTTCTGGCCATCTCCGCCTGATACAACCTTGGACCCAGCCATTAGACGAAACATAATTCTTTCTCACTCTCAGCATCTCTCCCCCTCCCATCTGGAGCTTGACACGCATTGACTCAATGGCAGAGAGCACAATCAAATGATTTACCAATTCTTTGATTGTGGGTTCTGACGATGTCTCACATTTACTTGTGATTCTGGTGAATTTATTGAGCAATTTGAACACTATAAGTGTTTTGACTTAGGATTTACCCTGTATGTTGCGACTACTGTATGCATTTATCCCAAAGGATTGCTAGGTAAGAAAAGAAAATGGGAGCTCAGTGTAGAGTGCCTACTTTGCATGTAGGATTTCAGGTTCTGTCTCCAGGAAGAGCTAGAAAAGGTGCTGTCATGGTGAAATATGGTAAGTTTGCTTTAACAAAAATGGATTAGCCGTGTAAGGCAGTTCTGAAGTATGTGAAATCCACAAGGTAAAGCAAAATATGGATCAGACTCAAAAATAGAAAAGCTGAAGGCCATCCAAAGCAAATGTGTCATAAGAAATTGAAGCCAATTTAGTGGCCTGCTAGAACCACCAAAGAGGAGCAGAGCTTATAACACAGCTGAGAAGCTGGCACAGAAAAAGAATATTATCTTAAAATAGCTTCAGTGAGCATGTCAGAGAAATACAGGTTATTGATCTTACGCATTCAGCCCTCCCAAGCATAAAGAATCACACTCTTAGACAGATTAGGTTAAGATAAGTTAAAGAATTCTTACTGACTTTATTGTTGCTTCTGTTACATCCATCTTGGTGGAAGAGATGAAGTTCCTTTGTTCTTCTTTTCTTTCTAAATACTTAGTTTGCCCTAAACCCTCAGCCCTATAGCTGCCAAGAGCTGTGTGGAAGAAAGGGGCAGAATTCTTCATCAAGGCCCGAGCACATGGCCCTGATGAATGGAGACCAAAGCAGCATGCTAGCTTCTCCCTGGGTGGAAGAAGAAGGAAGAGAGAGGAAGTGGGTGTGGCAACAAACAGCTTCCTCAGAGTTGCATTGTGGGACAACTCAATTTACATGCTAATTTACATGCTGATTTTGCCAGGACTTCCAACAGAAATGGGGGAGGGGATCCCAAAATCAACTGGAATAGCTATAGTACAGCTAGATTTGTGATGGCCTAGGGAAGGACCTAACTCAAAAGACTTAATTTCAGACCATTGTCAGATTGATTAATTTTACTTCTTTATCACCAATCCATACGATTAGTACTTGTTTTCCTCCCATCTCGTGTATCCTGGTGAAGGAAAGGCCGTTACCATCAGATACTATAGGCTATGAACATTTTGTTCCCAGTATATCACATCACCTGTGTCTCTTTGTGAGACTTACAGAAATAGAAAATAATGCAAGAAAAAAAGTCAAGTTTTATTTTTAAAAAGTTTTTTTTTTTTTGGCTGAAAAGAAAGAAGAGCTTTCACCAGGCAGTCCTCAGGCCAACTGATCCAAGGGTGTGGCAACTAGAAAGGTTTTTGTCGTCTTATCACTTGCTAGTCCCTGAAGATGGCCTCTTAACATCTTAAAGTGGCGATAGGTGGTCCTTCAGTTTCTTTTTTGAGGAACACTTTTTTTACAGCATGAGAAACAGTAGTATTGATAGTAATTATATTATATATAGATATAAACTTTGAAACATTTCCTTTTTCCTTTTCTAGAAGAAATTCATGCAGAACTTTGTTATGCTGAATGCTTGCTTCAGAGAGCCGCTCTTACATTCCTCCAGGTAAGGACATGTTTCAGGACCAGTGTTGTGAAAGCAGTCATGAGAATGTGAGAGCTGGAAAGAAATGTTACGATCTAAAGAATTCCTTATGATGGCCATGCATCCTCATTAATACATTATTTTGTAGATGGTTTTTTTAAAAAATAGGCTGATTATTGTCTTAGTCTCTAGCTAACTGCAGTGAAGCAGCAAGCAAATTTTGTTTAACAAATCAGAATGCTCTAAGATCATACAGGTGGCCTTTGTTATCTGTATTATCTGGTTTTGCATATCCATGGTTGCTCAAAAGAGGGTAGACTGCAGTATAAGCAATAAAGTTTTTCACTTACCTGCACATATTCCCTTGTATTTTATTATTTTATGTCTGTACAAAATGGAGGAAGTCTTTTGTGCATGTGTATAATACTTTTTAAAGGATCTTATTGTGAGTGGTTTTTTTGCGGTGGGGGGCTTGTATGGTGGGAACAGAACCCCACAGATAATGTACTCCACCTGTACTATGGAATGGCCATCCTGATATTGAGTAGAAAGGTACTGCCCTTGATACAGTATTCTACAGTAGTATGTTTTTTAGCATAGTGGATGTGTAGATAATAAGTACAAAAGTATAATAGACACTTGATCAAGATCCATATTGATCAATGTGAAAGAGAATAATAGCTGAAATTCTTAGTAAAGTTTTTGTTAAAGTACTTATTTCATTGCTTCAATTTTTATGATATTTTGTGTGCAGCTAACAATACAATTATTAAGGGAAATCCATGTTTTAGTTTCTAGGCTTCATAAGTGGGTTAGTTTAATAGAACTGGCATTTGTTCATTTTAAGGAAAATCCCAGTCCTGCCCACGCTAGGCTTTTTTTCACTGTGATGCCTCCTGCCCTCCTAAGGTATACTGTACAATTGCCCATTGTGCTGCCGCAATGCCTGCCCCTCTGTTCATGTATCTTCCTTCTTTATGTCTCTTTTTTGTTTGTAGGATACAAGGAAAGGATGCTGAGGCAGTGTATAAGAAAGAGGTGTCTTTGAGATACAAGAGAAAGAGAGGGAAGGGCATTACTGTTTTTTGTAGGATTTTAGGGGAATTGGATAATAACTTTTGTTGACAAGAAACTGGACCATGAAAAGATGGATGCAGAATTGTGTGTGTGAGAGGGAGAAGGAGGGAGGGAGGGAAGGGAGGAAATCTTGCAGCTTTAAAAGCCAGGAATAAGTTAAGGTTCTAGGGTTCTGCGAGTGAACTACCATCTCATATTTATAAATGGTATTTCTGACCTTACTATAAAGCCCATGACCAAGGTCACCCTAAGGGAACAACATCTCTTCCATAAAGTCTATAATAGTAACTGCAGCCCTGAGGCTTCCGGTGGGAATGGAGGACTGAACAGCTGCGCCTGCTGGATCAGCAGGCGGAGTGGGCAACACAGTGGCTTTTTTTTCGGGCTCGGGAAGGCTTTCCTGAAACCCCAAAACATTCTCCGAATTAAGGAAAATACTTGGAGTCATCCCATTTGCCCTCAGGATGGTTGTTTGCAGCGAGAAGATCACAACATTTCGTGGTCGACGGGTAACAGCAGCCCAGAGGTGGGGATTTTATCACTTTCCAAGCTGTGCTGTAGCCTTAAAGGGACACTAAGACCGGCCACCCCATTTCTAAATCACCAATTTGCATTTTTTTAAAGTATATGTACCACAAGAGAGGCTTTTTACAGCAAGGAGAAGCTGGCCCTCTTGGTGTTTAACGTTATTTTGGGGACTATTTTTTTTTTAAAGTTTTGGATTTTCATTTTCCTTCCAAGGGAAATTCTAAAGATTGAGAGCAAATAATTGTCTTCCTGTTATTTGTGTGTGTGTGTGTGTTAAATTTGAAGATACCAGTATTTTCCTGTACGTTGAATTGTGTCATGTTCATCGTTCCAATGGTTTGAATACATCGTAACGTTTCACATGTCACTTTCCTGTTCGTGTCTGTCATTTGCGGGGAGGGGAATTTCAGCCGTGCCAGGCTGTAATCTCCTTGCTGTTCTGCAGGAATGTATGTTTGGGTTATGACAGGTATTCAAGGTTACTTTCCCAGGCTGATGTGTGACGGTTGCCAACACCTGGGAGGGGGTGGTTACTATGGTGGGGTGAGGGGCGGGATTGGGTTTGAAGCGAGGGTATTTAGTTTGTATTTCGCGCACTTTGGCTCATTCTCAGCTTTCTCTGTATTTGCATACTATTCCTTTAATAAATCAGTTATCTTTAAGCCCGGGCTTGTGAGACTGAGTATTTGGGATTAGGCAACCATTACAAATTGGCTGATTTGAATCTTCAGCTTTCTGTTCACTCTCCCTTGAGAACAGTCTGCTATTCACTCTCACTTTAAGTAAACAATTTTCGAATATCTTTGACTTTTGCTGATTAAGCTCTTAGGGGGGCGCCATAATCTACTGTGTGAGACATGGAGGAATTCAAACAGTTACTTTCTGACCTTCACCAGGATCTTAAACAGATTTCTTCCGACTTCTATCAAACTTTTATGCAAGACATCCAGGACATTGTGGAAAATATGAGATCTAAAATGTGCCATCAGGTTGTGGAGGATCAAATTGAGGAATTTAAGAGTGATAGAAAAGTTTTTTTTAAGATTGAGATTGGGATCTTTATCGAGATGCTGGGTGAAGATTGGATAATGGAGTTGGAGAAATCTAGGGGAGAGAGTGATCTGCAAACCATAAATAAGGTCGATCTCCTGGTGGAATGCCGTGAAAAGAACCTGGAATTTTGAAGGGTGACAGCTGGGCTGTTTGATTTTCTTAAGAAGAAAGCTCTGTGCATGTCCTGGGAACATGTAACTGCTCTGGTTTATTTTGAAGTGGGATAAGGGTTGAAGAATGTTCATTTGGTTTGCTTTAAGGACTTGACTGATGCTATTTGCCTTTAAAGATTTGGATTCACTGTTTTAAATATTGAGATTATTATAATTGTATTAAGTATAATAGCAGACAATTTATGTGCTTTTTAATCTGATTCTTATTATAGTAGACAGAAATATATAGAATAGTGGTAGGAAGGAATAATTAAATAAAAACATATTTAATTATTCCTTCCTACCACTATTCTATACATTTCTGTCTACTATAATAAGAATCTTTTGGAGGGGAAAAAGATGTTCAGGAGGTTTATATGAATGTTATTTTTTCTTCATTTTAATATAAGGGGGAAGAGTAATTAGTGATTTTTATTATGTGTTAGAGTGGAATGACCTATAGAAATAATGTTGTGTTTTGGTTTAATATGGAGTAAGAGATTGATTATGGAAATTTTGTATATCCTTGCTGTTAAAAGTCAGAAGCCACACCTTTCTGTAAATTTTTTTTCTCATGTGTTTCTGTACTTTTTTAGGTTTTTTTTTCTTTCTTTGTAGTTTTTTTGTTTTTTGTAGTTTTTACTCTTTTCTTGAAATTTAATAAAATGTGTTATATAAGAGTAACTGCAGCCCCAAAAGATACTTGGTTTTTGAATGAAGTATTTCCTGTTCCTTTTTCTAGTTTACCACCATCCTTGCTGGGGAGATTTGTTCTGAAAATACCTTTAAACTACAATCTTATACACACTATGAGAGTAAAGCCTACTGAGTGGCATCATTTATGGTAAACATGTATAAGATAGTTACATTCTTACTCTATTTTTTAAAATTTAGTAGGGAAATTTGCTCAAGCCGTATGACACTTAGAGTGTCTGTTTAATGTGTACATGTGTGTTTTTGATGAAAAAGTTATTTGAAAGAACTGGGTATTTTCTTAATAAGCTCTAGCAAGGAACAATTCAACTTTCTGTTAATATATCAAATTTATCAAAAATGAGATTGGTAACTCTCAAAATTAAGAGATGTTAAATAGTGGCGAAATTGCTTCATTACAGTAAGGCTGAGTTTTAGCAATTTACCAATTAATTGCCTCATACTCAGTCACTGTCCATCAGAAGCAAGAATATTTAATTTAGTACTAAACTGAAATGTATAATCTATTCTGTTTTCCTTAGGATGAAAACATGATTAGCTTTGTGAAAGGCAGCATCAAAATAAGAAATAGTTATCAAACATACAGGTATGTAGTATTCGAATATATTATTTTTTGCAGTAGAGAGCTGCATTATTCCAGATATTTCTCAAAAGCAATTGTTTTTACTTGTTAATGTCAGCCCTTCAAAGTAGACCAGTTCAGGAAACACGCTCCACAGGAAGGCCAGAACTACACTTTATTGAGATAGGCTATAATAAGAGAATCTTGTAAGTCTGACTGTGCTTCTCCTTCCTTCCCTCTTATTCCCCAGTAAGTCAGGGAGAGGTCTCCCTCAGGGCTGCAACTGGGGGGGGCAAGCGGGGCATGTGCCCCGGGAGCCACACGGGGAGGTCGCCAAAATGAGCGCTGGGGGGGCACCAAGATGGGCGCGGAATCCATGTTTGCCCCAGGTGACACAGACCCTAGTTGTGGTCCTGGTCTCCCTGAGCCTCTTCTTAATACTGTCTCCCTTTCCAGGACTTAAGGAATGCTTTTGTGCTCTTTGCTTACATAACAGTTTCTGAATATTTGTTCCAAGGCCGTCTCCTGGCTGTCTGCAGTTAGCTACTGTTAATTTATTTGCTATTTTGTTTTATTTAATGTGTTTAAATACTGAATTTTAGACTAGAATTCTCGTTAGGCTTACAGCACTTAATAAATATAGTAAGACAATCTGAAAAAAGATATAACGGTAAAACAAAAAGTGTCAAAATAGAAACAGTTGGTGCAGGGACCAATCAAAATCACAATTAAAAATAATTATTTGCAGAGCCATTGCTTCTGCTAATTTGGAACGCTCCATGGCATCTATAAATAGGCTAGTTAGGTCCTTCAGATCAAGAGAACTTCAACAGCGTTGGAAAGAGCAAGCTGCAGAGGCTAGTGGTAGAATCTATCATTGGAACTTCTCTTTCAAAGCTTGGAGTTAATTATCTCTTCAGCCCTTAAGGGGAATCTGAGGAACCTTATGGAATGCTGTTTCAGGGGACATAGGGTTATAACTTAAAAGATTTTAGGTATGTTTAAAAGCAATAGACAAAGAGTTCAAAGTCCTCTCCCCATCCCATGGAAGGGATTTTCATATTGTGGAGCTCCTACCAAGAAGGTCGAAATGTGAATCTTCCTTGTTTACAAGGAAAATCAGGTTTTCACCATGTTTCTGGGCTAGTAAGCATCTCTGGAATTTGGTGAGCATGTTCTGGCTCTCTTACAAAATGACTGCTCTTGGAAGTTTTCTCATTCACAGAATGGTAGCATGACATCCACTCGCTAGCAAGCAGACTAGTGATGGTATATCCACACTCATGTTAATACTTCACCTTCTCAGATATTTTTTTTCTGGGAGGGGGATGTACTTCCAAACAATGCATTGGCCTATAGCCACCCTCACTGTTGTTTTCTGCAAATGCTTTTGGGGGCCCTGTGGAAATGGAAATCATGCTAGAGGCTGACACTTGGCTTTGCAGTACACCAGCTTCCAATTCATTTTAAAATTGAAATACTCCATACATTTCCTAAAAGTCAAATGACATGGGGAACCAAGTATGTGCCAAGGAAGGTGTCTGTTTGCATATTGGTACCACATGCACCATGTTTGACATCCAAAATTAATGATTTAGTAATGGTGCCCTTAATAATTGCCATGAACGTAAAAAAATTGTATGATTGTTTTTTATTTTTTTATGCTTAAATATTTGTTTATAATGAGAAACTTTGTTTTGCTAGGGAACTGGAGAATCTAATACAGTCTCCCAGTTATGTTAAAGGAGAAAATTATCCCCATTTTGAAGGTGGTGTAAAGTTGGGAGTTGGAGCATTTAATCTGGTATGTACTGAATTTCTAAATAAATAATTTTTTAAACTGAATTATTTTAAATTTGAGCCAATTATTCTGATGCTAATATCATGCAGAGCACTGGCAAATAGTCCTTCATAATGTAATTCAGGGCAATGGCTCTTATATGTGAGCTGCTTATTTTGGAATTGTCCCATCAGAGATATGTAACCTGTCAGGAATATATGGGACTGGTATAGATATTCCCTATATTAAAGAATGTATGAAACTGAACAACAAAAGCTTCAAACTGAATTTGAATATCTTTCCGAGATCTGTTCAAACTATTCCATCATAAAAAAGTTATCAATAATTGCAATGGTTCATAGGCAGCATTTTGTACACTTGGATGAAGGGTAGCTTTCAATACTGAGTCTCCTCCCATACAGGAAGAAAACTTCAATTATAAATGCTTTAGTCTCAGTAGAATTTTTAGCTCCGTCAGCTATATTCTGGAGCTCCTTCGTTAGCTTAGATCTAGAGGATTCCTTAGGTTGTAAACACACAAAGATATCAGCAAATATTAAGATTGTTTTATTAAAAAAAATTAAAAGGCTTGAAGAAAAATAATACCTCTGTGAAGAAATAACTTCCCTGGTATTTCATTTTAAAACTCCTTGTGAAGCATGTGACAGTACTCCCAGGATAACATGCTGTAGCTGCATACCTAGTAAGCAACTGCCTTATTAGTCAGTACTTGTGATACTGGCTGGCATTGGTTATGTAGGATCTTGGAGCTCATTTTCAGTCAACAGCTGCAAAATTGTCAGATGTTTACATTGCTGTAGAGAGCCAGTGGTTCTTTCCATGCTGTCTCTGTAACACATAATGTTATTTTCTCTATATGCTTCATTTGTGAATTTCTTTCACTGCAGTGCTTCACGTGGCAGTGCTGCAGCAAAACAAGGATTAAAATCTTTTGGTTCCTCTACTGAGCAGTAGCGTATGGCAGAGTACGATATCCTTCCTCATAAATTCTGCTGTCTTACAGAGTCCATTTCACTTACTACTGAATGCATACCCCATCTTTCTGTTTATTTCAAGGCCACTTGTGACTTGTTCAGTTCATAGAACAGCTTGCTTCCTTGAAATCTTATTTGAACACTCTACTCCACACCAAATAGTCTCTCTGAGATGGCACTGAGTGATAACAGGAAATTTCCATACTGTATTTAAGAATAATAAAAGAGTAGCATGATGATATGACCTAGAATGCAGTAGAAAGACTGTAGGTACTTCTTTTATTAATGAAGGATTTAGTGGTGGCAAGCTGTTTCTTTACCTTTCTTTCCCTCCCTCCAGACTCTATCTATGTTACCAACAAGGATTGCACGGTTACTGGAATTTGTTGGTTTTTCTGAAAATAAGGCAAGTGTTTAGTTTAATTTACAACACGTAGATGACAAAGAGTACTTCATATATTATTATTTGTAAGATGTAAGTGCAACATGTCTGTAATTGCTACTGCTTATATTTTATGGATGCAAATGGCAGGTCTCTCCCATTGACATCAGTATATAAAAGGCACAGAGGAGACCTTCATCAAAATTTCAGAAGTACAGTGCTCCTGCTTACATGCAACTTCCCATGGATTTTAATCCTTGCCCTGTGGATGTGCATATCAAAGGATGGGGCCACAAGATGCTTGAGGCATTGGGAATGTCATTTTTTTTAGCTCAGTGATGGGATAAATTATATATGCAAAGCTGCTATAGTTCCAGTTCCATTCCCTCAAGAACCCATTGAATACATTTAATAATATTTAGCTTTGCTAAATGGCTGTAGAAAACCTGATTGATATTTGTTGCTTCCTTTTTGAAGCAGAGCTAGCTCCTCAGTTATGAGGCAGTGGGCATGTTGTTCTCCTCCTCCCCCACCCCCATTCTTAGCTAAAATGATTTGTTCAGTACCTATTTTACAGATGGGAACCTGATGTTGAGAGGGCAGGAAAAAGAGATGTATCCAAAATAACTCAATAAGCCCTAACAGGAAATTGAATTTCATACTGCTTAATCCAAGTTTGCAACAACTGTCTGGGATGCTTACCCAAAACATAATTAACTAATCTAAGGATTGCAACCCCTGGCTTTAGAAGAGGAAAATTCTACAGTATTAATGATGAATGGAAGAACTGTATTTTTGGAATGATAGTGAAAAATCCCTATGAACAGTAAGCAAGTGAATTCTCAAATCAAGAGACTCAAATCAAGAGACAAATCAATTATTGTAATCAGTCTTTAGATAATCTATTATTCAGAAGACTCATCAGTTTTATTATTTGGTTATCCATTATTTAAATAGCTTAATTCTGCTTTTTACTTAAGAAAACCACTCACTATCAGTGCTGACTCCCACACTAGCTGCCTAATGCTGTTATTTGTCTGTGATTCCAGTATTTTCTGTACTTGCTTCCTATGTATCTTCAGATTTTATTCATGGTGAATTCTTTTGTGGAGGGAAGTAGGGGGGAATAAAAAACATGATCCTAACCAGTATGCATAGACAAAATGCTATTTAGACATTAAAGTTATAATTAAATATACCGTATATTGTCCTGCTTGCTTTATTATTGATCTTGGCTGGGAGATTGATATGAATTGTCTCTTCAGTTCTCCCTGAATTATGCTAATGTTGTCTTTTGCTGCTTTAAGGAGCAAATTTTGGGGGGATTTGTTTTTGTTGTTTTTGGTTGCTGGCTTGCTTGAATTATCATTTTCTTTTTTAAAAGACTGAAATAACACTAAGAACAAAAAGAGGACATTTGTAATTAAGCCTCCTTCTGAAGGACTCAAACCTGACGCTAGTGCTGTTCATCATTAACCTCCCATCAGAAAACAATAAACCAAGAAAATAAGCAGGATGGATCAGTAATCAATACATTTATTTGAAGTTGCTATGACAGTTTATGCATAAACATTATGGGGCAGTGATTGCATAAATGTAACAGATCATGATTTAACAGTTCTTTGCAGCTACACGCCTGCAGTAGAAAGACAGCAATATTTTGTGTGATTTATTCTACGTATATGTAAGAGAAATTGTAAGCAATTGTGGTTTTTTCCTGTGCAATCACTAGTTTGTTCATCTGGTATTTCACAAAAGAGATGACTAATATCATCGTTAAGGCAACTTACAGTGGTGATGGTATTTCCTCTTATGCGAGCTATGTAAACTTATTTGATTATCTGATGCAGGAATGGTATATTGAGAGATATTAATCTTCTGGTTTTGTTGCAGTAGAACAAACAAGGCAAGCCAAGATGTAATTAATCTGTAACAATTTATCTGTCTGTGATGCAGGAATGTGGCTTGCAGCAACTTCAAGAAGGAGCATCAATGTGTGGCTTTAGGTCTGTGCTATGTACTATGCTACTGTTATGCTATCATACCTTCCTGACCTTTGTGCTAGGTACAATTTCCGTTTTTCTCTACCTGACTTTTCGTAAATTTAAAATGATCCATAGTGGGAAAGATTTGTGTTCATTGCAAACTTTATTTTAATGAATTATCTATTTGAAAATAGTTCTAAATTCTTCAGGTGTGGTTGGTTGATTCTTCAGAGTTTTCTTATCTTCAGGAAGTACTAAGCACTTTGAAATGGCTATGGTTTGTGTCAAATACATTGAAATGATTTTAAGCATGAAATACTGTTAGAATTAAAGTATGCCATAATGAAACTTTATAGCTTCTGCCCAGCCACATCCACATTTTATGGCTCTGTAAGAGGAAGTAGCTAAAATTTCTAGGCTGAGTGGCTGATATGCTATATAGTGTGGTAGCACCAAGTAGCCTTTTCAAAGTGGTTCTGCAAAAGCAATTGTTTTGCCCAGCACCAGTGTCTTGCAGTGACACTTATATTTGTGTGCCTGCCAGTTTGGTCTAGTGGTTAAGGTGCTGGGCTAGAAACCAGGAGTCTGTGAGTTCTAGTCCCGCCTTAGGCATGAAAGCTGGCTGGGTGACCTTGGGCCAGTCTCTCTCTCTCAGCCCAACTCACCTCACAGGGTTGCTGTTGTGGGGAAAATAGGAAGAGGAAGGAGTATTAGGTATGTTTGCCACCTTGAGTTATTTATAAAAATAATAAAGGCAGGATAAAAATTAAATTAATAAATATGTGTGTAACAGAGAACCCACCAACTGTTGCTAAAGAGAAAAAGAGAGCAAAAGGAAGATTTCCCCTATTCTCATGGGGTTCCTTTCTGTTTATGTCTTCCTCAAATTCTGTCTGACCAATTATTGTGCTACCATGCTCGAGCAAAAAAGACCCCCTCATATAATTTTTTAAAGTTATTTTTTAACAAACGTTCCGATCATTGAGATTGTGTAGCATAACCTCTGTAGGGTGGAGGCTTTGCTGATTCTAGACACAGATTGGAGTTGGGCTGGGTTTTTTTGCTCACAGCTTCAGTTTTATTGAATTCACCAAAATGAAGTTCACATTTGTTAAACATTTACTAATCCTTTAGAAGATCTGTTAAAAACCAACTTACCTGAGGTGCCTTTTAGGATCTATTAGGTTAGTACTTACATTTCTAAGTTTTTATAAAGGATGGCTTTGGTTTTAATACTGTGGTGATATGGGTATATGTGGATTTTATTGAAGTTTATATCCTACCTTTGTAGATATTCTACAATAAAACACAACACTATATTACTGGAAATGTCTTCAAATTTTAGATTTAAAATAAAATCAATTCACCTGTTATGAATTAATTATTTAATTATTATTTAGATTAGTCTTTATACAGTATCTAATAGGACATTGTCATTTAAAAGGCATGAAGTGATGGGAAAAATACAATACAATTAGGCTAGTGTTTGTGTGCTTAGAAATCCTGCAATAGAAATTCGTCCAGTCAGATTTTCCATCTTTAAATCTGTATGGGTAGCACTCCCCCAGAAAGATTTGGTGCAGAATTTGGGAGCCCTCTTGGATTTATAGCTCATCCTTGAGGAGCAGGTGGAAGCTGTGAGTAAGAGGATCTTTGCACAAATCCATCCATTCCTAGACCAGGAAGGCCTGCTGATGTCTTAGTCACTTAGTTTGGACTGTTGCAATGTGTGCTACATGGGGCTGCCCTTAACCAACATTGGAAGCTTCAGTTGGTCCAGAATGTGGTGGCATGGGCAGTTTGGGGCACATAGCAGGAAACCCTTGTAACACAACTGCCCTGTGAGCTGCACTGGACTCCCAGTAGCTTCTGGATGTAATACAGGGTGTTGGCTATCACCTATAAAGCCCTATATAGCACAGGACCAGGTTATTTGTGGGATCCCCTAGCTCCCATTGTCTCTGCTCACCTATAAGTTCTGACTAAGTGGGCATGTTCCTGGCCTCTTCTGTGAAGCAGTGTAATCTAATGGAACCCAGGAGATGTTGTGGCATCTGCATTCTAGAACTTCATTCCCCTTGAGATTCAGATGGCCCCAGTTTTATTAGCCTTTTGGAAAACCTTAAAAATCTGGTTCTTCCCTTTGGCTGGGGTGAGGACATTAGGTGAATCTGACCTATATGGGATGAAATGAAGTTTTTGTTGAACTTGGCACATTGAATATTGTTTTGACTGTTTGTTGTTATAGGGTTTTTTTTCTACTTTTGTTTTGGATTTCTGTGTTGTTGTTTTTAATCTACGGTTAGCCACCCAGAGTTGTGAGAACAAGCTAGGTATCTATGTAAATTGTTAAACAAACAAACAAATGAAATATTTGTGAAAAGAACAAGCCTTCTCATTTGTTTATACCAATCAGTCAAAAGAGTCTGATTATATTAGAAGTACATCATTTACTGTTTCATTTCTATAATTAAGCCAGGCTCTGGCTACCAACCTTTTCTCATTTTTTTTTTTATTTTGTTGCTTGAATTATAATAAAAACCCTGTTCCTCAGTTTATTATACTTTTTATCCCAATTAATCTAGGGACTGGTAAAGGAAATGTTGAAGAAGCAGAGAAACTTCTCAAACCTTACCTGACTCAGTATCCAAAAGTAAGATATACCTTAAGTTGATCTTTGAAGTACTGCCATGCAGTGCCTTATTTTAAAAAAAATGCATGAAAACTGTACTAATGTTTTCTCTTTGATTTCTTCCAGGGTGCCATATTCCTGTTTTTTGCAGGGAGAATAGAAACAATAAGAGGCAATATTGATGGAGTAAGTAACCTAGTTTTTTTCCCCCTTCCTATGCTATTATATCAGTTTAGGAAAACTTTTGATTTATGATCACAAGAAGTGGAGTAGGAGATAATTACTGTAGTGGATTAAGGGGACTCTTAATTTTGAGCAGCTGTAAGTGGGCCTCATAGTTGGCCTGCTGGCTAGATGGAGTCTTTTAAGGACTCTAAACATACTGACTGTCTCCCCAATTAACTGCAGGTGGCTGTGAGTCATGGGGAGAGGAAGTTAGGAATTTCTTTGTTCTCAGAGACTCTTAATTGGATGCCCTGTGGAAGCAGACACCCTAAGAAAATAGATTACATACAACTGGGTTGAAGAAGTCAGTCGCAAAGCCTTGGGAGAACAGAAACCAAAGTAATAGAAGGTACAATTAGCAGTGAAAATACAGATAGGTATCTGTATACAAGAAGGATTCTTTATTTCTTGCCATTGTTCTTTTCCTCAGTTGTGAGTAATTGTGATTAAACTGTTTCCTCAAATGGTTATTGTGTTGCTTGTATTATAATAAAAACCCTGTTCAAAGTTAGATTATCCCAGTGTTGAATTGGTAATTGCTTGGCCCTGGTTCCCAATAAAAAAGGAAAAATGGAATCATTAATTTAAACACTTGTTCCTGTGGAAGTGGGTTTTCTTGTTCTGCTCCATCCAGATGAGAGGTGCTGTTTTCCTATTCAAGAACTGGTGGTGGCAAATGAGTGAACTCTTGGATGTGTGTGTGTCTGTGTATGAGAGAGAGAGTGAGAGAGAGAAATAGCTACACCCAAGTACTCAGATAGAGGGATTGTGAGAGCAAAAAGCCTAGAAAGGGGTCTGGCTAGTTAGTGTGATTTTTAATGATGGATAATCTCTCATCTGCTCCTTGTCACAATTATCCATTGTATTATCCACAGAAACCCAAAAAAACATTAAACCTATCTTCAGAGGCATTTCTCCAGGACTACACTCTAGTTTTGAGATGAGGTCAGTTTTGATCTGAGATAAGCCCTTTTTGGTTGTGATGGCCAACTATGGTCCAATCTCTTCTCTGTTACACAATATACAGTAGGAGGATCACTTGGCACAAAGTGTTTTTTCCCCTATGCCAAAGCAGATCTTTTTATTTGCCTAAATATTTTATTTCATTCTGGTCCTTCAGTTTTACTGCTATTTAGCAGTATTGCTATTCTAATCTATTCTGCTACACTGACAACAAAGGTCCGCATAGTTAAAGCAATGGTATTCCCAGTAGTAACATATGGCTGCGAGAGCTGGACCATAAGGAAGGCTGAGCGAAGGAAGATAGATGCTTTTGACCTGTGGTGTTGGAGGAAAATTCTGAGAGTGCCTTGGACTGCCAGAAGATCAAACCAGTCCATCCTCCAGGAAATAAAGCCAGACTGCTCACTTGAGGGAATGATATTAAAGGCAAAACTGAAATACTTTGGCCACATAATGAGAAGACAGGACACCCTGGAGAAGATGCTGATGCTAGGGAGAGTGGAAGGCAAAAGGAAGAGGGGCCGACCAAGGGCAAGGTGGATGGATGATATTCTAGAGGTGACGGACTCGTCCCTGGGGGAGCTGGGGGTGTTGACGACCGACAGGAAGCTCTGGCGTGGGCTGGTCCATGAAGTCACGAAGAGTCAGAAGCCACTAAACGAATAAACAACAACAACAAAATCTATTCTGCTATATAGATTTTTGTTTGTTTAATTTACAGCTATTTATTTATTTATTTATGTTAATTTTATGTCCTCGATTAGCAACTACAACAGTAATAAATGGTAGTAAACAGTAGTAAAAAAAAAACATTTTCCAACCAATGTATGCGCTTATGCCAAATTTCTGTGCCTGACAACAAATGTTGGCATTGCTGCACGAGATATTTTATCTAAACAAGGCAGCAGCAACCAGCAATCTTTGCAGCGTCTCTCTCTCCCTCTCTCCCTCTCTCTCTCTCTATCACATGGTTCGCTTAGCGACCTCTTAGCTAAGTGACCATTTCACCAGAACCAATTGTGGTTGCTAAAAGAGGACTACCTTAATTCTGGAAGTTGTTTTGTCTTCAAAAAAATATATAAATACTCATGATAAGTAACTGAAACATTGAAGTTCATCAACTATTAAAATGGGGCAAATGGCATTAATACATTTCTAGGAAATTATGTGAACTGGAAATTGATTTGAGCTTAGAATGTCAGGAGTAGACTGCTGAACTAAGAAATCCAGGTTCAAAATACCACTCAACTATAAAGTAATCTTAGGCTAATCCTTTTCTTTCAAGTTAACCTACATTAGAGGATCACAGTGAGGATAAAGGGAGCATGCGGAAGATCTGTATATTATCCTGAATTTCTGGGCAGATCAGTGGAATAAATTTAAAAAGCAATAAATAAACAATGGGTTGTATGGAAAATGGTTAATACCATGTACTTATTTTGTATCCTCTTCCCAAACAGTTGTATTTTATTTTCTCAGTAATTGTTTCAGGATATTAGTGTTAATTTCTTAGACTAATGAATGTTTGGAACACGTATTTTAAAGTTGCATTAATATCCAGTCAGGGTTGTATTTGTTTTTGCTTTTTCAGGCCATCAGAAGGTTTGAGGAATGCTGTGAAGCCCAGCAGCTTTGGAAGCAGTTCCATCACATGTGCTATTGGGAACTGATGTGGTGCTTCACTTACAAACGCCAGTGGAAGATGGCATACTTCTATGCGGATCTGCTTAGCAAAGAGAACACCTGGTCAAAGGTGAATTAAAAACAAAGGTGCCGGCAGGACTACTTAACAAAAGAAGATGCAAGTTAGCTAAGAAAATCAAATAATTGATCATAAATGTATTCCAGGAGATCTTTAAAATAGTTTTGACTGACTTCTGCAGGTACCAAATAAAAATAAAATAACACTATTTTTAGACTGATAACCTCATGAAGGGCAGTTTAGGAATGTAAGCTGCTGATTTTATCATACAGTAGTGGTTAACTTTTCCTTTTTAATTAATAGCAAATAGTATTTATAATTTAAATAGGTTAAAATGGGAAATGTTCAGTTCCCTGTATCCTTCTTAATATACAATATAATATTTATCTTGCCAAGAAAGAATCACATGTGTGCAACCCTTTTATTGTACATGTTTACCATTTAGTGACTTCATTCAACCATTGCAATAAATCATAATGTTATTTGGTTTTAATTTAGCATCCTTAGTATAATGTGTCAACTTAGACAGTTGTGGCTTATTCAATAAACCCTGGTTTAACCAAGCATGTCTTAATATAATGTGTGAACCCAATCAGTGAATGGGTAGTTTTAATGGGTAAAGAGCCCTTCTGCCTAATTGGGTAAGAGCCCTTTTTATTCATACTGATCTGATATACTTTAAGACCCATGAGCAATACAATTGATAATTGTCTCACCACAAACACAAGTGAATTGTTTTCTTAGGTTTGAGGAATCTGAATTAAAATCTGCCAATCAAGAGTAATTTCCTGTTTTTTCTTTTGCTGTGAGACAACACGTGATTACTTCTATTTTGAAGTGAGCAAATAACTCACTTAAATCTAAGCTTGAGTCCTCCCTGGCCCTAAGATCTTAGAACTGGCAATATAGGAATAGTAAAATATTTTACTATTTTCTGGGGTTTTTTTTAATTGTTTCCTTTTAAAAATGGCAAGCCCATTATGATTTCTTTAAACCAGACCTCCTCAACATGGGCGCCCTTCATTATGGTTTGCACTTTCCCACTATAAATAGCGATGGTTGATGAAACTGTGTAAATGATTTAGTCATAAGTTCTGCAATATAAGTCTGCGTAGGTAAAGCCCAAACATTTATCAGTTCCAGTAAGGAGAGGAATAACATGCTAGTAGGATAGCTATGTAAAAGGGAGTGCTGTTAATCTAGAGTGTAACCTTAGGGTACTTTTTATGTGCTTGTAAGCATATGAATTCACACCAACATTAAGAGAACAAAGGTAACTAAGTAGAAGAAGAAATGGGCAGGATTTCTTTTTTGGTGGAATGGAACTGATGCAAATTCCTTTTTAATAAATTGTATATCTATTCATCTGTGTATCAATATGCTTGGCAAATCATTATGAATGGATAATTACCTTACAAAAAGAGCCCATGATAATGTTGCATTCGATATTATATTGTTAAGGAAGACACTATGTTCTTTACTGAATGCTGAGAAATTCTGAGGTGTACTTCATTTGCTTGCAAATCAGCTCTAGCTGTGTAATTTTACATTTTCCTGCTGGCAAGAATAGTTCTTTTCCCACTGCTAGAAAATTGTGCACTTTCTGCTCCTTAATGGCTTCAACTTTACTGATCTGTATACTGGAGATGATACATGAATACAGCTTAAAAGTATTGTTTTTCTTTTAGGCTACATACGTATTTATGAAAGCTGCATACCTCAGCATGTTTGGACCAGAAGATTATAAACCTTTTGGAGATGATGAAGTTGCACTGTTTAGGTAAGAGTTTTGAAAACAAAGTACGTGTCAAAATAGAAGATAATGATTGATAATGGGAGAAGAAAAACTTATTTCGTTCAATCAAATTTTAAAACTAACATCATTTGATGTACTCCTGTGAATTTTATATTTACATCGTTTTAATGTTAAGAGAGATCTAATGGAATATTCTGCTCCATGGTTATGAGTTTAATTTTGTCATAATTATTCAGGAAAAGGTATATGTTCTTTTATTGGTAACCATATGCTTGCCCTGCTGCTGGTAATTTCATGACTGAGCTAAGAGAATGGCATTTTCCTAAGGTAAGAACAATTTCTAGCTGGACAACTCTGCCCATTCTCAGCCTAAAATCTCCCTGGGAAGGCCATTCACTGTACTTCTTCAGATTCTTCCAATTGCTGGATGGAATTTGGTTATCTGTGGCATGAAATGCTTTTGTGGTAAAATACAGGAATGTTTTTCCTGTTCTGTTTTGACTTCTCCTGTCTTTCTTTTTCTAGTTTTTAGAGGATTACAGTTATCATACAGGAAATCATTTAAATGTGTGTGTCTGTTTTATTTCCCAGGGCTGTGCCTAGTCTGAAACTGAAAATAGCAGGAAAGTCCTTGCCTACAGAAAAATTTGCAATTCGGAAATCCCGGAGATACCTTTCTCCAAATCCTGTTCCACTTCCTGTGCCTGTTTTGGTAAGCTGGAAAAGATCCCTCTTCCCCATCTCTTTCTTGTACATAGATATGCTAGTCTACGACTGTAATAAAGATTGATTTGATTTGAATTTGTACATAGATGCCAACATTATGTACAAACTCTCCTGATATTTCTTTAAATTTGATGATGCTGGAGATAAACACTCAGTGAGGATTCCAGTATGCTTTTATCACTGCATGAATAAAACCTGTTGTGTGCATAACTTTGAACTACTGGTAGGCTTTGTTGTGCTTACCACAAATAAGGAAGGCGTGGATTATGTGAACCAACCTTCCCCAAGCAGGTATCATCCCAACGTGTTGGACATACTAACTAGGAATTATGGTATTAAAGTCCATCACAACCGGAGAGGATCACATTGGAAAAGTCAGATGTGGCCAATAGCATATGCACATATGTATGAGTCCACATACCCAATTATACAGTACATGGATGAGAAAAAAGAGCACAAAATAATGATAAGGTCTGTAAATCAAGCCAGTCAGTGACTCACACTGGGTGACTATTAACTGTGCAAGCGTCTTGTATACATAGCACTCCATAATACAAATGGGGAAAACTCTATGGGTGGAGGGTATACTTGAGTAAGTCAAGCGATGCTAACATTTATAGAGTGCAGATAGATAACCATCTGTTCATTTCAGAAAATGAAATTCTCAACTGACTTTTTGTCTCATTTATGGCTTATAATCTTCATTTTTTAGTTTGTATTCTACTTACAATCTTCTAATACCTACATCTGCATGGGCTGTAGCTGCTGGAAACAAAGAAGTACCTATGCTTCATTTCTTTTCAGAGAGAGTTAGCATGTTTCTTTGACTGTAAATGGAGTATGTCTTTCTTGCTGGAACTTCACAACAGATGCAGCAGATGGCGCTCACTAATAATGAAACTGTAGTCTGAGGAATTAGAAACTGCAATTGCACTATTTATAGCAGGCTGTTAACAATTAACTGCTGCACCAGGCCTATTTTGGTTCTGGAAGTATCCTTATTAACCTGGGTCCTTATTAACTTGAGTACAGAAGAAAATGCCTTTTATGTTGTGGTTCTGTTTCTTCAAACTCCTGGCTCATTGCTACTGACACAGACAGGACGTCCAGGGAAGAAAAGCCGAACTGAAGATGGCCCTGCTAAAAGCGGAGCCAACAACTGCAGCAGAATGAAGAGCTGGCGGGTAGACCGCTCTTCCTAATTCACCCACAAGTGCTCCTGACAGTTGCTCTTCGCAAGTAGACTGCAAGAGAGCAGGTTTAATGCTCTGGGAGATGAGGGAAAGCCATCTTCGCTTCAATCGCAGTCAGTATCTTTATGGACACCCAGTTCATATACTTTTCTAATCACTTTCGGAAATTGCTTGTTAACTGCTTTTTAGCTATTGGGAACCTTTGGATCGATAATTCTGAAAACACTGGGTGAGTTTCCTTCAATCCTTGGTGAAAGGAGTCTTAAATACAAATTTAAAGACTTAAAAAACTTTTTTTGGAATAAACAGCAAAAGGGTGATTAGAACTTTGATTTTGGAAAGTTACAAATGGACTAAGGTTCCAGATGGATTTGAAATAAGATTGTGGAATTAATTATAAGAATTCTTCCTGTGGGAAAATGCTTTTGTTTTGAATTCTTAAAAAAAAAAACCAAGATAGGGTGAGACTTTGAAGGTTAGACACTAGAAGGAACCAGAAGGAACTAAAGATTACAATTAAAGTAGAAAAACACTTAAATTTGATTTACTAATACAAAATGAAGAATATTTTAACAGTGGACATATTGAAGGATATTTTTGAAGAATGGACCCAAAAGTTAATTTTAAGAGTGTCTGCCTCTATATGTTTTTAAATGATGTAATGGAAGAGGAACAAGTTTTACCTGACAAGATTGAGACTGATCTGAAGGTGGATATAAAAATGACAGACTACAAGAATGATATGGAAAAAGATGCTACACTGGACATACAAAAGAAACCGGCTGATGTCTTAATTTAATTATTAAGACATCATTATTAAGGGAAATACAAATAACAAACCAAGAGAGTGACCTGGATAATTTTCCTACATTGGATTTACAAAAGAGGCTTGTTAAAGCTTTGAAGAATTTTGTGGGAAGGGACAAAGAAAAAATGAAAAGAAATCAGGTTCTAGGACATTATTTGAAGGGACTAAAGATCAAGATTATTAAAAGTAAAAGGAAGGAATATAAAGGTGGTTTATTTGATAATGGTTAAAATAGATACGTTGTTATCTCTGGTAACTCTTAATGGACTTTTGCTGATCAGGACTGAAGCGATGAAACATTAAGGATTTGTTTATAGATAAGAGATGGGATATGGGAAGAAGAGATCATTCGTTGAGGCGGAGCTAAGAAGGCGACAGAGCAGCAGCTTCTCTGCTGAGCTCCTTATGATATTTTATGTTTTAGTCCTTTTTATAAACAGCCTAGCTATACATTTTAATTTTTATGTAGCTTTATTTTATAAACACATTCTCTGCAAGACATATTCTAAAAGTAAACAGGTTCCTAAAACATCATACAGGCTTCAGTTAAGACACAACCACAGTGAAGCAATGGGGAAGAACAAGAAATGCAACAGGACTAGCCTAGGCGCTCAAACTCTACCCAAACCTACAAAGCAGCCAAAAATTGAGGACTATGTGATGGACAAGAAAACTGTGAGTAAAAATAATAATAAAATAAATCCTCTCTATTCCATCCCTACCTCCAACAGTTATGATATACTGAACTGGGATTTGGAAACAGAAATTGAAAAACAACAATTATTAGAGCTGTCCTCTACTTTGCATGAGGCATCAAACCATCTGATTGAACCCCCGTCTTTACTACCTTACCCCGTTGTTAATACATCTCTGATGGAGGAAGAGCAAGTCAAGCAATCACCAAAGGAATTTACAACAGGCTTTGCTGCTAGACAATGCTTATTAACTGCACAAACTGTAATCTCAATTTTTGAATATTTAACTTCCATAAACACAAAGGTGGACTCTTTAAAAATAGCCTTTGAAACTTTTGTGCAAAGTTATGGAGATAAGCTAGCAGCTTTTAAAGTAACTCAAAACATCAACACCAACTCTGATTTGTTTATGGACAACCAAAGGAAACAAATTTGTTCAGAAGAACAAATTAAGATTAGCAAGGTCAACCAAAAACAGGCAGAGCTTACAGCCTTACCTTCTACCAAAGAGATAAGCCCAAACAAGCACAACCGCACACTTCAAACAAACCAAGTTGCTCTAAGGATTACCCTCAACAGATTTAACATTGGACATTAATCCACCAGAAGAGCTATCATTCTATCATTTAGCTCACTTCTTCGATGCCAGAATCATATGATTGACCTGAATGCTGTTGAATGGCTTCCTAGTATGACAAGACATAAACGAATTCTATTGTCTTTTAACCATTCCACCATTCCCTGTATGCTGTTCAAAATGAAATCTTTTCTTTCCACTTTTCAAATACACCCACTGCGTGTTTTCCGAGATGAAAAAAGGACTTCACTTTTTGGTTTAACATCTCAAGCAGACACTCCCCTGCCTCATGCCACAGGCAGCATGCCAATTGATAAAAACCACAGCAACCCAGCACCTTTAGTGTCCTTGACAAGACACTGCCCAAATAATCATATTGAAAAGATGCAAGAAAAAATTGGCACTGAAGAAGCTCTAGAAACAGGACTAATTAACTCTTTCGAAGCCTTACCAAACTGCGAACAAGAAGAAATACTGAGACAACTGCATGAATTAAAACAAACACTGCTGCTAACCTGAGCTGCAGCTAAACCTCTAATTGATTTGGTATCTTTGGACCTCTCATCTGACAGCAACTCTGCAGAAAATTTTTGTAAACTCTCTGAACCTTGCAATCAAACAACTCCATTAAAGAAGGAAAATAACCTACACCCCAGCAAGCCCGCATGTCCTTCTATTCCAAAACAGCCCAAACTGACTCCATCTTGTTCTGTTTCAGATAATGACAACTTGCTTCATACCGTACTATCTGAGGGCCTTGATCAGAAAAAAGGACAAAAGGAAGTTGTTGTATCAAGACCACACTCTAATCAAGATCTTCATCTTGCAAATCTAGCCACGCCCAGAGACTGCAATCTAATCGATAGCCCAAAGTTGCTGCCCACTAATGATTCCCATGCTGATGAGAACATCACCTCAACATCTTCAGTATGTCTTCTTGCACCGAGACAAGAACATTACACTTCGAATGCCACCAATTGACTTGCTTCTAAGGTTCCAGGTCACATAAAAGCCATTTCTTGGAATATTGCTGGGTGGCACAATAAATTAGTGGACACCTGTTTTGAACTGTATCTGTCAGAATTTAACATCATTTTATTACAGGAGACATGGTGCCCAGATATTTCTTCTCCTTTCTTATCAGGATTTTGCTCATATAACATCCCTGCCACTAAATTGGGTTTGTATGGAAGAGCAAGTGGTGGGTTATCAATTTTGATTTCAGCTGATACGAAAGGAATTATACAACAAAGGGATTGGTCAGACTGTGATTATATCCAGGCAGTCCAGATAGATAGCACATACTTTGTCCAAGGCAAGGTGATAGCCCAGATGCTGTATGGTGCTGAGATTTGGGGGTGGGATGAGAAGGTCGTTGCCCAATTGGAAATAGTCCAAAACAACTTTATAAGGAAGAACTTGGGCCTCCCCCAGGGCACCCCTGCTGCCTATTTGAGGATGGAGGTAGGACTACCTTTCATCACTGTTAGAATACACCTTGCATTGTTGGGCCACTATAAGAAATTAGAAAGCCTTCAAGAATCCCATCTTGCCAGACTCTGTTTTCACCATTACACAGGTGGAAATCAGTGGACTAAACTTTTGTCACCCATTTTACAAATGTATTCCCTACTATCTTTGGGAGAACTCAGAACTTGGAATAGAGAAAATATTAGAGATTGGCTTTTTGAAAGGGATGCTAATAAAGACGCAATTGCAGTATAGTCATCCAAATTTTCATCCTGGTACCATCATTATAAAAAACATAGATTCCTTTCCCAGTACCTGGTTAACATAACCAGTGTGGCACTGAGAAGAGCTTTTAACATCCCTTCGCCTGCACACCATGCCCTCTGCATATCTCAAAGGGAGGTTTTGTAAGCTCTCTGTCAAACAATGCCTCTGTCCTTGTGGTGTTGGTCAAGTGGAGGATGTTATCCATTATGTCCTCCACTGCCCCATTTATAATGAGATCAGGGCCAAATTATTAATGGCAGATGAACTCAAGGGCTCTGACCTTGAAAAACCGATTTATCTTCTTGCAGACATGTTTCTAACTGTTAGCAACCAAGTTGCTACTTTTGCTCTGCTCTCACTTAAACTTAGGAAGAAATATTTAAGTTCTTAGTTGTAGCTCTGGCTCTATTTTGTTGTAACTTTTTTTGTATTTAATGCTTCTTTATTGTTTTATTTTATAATTTAATCATTTTATTGTTTTAACATTATATTTTATTGTATTTTATTGCATTCTTATGTTATGACCTGTGGTTACAACAATAAACTTTAATACTACTGCTAGATCATTTGTTGTATTTTAAGAGAAGGTGATCCTTTTCTAAAATTGTTTATACTTGTTGTGATGAAGGGGGAAGTCATTTCTTTATATATTTCTTTTCCTTTTATTATATTCTTATTTTTTCTTTTCTATTTTTCTTTTTTTCTCTTCTGCACTTTCTATTTTTTTCTTTTTATTCTTCTTAGTTTGTATTAGTTTTTATCTTTGCACTTGTAATTTTTAATTACTATTTAAAGAAAGATACTGATACAGTTTCTTCATTCAGTTATGGGATTGCTCAGCATAACTGATGTACAGGAGGGACTACTCTTCAGTTGAGGTTTGTAATTTGTGAAGACAAGGAGAACACCACTCTATGGAGGACTTATCAAAGAAAATCAATCTATCAATCAATCAATCAATCTATCTATCTATCTATCTATCTATCTATCCATCTATCTATCTTTATTACCACCCATCTCCCTCCCAAGGAGGGACTCTGGGCGGTTTACAATAAAAACGAAATTAAAATCAATACAATAAATACACTAAAAATAAAATATGATGGAGTCTAGATGGCTAAGAGTTCTTATCAGTCCATGAATGTAATAGTCCATTGAAAATCACTCTGAAAATCCCTAAAGCAAAAAGCAGCTGAAAGGAAATGACAAAATAGGAGAACATACCTTTGACCAAGTAGTTTACAAAACCCTGCATCATTTTATGTGTGCCATTTTGGCATGTTTAGCTGGTAAAAGGTGTACTTGGTGCAAGGGTCTCAAACTCAAGACCTATGGGCCACATACAGCCTCTCAAGTTATTTTCTGCAGCCTGCAACAATACTTCGTAGACATTGAGAATGCTGCTTAACAGGGCCACAGGAAGTACTCCAGGAGAATCAGTGGCTCGGCACAGTGGTCTCACAATCCAGCTTGGCTCAGCCCCTCAGGCCTCTAGGCAACACCCAGACCTAGTTGGCTGGGCAACACAGCCAAGACTTTCAAGCTTCTTGCATCAAGCAGCGCCCCTGTCTGGAACCCTTGCCTGTTCTCACAGACCATGGTGGGCACTGTTCCTGAGGCTGTGTCAGGCTCTTCAGGCAGGGGCTGCAAGGAGATGAGGATTGGCCAGGAAAAGGCAGGCTGCCCAAGGGAGAAGAAGGAGCTGGCCAAGGAGGAAGGCTGGGCCTGCTTGCCCTACTGCAGTGCTCTCTCTATTAGGCAAGGAGTGGGGAAATCAGTGAGCAAAAAAGCAAGGTCTCTCTGCTAGACAAAGGAAGGAAAGAAAAATTCTACAAGGTAAAGAGAGAAAATCTCTTCTCAGCAAGGGGAGAGAAGAAAAAGGAAAATGGAATATGGGCAGCTCTTATTGGGATGGTTTTCCTAGTTTGTTTGTTTATTGCTAACTTGCTTTGACTACCTGCCACTTCATTTCTGAAGATTCTGAGCGATTTACAAGTAACAACACAAAAGACAGAATATAAATTCAGAAACATAACAGCAGCAAGGTGCTGCTGTGCTGCTGTGTTACCATTCAGGGTAACAGAATCTTCAGATGTCTCCAGGTGCCTTTTTAAAGATCCATGTTTTAGGGGCTCTTCAAAAATGCAATAGGAATGTAGATGTGATTTTGAAAAGAAAAAAAAACTGATAGTAGTGTGAGAAACGTGGCTCAGAAAAAGTCCCTCACTGAATAAATTTGACAAAAGTCTTGAGAAGCAGCAAAAAGGTTTTATTATCGTTCTTGCAAGGACGGGTGCCCAGCCAAGATAAGCACACCCCTTCACCCAAAGCATGCAGTTTTATTCCCTACCCCTGGCTGGTGGAATCCCTCCTCCTGTTCCCCATTGGATAGGTACTTAGGAGTTTACAGCCTATCCGAGACGCCTTAGATTCTGCAGGAAGTCCCGCCTTTGTTTATATCTCCCATTCCTCACTTTTTATCTCCCCTAGTCCCCTATTTATTCTTTTCCTTATAAGACAGCTAACCCCCTTAGAGCAAGTAGGTCAGTGTCTTGTCTGACCACAAAGCTTGCTAGTACTGGTTTTGAGCATATTTTCAGCTTGGGTAGACAGCCTACTTCCTTTATACCTGCCCTTATGGAAGAACAGTCTCCTGCTTGCCCAACCACATATATCCCACATCCTCAATATTTTGCAAGCTGAGTTTTGCAAGCTACTGGAAAAGCAATCTTATAGAAATAGCTATTGCAAAAACAACATTGCGACCCCCCTTTTTCTCACAGTAGAAATAAAACTAAATTTTGGTGTTTTGATTAATGCAAAATGCTGCCAGCTAGGGGCTAAAGTAAAATGGTCCTGTTTCACAGCTCTATTATGCAAGTAACTGTATTTCATTTTTTTCCTCATTTAATAGATTTATGTGTAATTGCCTACCATGATGCACTTCTTTTTCTTCATTTTTAACTCACTAGAGATGTTTGTATCAGTGTATGCAAAGGTTTCCATATTCCAACTTGAGCTAATAAACTAGTCAATTTCACTTGGAGGCCCCTAATTTAATTGTCAGATTAATAAAACAAGGGGTAAGGCTGTTTTGGTATCTCTGTGTAATTAAGAGTGTGATAATCTGTTTTATCTGAGAACTGATACTAGTTGTAATGAGCTAGAAAGGCAGCTTGAACATTCTTCTGCTAGAAAAATTGCAAGACTTGAAAACTTGTTTTTTAAACAAAGTATCAGCCAGTTATAGAAGAAAATTCACCAGTGCTCTGTTTATTGTTTCCTTAACTATAACATTCTGATCTTTTTGCAAATACTAATAGAATATATTTCAAATATTCTATAGTATAATTTGGAAAATGTGTTGTTGAAAGGCATTCTTTGGAGCATTTATGTAGCACTTGGAATAAAGTATGCCACATGCAGAACTTTTTATGTTTTTCCACAAGCTTGTAAGGTATCCCAATATTATGTTATACTGCAGGTTAAGTATGAATAAGTTGAGACTGAGACATGATAGCCATCACTGTATAAGTTTTTTGGGGTTTAACAACAATTAAAAAAAGAGAAGCTTTCACTAGGATTTCTCAACGATCTCTTAAGTTCTTTAAATGTTAAAAAGTAATTAATTTCAGAACTTCAGTGCAAATATCTATTTACTGTGGAGGAAGTGGACTAATAGTTTTATATTGCAGAAAGGCAGATTCCAGTTAAACGTTATGAAAAAAAAAAAACAGCAGTTCCACTGCAGAATCAATTACAAAGGGAACTGGTAGCTTCTCTTCCTTGGTTGTGTTCAAGTCAGAGATACTTTACTTTCGATTTCTGCACAAAGCAGTGAATTGAGCTTGATAGCCTGCCACCTCTACAGTTCTATGTCTAATAAAACTTGATGTCCCATTAAAACATGGCAGAGAATCCTAATATTTTATTTTTTACCTCCTTTGAATGAAGGAGGTAATGACTGTCATTGTAGTTCTCTTGTGTAATTTTCAAATATTCTTGATAACATTTGAACTAGAAAGACAGATGTAAATGCACATTCCTTGGATTTAAAAGCTCATCCCTTTCAAAGTGCTTTCCTATCATTTTCCATCTACTTGTCATTTGGAAGAAAACAGATCCATTCTTATGAATGCTCATTCTGGAGATGGAATTACATCTAGATGCACACTGGTTTAATTCTATTCATGTATTCTGTTTTCCCCAATTTTAAAATCACCCTCCCATTTACTGTTTTTCTTCCAGATTGGACTTGCATAGTGGGTAGGAAAAACAGGGTTAGTAATGGAGAGAGTTACATTCTCTTCCACCTAATCCAATTCAACCTACTGTTAGTTTTGTTTTCACTTTTTAAAGTAGAAGATTAATAGTTGAAAGAAATAATTTTTAAGCAGATCTGGGGAAATAACAGATTCTGCCTACAACATTCTATCAATGAGGCAGACAATCTGTTGATCAAGAATTGCTGGTTGGCAGAGTTATGCAGGAAATTAGGAAAAAATAAAATTTTGCTGCAACAGGCTTAACAAAAATACCTCTCAAATATTTATCTGATCTCATATATTTTGGAAGAAAGTGTGTACAGTAACATACATTATATTTTAATTGTTTCTAGGAAATGATGTATATCTGGAATGGTTATGCAGTGATTGGGAAGTGCCCAGACTTAACTGAAAACATGCTGGAATCCTTAGCAGATGCGGAAACAATCCTGGAAAAAAGCCCAGGTAAGCAGGTCTCATTGCAGATGCATTGTTGCAGAGGGTGTAGCCAGTGAGAGAGACTGTGCTTGTCTTAGAGTTCTAGGAAGTTAAACAGGTTCATCCATTCTTCTGCAGTCAGTGACTGGATTAATTGTGGGTAGTAATGATAGTAGTAATTTTGTCACTGCCGGTTGTCCTGTTTCATTTTCAGTTACTCCTCCATGACATAATTTTATGCTAGTCTGGGGAGAGGTGAACCACTTCTAGGAGTACTTTTGCATTTGTTTGTATGCTCACTTGATAAAAATCTGACTTAAGAATGGTTCACTCCGTCCTTTAAGGTGCTGTGGTATCCCTGCATGATTGAGCTGCTTATTTCCAGTATCTGTTTCTCAAAGAGCACAAGGCAGACATTTAAGAAGGCTAAGAGGGCAAAAGGCAAACTTTTTAAAATTTAAGTATAGGTGTCTAATGGAGCTCACGCAATGACAAATATTTTTTTTCTTTCCAGTTCAATAAACTATGTAATTTATATCCTTATAGATTGATAATTAACATTTGGTAGTGTCTTTTTTGCTCCTTATAATTGAGACAATTCTGCTTCCTATTACATATCACTCCTTCCCCCTTTCTGTCTGTACATGTTAGTTACAAAGCTCAGGAAGTGATTGCTCACAGTGGCAGAAGGGCAGTTTCTGGGAAGCTTGAGGGTACAACTGCACTTTTAAAGGGCAGGAGGAAGCAATCTAATGATGCAGTGGATCACCAGAAGGGAAGTGGTTAAAAAAAGGCATGTTTTTGCTTTTGGCAATTAGGAGTGGAAATGAGAGTGAAAGAGTCTTCCCACTCCTATTCCTCTTCTGAACTTTGGGCATTATTTGGAGGAGTTAAAAATGGTAATAGGAACAGGCAGCCTTTGGGAAGCAAATACTGGAATGAGTGAATGTGGTCCATTGATCATAGGCAGTCACCAATAGCTTGGAATGTACACACTGACTGGATTTAAACACCCTTCTAAGCCAGAATTCCTTTAACCATGGTTTGTTGAAAAAAATACAGCTGAGTTCACATGATATACTAAGCCTGAACCAAGGAAATCACATAATGGCTTATCAGTATATATGAACCCAGTAAGTGAGTTATGTCATATGATGATAATGCGTATGTTACTGACATAATAGCAGATTCTCCATGGAGATAATATAATTTATGGAGTCACTACTATGACTAATTCAAATAATTGGATATCATATCATATCATATCATAATATCTAAATATTGTTTATGGATAGTTTGAATATGTGTCATCAATAATTATAATTATGTTCACAACTAATAGAGTTATATGTGTATAATGATGTTAGATAAGAATATTAAATACGTTTCACATGTGCTCTACCTTAAAAATTAAAAAGATGTCAGTCACAATCCAAAATTGCCTTTGCATCTTCTTTCTTTATTTTTCAGCTACAGATTTCCTTGTTGATGATCGTTGTATGATAAAGCTTCTGAAAGGGCTATGCTTGAAACATCTGGGCAAGATATCAGATGCAGAAGACCACTTTACTTACATTCACTTCAAGTAAGTTTCCAGACTAGAAGATGCTAATGAACACTAAACCAGGAAGGCTACATCAAATTATCAAAGCCTTCAAGCAGAGTCTCTTCATGTTAGTCAACAATCTATATGTATGTCATGCTCTGCCTGCTAACCAGTAAAGATACAGATGCTAGCGTAGGCTTAGGTTCTGACTTTATTGAGAAAACAGAGTGCATGCCTTTAAAAAGCTGAGAGTGAGGGGAGCGCGCCAGAACCGGATTTAAGAACTGAGCCCAGCGTATCTGTTTGGGACTGAGGCGCCGGGGCGTATGGAGTGCCTTGAGATTGCGGTGGTCTGTCCAGACCTCAAACAGGCAAGTCGCCCCTTCCAAAAGGTGACGCCAAGCCTCCAGTGCTGCTTTAACCGCAAAGGCTTCCTTTTCCCACACGTGCCAGCGCCTCTCTGTCTCTGAGAATTTCCTAGAGAGAGAGGCGCATGGCTTCAGGATTCCAGCAGAATCCTTTTGCAGCAGGATGGCCCCAATTGAGAAGTCAGAGGCGTCCACCTGCACCACAAAAGGCCGTTCGGGGTCCGGGTGGGACAGGATTGGCTCCGCTGTGAACAGCGCTTTTAGCCTGTCAAAAGCGGTTTGACAGTCGGGAGTCCAATTAAGCACGGCCCCTGGGTTTTTGACCTTGCGCTTCTCCCTGACGCCTTTGGTCTTTAGTAAATCGGTTAAGGGCAGGGCAATTTCCACGAACCCCCTCACGAAGGACCTATAGAAGTTCGCGAGCCCAAGGAAGCTTTGAAGCTGGCGCCTGGTGCGTGGGCGTTCCCAGCTCAAAACTGCCTGAACCTTCACGGGGTCCATTTCTATGCCCTTGTCAGAGATTCTGTACCCTAAGTAGTCCAAGCGTGACTTGTGGAATTCGCACTTGGACAGCTTAGCGTAGAGTTTGGCTTTCCGGAGCTTAGTGAGAACTTGTCTCACTAGTCTCTCGTGTTCCCTCTGAGTCCTTGTGTAGATTAGGACATCATCCAGGTAAACTAGTACGCTCTTGAACAGATGTTCATGCAGTACCTCGTTGATGAGTTGCATGAAGACCCCCGGGGCCCCCGCAAGACCAAAAGGCAGTACCTTGTACTGGAAGGAGCCCAAGGGACAGTTGAACGCCGTTTTCCACTAGTCCCCCTCCCTGATGCGAATTCTCTAGTACGCCTCATGGAGGTCGAGTTTGGAAAACACCCTTCCCTTTGACAAGTGTGCCAGCATGTCTTTTACGAGGGGAAGGGGGTATTTGTTGGATAGGGAGGCAGAATTTAATCCGCGGTAATCTGTGCATAGTCTCAGGGTGCCGTCCTTCTTTTCTCGGAATAGGACGGGTGCTCCAACCGGCGAGTTCACCGGTTTGATGAAGCCCCTGGAGAGGTTTTTGTCCAAAAATTCTTGCAGCGCCGCCAATTCCCTCTGGGTCATGGGGTAGATTTTGGGCTTGGGTAATGGGACGTCCGGGAGCAGTTCGATTGCACAATCCGTCTTGCGATGGGGGGGTAATTGGTCCGCCTCCTCCGAAGACATCTGCGAAGTCTAAGTATTGCTCCGGCAGTCCTTCTGGGGGGGGGGCGTGGGTTTGGTCGATGGTCTCTGCCCTCCCCACAGTCAGAGCAGAGGATTTCTCCTTTGTTGGTGCCTGGTAGACCCCGTCTTCTAACATGATAGAGCAGGTCCTCCAATTTATGCGAGGGTTGTGGTGTGCTAGCCAGGGGATCCCTAGCACCACTATGGGCTTCCCCACCGGGGTTACCACAAAGTCTATGGACTCCCTGTGGGTGCCCGTTTTCAGGGTGACCTTTCTTGTACTCTGGGTGGCCGGTCCCACCCCCCCCCCCCCGCTGTAGAGCCGTCGAGTTGTTGGAACACCAGCAGTTTAGGGAGGGGGGAGCAGGGCAGTTTGAGTGCGGTGACAATGTCTGGGTGGATCAGGTTTCTGGAGCACCCAGAGTCCACCAGAGCTTCGACCATGATGGCTCTAGAGCCATAAGTGAGTTCTATTTGCCTTGCCAGGATGGAGCAATCTTCACTCACCCTGGGGTTGTCGCGCCCCTTCTTTACCACCTGCCCAGCGGCGCTGCTTAGGGCAGGTGGGAGGAGTTTCCTGCCGGCTGCTCCTGGGCGTCATCCACATCCCCTGCGAGGTAGGCATCCGCTTCCTCGTCCGGGGTCGCTAGCGCTCCTGTCAGCCGTCTGGGAGGGTTGGGTGGCTTGTGCGGCGCCGTCTGTGTTGGTCTGGGTGGGCGATCCGTCGTCCTGTCTTTGAAGCAGTCCGCTACCCGGTGGCCCGTCTTCCCACACCTGGCACATTGCCCGCGGGCAAACCTCCGTTGTCGCTCTGCGTCCCAGGTCGGGCCCGACTGTGGGACGGGTCCTCTCACGCTGGGAGGGGTCCTGTCGTTTGTGGTTGCTAGCATGAAGGTGCGCTGGGCATGCTCTGCCTTTCCGGCCAGACAAATCCACCCGTGCAGGGAGTCTGGGTCATCCCTATAGAGTGCCCATTGTAGCACCTCGCGGTTGAGGCCATCCTTGAACATGTCGATCAAGGTGGCCTCAGGCCATTCTGGGATTTTGCCCGCTAGGACTTTGAACTCAAGGGCGTAGTCAGCGACCGCTTTTTTCCCTTGGCGAAGTCCTTTGAGGGTACTCTTGGCCCTTTCCTTTGCCAGGGGCTCCTCGAAGTATTGTTTCAGCGTGGCCAGGAAGTCGTGAAAAGTGGCCAGGGCTGGGGCTCCGGACTCAGACATCTGGACGTACCAGTCCCCAGCCCTGCCTTTGAGTTTTGTGGCCGCTGCCGAGATTTTGGACGCTTCCGACCCGAAGCAATGTCCGTACTGGGCCATGTAGTTTCTGGCGTTCGTGAGGAAGAATGACAGGTTCGTGGGGTCTCCGTCAAACTTTACAGGGAAGTCCTTGGCAAATCCCCCAACTTGCGAGACCCCCACCTGTGGGTGGTTAGGGATGACCCCCACCGGGCTGGGACCATGAAGCCCTGTGAAAGAGTCCCGTGCTTGGCCCCTTCCTCTCCTGGTTGTCGATGGGGTGGGTAGGGTGCCCCGATCCCCTCTTGCCCCCTGTGCAGCAGCAGTCTTTGTGAGTTCGCTCACCACCGATGCCATGGACTGGAGCATGTGTTCCAGGGCTCATACCTTGGCTTCCAGGGTGCTGACCCTGTCCAGTATGCCAGGGTCGTCTGTCCTCGGTGCTGCCGGTTGCTGCCCGATCGGCAGTCCTGCGACTCCTTGCTCGGGCGTTTGGGGGTAGTGGAGTCTCCAGGTGGTGTAGGATGTCCCCGTCCAGGGTCCTGCTCCGCCGTCCCATGTGAGGAGTTGTTGGCCCCTGACTTCGTCTTCCGTCGGGGCTCTCCAGTCCGGGCTGAAGCTCCAGGTCTGGAACTGGGGTGCGGTGTGGGCAGGGAGGGAGCCCGTGTCCCATCTCGGGTGCGCCGACTCTAGCAGCTGTCGGGTCGTCTCCCCCTCTTGCATTGCGTCCTTCGTGCCTCTGGTGTGAAGCGCCGACTCCATGGCCGTCCCCGGTTCCATCATCGCCGGTGTTTTCTCCCGCAGAAAAAAAAATTTCCCGGTGGAGACTGGCAAGGTTCGTTTTTGAGACTCTCAGCTTTATGTCATGCTCTGCCTGCCAACCAGTAAAGATACAGGCGCTAGCGTAGGCTTAGGTTCTGGCTTTATTGAGAAAACAGAGTGCATGCCTTTAAAAAGCTGAGAGTGAGGGGAGCGCACCAGAACAGGATTTAAATAGCCCGCGCCGGTCAGCGCTCCACCCCACCTTATTCCAGGTGCGTCCCACGAGTCCCACCGGTTTCATCCTTGTCAGGTGAGAGGTCGTTCAGCCCCCCTGTGCCCCGGGCGTCGCCTCGATCGCCTTCCTGAACGGTAATGATTCATTGCCGGGCGATCAGGCTCTTAATCCCTTTTGACAGCTCGGGCGCGCCTCTCCTGTTGTCTTGTCAATTACCTTTTGGCAACTTTGTATCTTTGTCTTCTGCGCCGCCGGCTTTGGTTGTTACTTAGTTTCCAGCACCTGTTGCTTTCTTTTTGTTTCATGGTTGCCTTTTGCCTTAATCAGCCAGAGACCCATTTCCCTGTATTGTCATGCGAGGTGATCATGACAATGTATTTATTATACTTTAAATCACATTTTAGACCAGGAGATGGATTTTAGGGGAATATAAATTACTCTGGAAAGAATGTTGGCCATTTCCTGGGAGAATGGCTATATCAAAAGATGATTTGTCTGGTAACTGGGTAGCTGTGTCAGTCTGGGGTAGGGCTGGTAGCTATCAGGGTCAAAAAAGCCTGTAGTTTAAAAATAGCTAAAGTGGCTTGAGTTACATATAGGCATAGTCATCATATAGCATATTTTACTACAAATCCACAACTCAGTTGCACAGTTGATTTACTGTACTATAGAACACATGAAGGGCAAGCATTACATTAATCGCTGTTGTTCCGCATTGAAGGAAGCAGTTTGTAAAATTTGATTCCTCTGTCAGCATATCTGCTAATATTATTTTTTGCTTAATGTCAAGAGCTTATGGATTTTGCAAAGAAGAGGAGGCATGTCCAGGATAGTTCATACCTTCAGTTTAGATATTTCCTATAAGTGGAAGTAGAAGTATGTATAAAGTCATCTATATTATAAGTCTTGTTTGTAAGGTCTAACTGTGGTCTGGTTTTTCAAAAGGAAAGGTAACAGCATCCTGTTGGCATATGTTTTCCTTCACTCCTTGTCACAGGACAGAGCATTCATCTTAATTCTGCAATCCCATGCACAGTTTAAGGAAAGATAGGATGGAGCTTCTGCACTGACTTTTTTTTCCCCTTGAAAATGTAATGTCTGACCTGACCAGGCTAAGTCTGCAGTGAAACATTGAGTGCATAGCTCTCTGTTAGGATTGAAAAGAATTCTGTTTAGGTATTTCACTTTCAACAGATCCATGGTGGCACAAATGGTAGCTAGAAGTGAAATCTGGCAGTCATTTGCAACCTGCTGCCTCAAAATCCATAGAGATGCACAGAGGATTGACCTGATCTACTCTACAAGGTGGCTGGTGGTTCCATTCTTTAACATTTACAGCAGCACAGGGTTCTTAGTGAAAAGCTATCTTTCTTCCAACACTTCCTAGGAAGACCATATGATCATGCTGCATTATTTCAGCAAAGAGCCTGTGCTGTCCTGAACTTTGAGGAGTTCTAAATGTTAAAATTCAGAAACATTAGAAATAATTATTTATTTTTAATTTTAATATAACCCAGGAAATCACATGCCTAAAATGAATGGTTAAAGAAGGGGGATTTTATCTGATGCACTCATTTTCTTTGTAGATGCTACAGATAATTAGTTCAAGCAGAGATATTTGAGTGATTGCAAGAATAATCATGATGGACTTCTGTGTCAAAGTGTACATAATTTACTAACCTAAAATGCATGGAAACAATATGAATTTCTTCTTGTCAACTTTTAATAACTTCACTTTTTATTCTTGCCTGTAATTGTTATTAATTACATGTGCTTTGTCATTTCTTCTTTAATCTACAGTGAAAAGAAGATCAAGTATGATCATTACTTAATTCCAAATGCACTGCTTGAACTTGCTTTGCTACATCTGGACCAAGGTAAAACAGAAGAAGCAATTAAGAACCTGGAAAGAGCGAAGTAAGCCTGATGAAATATATCTTTCTCATTATTATTAGTTATGGGTAGATAGGATGATGGGACGGGTTGAAGCTGGTTTGCTGCAAAATTCTTAGAGGGGGCCTGGTGAAAAGTAATTCTGTCTTACCATGTAGTGGTGCTTATTTTCAGTCATTTTGGTATATAAACATTGAGGATATATAATTTGCTTTAAATTACAATAACTGAATGAGGGTTGAAGCATATGTTTTGTTATTTATTTATAAATTATATTAAAATTTCTGTTTGTCTTTTAAGCAAGTCACGTATTAGACTTTGAGCAAATTTGTGAATGTTTGTACTGTGTTTGATACCTCATCTAGACAATTTGCAGTATAAAAATTAAAAAAGAGGAGGTTGTGCATCTATGTTATTTACACTAATCTCATAACTGAACAACTGAAGTATCTGTTCTTAATGGCAAAATCTCTGTTACTATCATGCTACAACTAGTTTTGGAGATAATTTGCTGCCAGATAGTACAATCCAATGAATGTTTATTTAGTGGTCCCACTGTGTTCAATGGAACGTGCTAGTCCATGTGTTCAAGACTGCAAGTAGGATAGTCTGTAATAACAGAATCAAACTATCTTGGCTGCAGCCCTATTAAACATATCTAGTAGGTAGCAAGCCCACTTGATAATGGCAGATGATTCTTAAATAAAAATAAATACATTTCAAAGAAAGTAGTGATCTCTAACATAACGTTTATCTCAAGGAATATTTCTGAGCTCCTGATATGCCGCACAGGCAATATAAAAAATATAGTGAGAGGCCCAGCCAGGAAGATGAAGAAAAGCTGAGGTAGAAGAGAACATTCTAGGAGGCTAAAGGTGGGTGGGATGTAATTTCACCTCTTTCCTTTCTAGTAAATGGGTATCTTGTGGCTGGCCATGCCCATTATGGCAGCCATCTTATGAGACCTGTAATAGGCCCTTATGTGCCTATTGGGCTAAAAGGCTAGAGATCCCTGCTTTATAAGAGATGCATGTTGTTTATATTACGAGCTCCCACTATAACGTAGGCACCCCGTATGGCATGGTGTAAGATTAAGTAATACGTCTGTTCAATTTCAATCTTGTTGTGTATCTGAGCTTTCTCAACTAGCTTAGGACTGTTTTGTTTTTCTTGAACCACAAGGAGAAGAACAGATGATAAACATTGAGAATTACAGTTGCATAGGTAGGTTTGAGGAGAGTGTGAACATGCGGAAATGAAGTTTGCTTTATTTCACTAAAATGCTTGCACTGGAGCTTCCAACAAAGCCAGTTAAAGTGACTTGTAAGGACAAACTCTTATTAAGTCGCCACAAGCTAAGAAGGGCAGGTCCAATTCTGTTAAGCTTATAGGTTGAGAAAGACAGTCCACATTTATTGAACAATGTTGCTACACTAATACTGACTTAAAGATAATGTAAGAATAAAACCACATATAGTAAATTGTTTTCTTCAGTTCACACCCAGTAGTGGTGTTGAACTAATGGTAAGTGCTTTGCTTGTACGGAATACAGCATCCAGTTTACAGCTGTTCTCTAATATTCATGTGTCCCACCCATATGGGACACATCCTGTGTTATTTTAGAAAATCCAGTAGTTTTCAAGTTCAGCTCTTTAAGTTACTCCCCTTGAGATATATGTACATTATATTGACAGTTTTGTGTTAACATTTGTTAAGCATCTTTGCTCTCTCACTTGAAAATTGCCAGATATATATTGTGTAGTCATGTCAAAGCGTACGTGTCTGAAAAAATAATAGTCCAGCTTTTCTTAGTCCAGTTGAAAATAAGGTTCCAGACCTTAATTAGTTTAACGTTAGATCTGTCACTATATTTGCCAGTGGAATTACCTTCTTAAATTGGCTAATGCATAATAGACTGTCATGAGTACTGCTGGTGAGCAGGAGTGGGGTCCTCTCCAGGGGGAGAAACGCATACGTAGTTTAGAAGTTTTGAATCTCCCATCAAAGAAACGCAGAGCAGACCCGCCTTAGATTTCTGGGTTTTTCTGTCTAGTAGAGTAGAACAATATACACTAGAGACTCAACCAATTGTTTTGGCGTGGTTCTTCGGTCCAAGGTAGGACATAGACATTTTTATTTCCATAAGTAAAACTCATTTTGTATTCCCTTAACATTAAAAATGAGGCTGCAAGATGGACACTTGAATGCATTTATTAATCATATAACAGTAGCCTTATATCAACTACACTGCTTTCAGATTCATTTTGGTCCAGTTCAATTTGCAGTTCTTGAATATAAAGTCTTAAATAGTATTGCAGGTAATCTAGCAACACTGTCACATCTATTATGAATTTGCATGTACCATCATTGGGACTGTGCAGAGGGTTCAAACAAGGTACTTCACAACTTGTGGTGGCACCAGTGAAGGACCTCTCTTCAAACCATTACAGCAGCCGTAACTTTTGCAAGGCTCTCATTTCTACTTTGAAAGGTGCTCCTAGCTGTTTCCACATGCATGTGTGTGCCATACACACATTTGTGAGCCACTTTACTCACAAATATTTCCTCTGAATGCTTTTCCTAGTTCTACTACATCAATAGAAGAGACTGATAGAGACTTTTAGTATAGTAGTACTATTACGGTTATGCATCTTCCTGCCAGAGGAGGTCATATTGGCCTACTTTTAAGTGGTTTAGGGACGCGGTGGTGCTGCGGGTTAAACCGCTGAGCTGTCGATCGGAAGGTCGGCGGTTCGAAACCGCGCGGCGGGGTGAGCTCCCGTTGCTCGTCCCAGCTTCTGCACACCAAGCAGTTCGAAAACATGCAAATGTGAGTAGATTAATTGGTACCGCTTCGGCGGGAAGGTAACGGCGTTCCGTGAGTCATGCTGGCCACATGACCCGGAAGTGTCTATGACAACGCCGGCTCCAAGGCTTTGAAATGGAGATGAGCACCGCCCCCTAGAGTCGGACACGACTGGACTTTACGTCAAGGGAAACCTTTACCTTTACCTTTAAGTGGTTTGAAGTTTTTTTTTTATTTAGAATATAGTGAAAACTTACAGTCCTCTGTTCCAGTTAATTGCTGAATTGTTCTATCATTTGTTTTATGGAGTAGGTAGTATTTTGTGTTTGTATACTGTTGGGTTTATTTTGCATTCTAAGGGCTAGTCTAGTTACCTTTTTTCCCCCAGTTAACAAAGAGCAACATATGGATGCTTTCATAACCACACATTTCTAAAACTCTAGACTTTATATCACTTGTCTGCATTATTTATCATTTATTTGAAGCGATTTTTAGCTACCCTCCATTCTCCATCAGATTAGATTTATTTATTTATTTATTTACTTACTTCGGTTTATTTGTGTGTAGCCCAATCCCAAAAGGCTCTAGGCAGCTAACAATCTTATTATAAAATAAGTATCAAAAGCAAACAAACAAACAAACAAAAAAGTCATAAAACAAGAAAATTACAGCGATTGTGCACTCACAACCCCATTTCTAATCAGTGCATTCCATCCTTCTGTGGTAGATGGAACAGGTGAGTCTTAATAGCTTTCCTAAAGCCTAGGAAGAACGGAGCCAACCAAATTTCCATGGGAATAGAGTTCGCAATTGTGGGGAAGGCTATTGAAAAGGTCCACATATGAGGCTCCATCAGAAGGAAATCATAAATGGATGGGTCCTGGAGGGATTTGACCCTGTTTGATTTGGTCATATAAGCAGATGAATATAGGAGAAGGCAGTCCTAGAGCCATGTAGGAGTTTAAAAGTGACAAACAGTATCCTGAATCACACTCAGATGCCAAACAGCAGCCATTGCTGCTCCCTAAGCAGTGGGATCACCTGATCGTATCAGGATATAGCCATCATTGTCCAGGCAGCTGCAGCTTCTTAATGTTCTTCAAGGGCAGTCCCATGTAAAACTCATTAGAGTAATCCAAGCTGGAGTTGACTGGGGGATGAGAAGGATTTTGCAATCTAGGAATGGTTGAATTGACGTATAAGATCTAACTGGACAAAAGCCCTCAGAGTCATAGCTGCCACCTGCTCATTGAACAGGAATTGTGAGTCCAGAAGGACTTCCAAATTACAAAGTACCTCTGAATGGAGGAGTGTGACTGTTCAGAGTCAAAGATGGCATTTCTCTGGGATCATTAGGCCCCCAAACCCAACCCACTCCATCGTGGAGAGATTGAGTCTTGAGTTTCTTGCTCCTCATCCAGACCTTGACAGCCTCCAGGCATTGAGTCACCACTTGTACTGCATCACCTGTTTGGCCTGGGGATATACCTAGGTATCACTGGCATACTGATGATACTGGGCCCTCAGTTGACACATGATCTGCCCTACCAGTTTCATGTAGTTGTTAAAAAGAAGTGGTGGGAGGAGAGAGCCCTGAGGCACTCTACATTTGGCTTTTCTCCCTCTGACTGGATCTTCCCCTCCAGGAAGGAGAAGAACCATTGTAAAACAGTGCCTACCACTCCATGCCCTTGACAACAATCCCAAAGGATACCATGGTTGATGGTACTGAAAGCAGATGCACTTCCCTGCTCTTCATAGATCATCCACAAGCACAATCAATGCAGTTTTCTGAAACCTAATTACTAAGGGTCTAGATAACCTGTGGGGTGATACACAACATTCCACAGCAATCAAAGAGTGATCTGTCCAAAACAAAGGATGAAGTTTAATACCCCCCTTTCAGATTATGTCACATCTGCCCTAAGACAAAAAACAGATCTAGCATATAAAACTGTCAAGTATGTCAGGCACTCAGCTGATTCAGATCCATGGTTGTCATGGTGGCCATGAACTTCTAGGCCACTCTAGACCCCTCACCAAAGTAAGGCAGATTGAAGTTTCTGTCACGTTCCCCAATCAAATGTTCCCAGAACATCTGATTGGACTTGCATGCATGAATGGAGTTAACACATGTTGGGACTTGCAGAATTGGGAGGGGGAACATGCCAGGAATGTGAAAGCATCTTGTTTGGACTATCTCTGGTATCCAAGGTCAAGCTGCCGAGCCGTTGAAGACATCTGCATGGAGCTGAACTGACTGGCATGAAGAGGGGGGCTGCATGCCTAAGAAAGGGAGGGGGTTTGAATTCATTGGCTGTTTAACTTGGGGAAAACGTGGGAACTTTCATTCGCAACTTTTCCACTGTTCTGTATGCTACTCTCCACTAAAGAGATTTCTACTATAATTATGTATGAATTGAATTTGATGGCAGATTGAGTAATACAGTCATTACATAAAGTTGTGAATGAAAGTTTGACTCTACCTGGAAACGTTCGTACCCAAAAGACAGTCCAAAATCCTACAGGATGTCGAAACTGGCATCTGGAGATTCAACCCAACCGATTGGGGAAGAAGGAACAATGACTTGACCGATAGAACCAGAGGCGGTAGCTGAGTTGTGGCCGAATCTGATGGAGATTTGGAAACAGAAGGAGCTGTGGGAATCTCCATGCCTCTGCAAAGTTGCACTGTGGAGGTAGACACGGAGCTGATTACTCTGGATGATCCTTGAGGGTCCAAGGCAGCAGCCTCCTGGCTCCAACCACCCAATCACCCAGATCTTAAGGGAGTGGAATGGATGCCACTTGGTGATCAACAGCAAAGCACCCAAGGTTGGGAGGATGGGACGGAGGACGGAGTCATGCTGGCTATCCATCAGTCAATGGACATGCAATCAAAGGGTATGAGATTCCACCCTAAGGACCCTGGACCTGAATGAAGGGTTACCCCTGAGCGAATGCAATTCTTAGAAGCTTGGGTAGCCTCTGTGGAGACAATCCTTCAAAACATCTCGCTATCATTGGATCAGGTGTTAAACCAACCAGAACTAGAATCCAGCATCTCATCCAAAAGTTCAACTCCTGAGCCAATTCCAGGCTCAAGGCACCCATCCGCGACATCAGAGACCAAGAAAAGCAGCTGACCTTCCGTGACATGGGGCGAGCCGCTGACGGGTCACGTAAGTCTTTCCCCCAAAAAAGGCCCCCCCCGTGAGTTGCATGTTAAGCTTAATGGGGACCCCTAACAATTGGCTTTTTTCCTGACTAATGTGGGGGCCTATATGGAAGAATTCGGGGCTACCTTCCCCACAGAATATTCAAAAGTGAGTTTAGTGGGGTCTAGGCTGAAAGGACCAGCAGCTGACTGGTTGGTGCAACTGCATGATGCAGCAGCCCCCAAACTTTGTAACTTAGATGATTTCATGAGGGCTCTAAGAGACCATTTTGAAGACCCGCTAGCCAAGCTTCGGGCCAAAACAGTTCTCCGACAACTTAGACAAAGATCCAAAACTGTATCAGAATACGCTATGGAATTTAAAGCTTTGGCTGGAAAGGTAACCAATTGGTTGGAATCTACAAAAGTTGATTACTTCAAAGGCGGACTGCAACCAGAATTGTTACATTGGTCATTAGGAAGAGGGGATCCTAGTACCATAAGAGAATGGATCTGCTTATTGGGAGAAGTGGAAAACACCCAGTTCCAAGTCAGACGACAAGTGCGAGCTCAAGCTATGGGGAAAAACACAGGAGCTTCAGCCAGTCTACCACCGTTGATGAGAAAGCGAAGTTGACCATGGGATGAGGAAAGAGAATGACAATCAAAGAAAGGGTTGTTTTTTAAATGCGGGAAAGATGGTCATTGAGCCTCAGATTGTTCCCATTCAGGGATGGCCGCAGCCACAACGGCTGGGAGCAAAGTAGCAAAATCTCCACCTGTCAAGTGCAAGGGGACCACGGTCAGTGCAACTGGCCATAGAGAGGAGAATTTATTCTTTTCAGAGGACTCCGAAAAGGATTCTGAAGATAAGAAATCCCAGCTGGCGGGAAGTGAATCGTGCCTGCTCTGAATCGCACCAACAGGCAAGTGGGGAATGATGGGTGTGAAGATCCACTGGTAAGTGATGATTGCCCATTGCTGGTGGGGTTACAAATAAAACACTTAAGAACTAACCTCCAGACTGACTTAATAGCCATGCTAGACTCGGGGTGCACAAGGTGTCTAATTCATCCTGTTATAGCAACAGGGTTGGACTTAGTGAGAAAGCTGAAACAACCCATAGTGTTCACTCAGTTGGATGGATCAGAAGCCCATGGGGGTCCAGTGGAATATTATACAGAGACTGTGGCAATGCGTGTAGGTAGTCACACAGAGACTTTACAATTTATTGTGGCACCTATTGCAAACTATTCCATATTTTTGGGGTTGCCGTGGTTATGAAGCCGAAACCACCACGTAGATTGGAAAGTTGGAAGTTTACAATTCAAGGATGGATTTTATCCGGGGTTATCCAGAGAGACCCCAACCCCAAAAAGTGAATTTGTAGGCATAATGATCAAAGAAAGCCCATCTGTTTCCAGTGAGCAGACTCCATTAATCCCAAGCCAATATAAGGAGTTCGCAGATGTATTCAATGAGAGTCAGACCACTTGCCCCCACATAGAAAAACAGACTGTGCAATTGAAATTGATCCAAACGCTAAACTCCCTAAGCCCAAAATGTATGCGGTCCCTAAAGGAGGTGGAAGTGCTTAGAGAATTTATTGACAAAAACTTAGCCCAGGGGTTCATTGAGCCTGCCAATTCACCAAAGGCTGCACCAGTATTATTTTGCACCAAGAAAGATGGCTCACTAAGATTGTGCACCAATTATAGGGGATTAAACGCCATTTCCACCACAAATCAATACCCTCTCCCATTTATGAAAGACATGCTTGCTCATTTATCCAAGGGAAAGATTTTCACCAAATTGGACATAAGGGAAGTGTATTTCCGAATTTGCATGCGGGAGGGGGATGAATGGAAGACTGCTTTCAACTGCCCTTTGGGGTCTTTCCAGTATAAAGTCATGCCATTCGGATTGTCTGAGGGTCCTGGAGTGTTCATGCATTTTATAAATGAAATTTTACACAAATATTTATACAAAGTGGTCTTAGTATATTTGGATGATATCCTAACCTACTCACAAAATGAACACGAGCATACTAAATTGGTCAAGAAAGTGTTAACCAAGCTTCGTGACGCTCAGCTGTATGCTAAATTGTCAAAATGTGAATTCTATAAAAAGGATCTGGACTATTTGGGCTATAGAGTGTCTACTAAGGGAATAGAGATGGATCCTGCAAAGATTCAGGATGTTGTGGCATGGGAACCCCCATGCACACGCTGCCAGTTACAAAGTTTCCTTGAGTTCGCAAATTTTCATCACCAATTTATCCCCAATTTTGCACAAATAACGTTGCCTTTGACTGATTTACTAAAAACAAAAGGGAAAGGGGAAACGCATAAAGTCATGAGCACTGGAGCATGGTTAAATTGGACTGCTGAATGTCAAGCCGCTTTTGAAAGCCTTAAGGCACCCTTTACAGCCAAACCCATACTAAAGCATGCTGACCCTGAGCAACCATTCATAATCCAGATAGATGCATCAGATATGGCTGTGGGGGAAGTGCTTCTCCAAAAAGACCCTCAAGGCACCTTGCATCCCTGCATCAACCTGTCTCATAAATTCACTGACACCGCAGATGGCACATGTGGGAAAAAGAAGCTTTTGCTGTAAAATTAGCCCTTGTAGCCTGGTGGCACCTTTTAGAAGGAGCTCAACACCCATTTGAAGTTTGGACTGATCATAAAAACTTAGAAGCTTTACGCATGCCTAGAATACTAAATGCCAAGCAGCTTCCGTGGACAAAATTTTTCAGTCAGTTCAATTTCACTTTAACTTATTTCCCTGGCAAGAAAAAAACTTTAGTGGATGCCCTCTCTCGCCTTCCTCAGCACAATAGCCAACAAAAGATTACAGATACTGTTTTTAATTCCACCCAGCTGGGGCTTGCTGCCATAACTCGCAGTCAAACTGCAGTGGAGAAAGTGAAAGTGCACAGTGAATTGCAACAACTGTTGTGAGCGGCTCTCCAATATGATACCTGGTTACAAACTAACAAATCTACCTTAACTAAACAAAGTGGTTTCTGGTACTTTGCTGAGAAACCATATATCCCCGAGCCTTTACATGCCAAAATTTTACAATGTTCCCACGATGATAAATCCGCTGGCCATTTCATTTTTGTCAAAACTTTGCATTTAATATGCTGCCAATTTTGGTGGCCCACTTTACGTAAAGATATCAAGGACTATGTTTCTACCTGCACTATTTGTGCTAGGTTCAAAAAGAAAGGTGGAAAACCTCAAGGGTTTCTCCAATCTGTGATTGAGCCTTCTAGACCCTGGAAACAAATGGCCATGGACTTTATTGTAGATTTACCTGAAGCCAAAAACAAAACAGCCATCTGGGTGGTCATAGATTTGTTTTCCAAACAAGCTTTGTACTGTATACTAAGATCCCTATAGCCCCCCAACACGCTAAGCTGTTTCTACAACACGTGTACCACTTACACGGATGTCCTGAACATGTGATTTCAGACCCTGGAATTCAATTCACTTCAAAGTTCTGGAAATCTTTTTTAAAATTAATTGGCACCAATCAATCACTGAGCTCATCAAACCATCCACAAACAGACAGATTGACTGAACAAGCTAACTCTACTCTCAAGCAATTCCTCCACTGCTATGTTAATTACCAGCAAGATGATTGGGTTGACCTTCTCCCCTTTGCCGAGGTTGCTTATAATAATGCAGTACATCAAAGTACTGGACTCACCCCCTTCCAAGTAGTTAATGGCCAGGATTTCATCCCTGTTCCTGAACTACCACTATCTCCACCTGAAAATTGCTCTGCAGCAGACTGGTGCAAAAGATTGCTTCAGCTTGGCCAATCATTCAACAAGCTCTGACCGATGCTCAGAAAACCTATAAAAAGTTCATGGACTGCAAACGCTCTTCTGAATGGCCCATGAAAGTTGGGGATAGGGTTTACCTTTCCACCAAATTCCTCCATTCTCCTCAACCTTCTAAAAAGTTAGGACCAAAATTTATAGGACTTTTTCCTATTACTAAAATCATTAACCCTGTCACTATACAATTGCAATTGCCCCACAATTTAAAAAGAATTCACCCTGTCTTTCATTGCAGCCTGTAGAAACCGGCTCATGACTTGCCACAGTGGCACCCTACTTCGTCCGTGCCACCTCCTATTATGATTGATGGCGAACAACACTTTGAAGTTCAAGAAATTTTGGATGCTCGTAAGCATCGTGGCTCTTTACAATATTTAATCTGCTGGAAACATTTTCCAGACGATTAATGGGTTTCTAGTTGCCATGTTAATGCACCTGCTTTACTCAAAAAATTCTATGCTAAATACCCTAACAAACCTACTGCTTAATTTCTCCACCTCACAAACTCTCCAAATCATCCTACCACTTCTTCTTTCCTGTACTAATTATATCTATAGTTATCATTTTTTTCTAGGTGGGCAGTATGTCACGCTCCCCAATCAAACGTTCCCAGAACATCTGATTGGACTTGCATGAATGAATGGAGTTAACACATGTTGGGACTTGCAGAATTGGGAGGGGGAACATGCCAGGAATGTGAAAGCATCTTGTTTGGACTATCTCTGGTATCCAAGGTCAAGCTGCCGAGCCATTGAAGACATCTGCATGGAGCTGAACTGTCTGGCATGAAGAGGGGGGCTGCATGCCTAAGAAAGGGAGGGGGTTTGAATTCATTGGCTGTTTAACTTGGGGAAAACGTGGGAACTTTCATTCACAACTTTTCCACTGTTCTGTATGCTACTCTCCATTAAAGAGATTTCTACTATAATTACGTATGAATCGAATTTGATGGCAGATTGAGTAATACAGTCATTACAGTTTCTGAGCACCATTAGCTTGTGGAAATGTGCCGCCACCCTAGCAATTAGGTTGAGCAGCCCTGGCAGGGATAGTACTGTGTAACAGGTAGACTAGTACACAAGTAGCAAACCTAACTTGCCCTTTGGACCTAGGTGCATAAGTAAGGTTTCACATCTGATTATCTGAATAGTAGCATCTCTGGATGCCAGCAGATAATCTTAGATAATGAAAGCTACTCTCCTTTCTCTATTGTGGGATTGTGGCTGGTACCAAACATATATATACTTACCTGAAAGAAAGCCTCATTGAATGCAGTAGGACTATGCTCTGAGTAGGCATGAGTAAGATTGCACCATTTCAGTGAATGTAGTAGAAGTTATACATAGAGTGGGGTGTTAGCCTGCTAATATGTATCAGATATTTTATTTATACCAGTAAATTAGCTTTAAGAAAACATTTTTTCTTGGAAAGTGCTAGGCATTGGAATTACATATAAACAAGCTGCATTGTTCTGTAAATTGTCCCTTTTTAAAAGAAGCAATACGGAATTTGGGAGGAAACAGATTTTTTTCCTTTTCTGTATAAAAATTGCTTTGTTAAGTATAGATGATGATAAGCATTGTAGATATGAACCTATCACAAATATCTTTTTTTAAAGGCAAAATTACAAGAATTATTCCATGGAAACGAGGACACACTTCAGAATTCAAGCTGCATTGCATCAAGCCAGATCTTTCCCAGATGATGATGATCATTCTATAGCAACTGTGGTTTTGTAATGTTGCTGTTTTTTTGTTTTTTAATCAGCATCTCATTTGGTATACAGACCTTCACAGATGGATATTACTGGCAATACTTTAAGATGATTTCCATGTTCAAGTTCAGCGCAAACATTTTTGATTTTAAAAATTCTGAGGAGTCATCTGCTAAATTGGAAAGGAATAGTAAATAAACTAGTAGAAGCTTAAAGACCTTCTGCTCATACCTTGATCAGATTCAGATGAGATTAATTTTTAAAAGGACTTATTAAATGGACTTGTTTTCTTGATAATGAAAGAATAACCTAATTACCTGTTAAATTACTTCTTTAAATATAATAATGTGTAGTCCTATAAGCTTGCTTACTTTCACCACAGTGAAATAGTTGAAAAAGGTAAAACCTCCCTCCCTCCTGTCAGTTCTCCTTTAATATGTAAGCTGCCAGCAGAATGCTGATGGGCCAGAAGACTGAGCTGTGTGATACTGTTGTTTTGCCAGTTTGACCAGTTATAAAGGATTTTAGGATAAATATGAATATTAAAATAATTGAAAAACTATAGCAAATAATTTGAAGCATGTCATTTTCTTCAGTAATTGATTGTTCTTCCAAAATATCCTTTTTATTTAATGGACATCCTGCAGTAAAATTCATTGTTGCATCTATTAATTTTTTTTATCTATAAGAAGAAAGTGCAAGAGCTGGCTTGCAGCTAAAGCTCAAAAAAACCAAGATTATGGCAACCAGCTTGATTGATAACTGGCAAATAAAGGGAGAAAATGTAGAGGCAGTGAAAGACTTTGTATTTCTAGGTGCGAAGATTACTGCAGATGCTGACTGCAGTCAGGAAATCAGAAGACGCTTAATCCTTGGGAGAAGAGCAATGACAAATCTCGATAAAATAATTAAGAGCAGAGACATCACACTGACAACAAAGGTCCGCATAGTTAAAGCAATGGTGTTCCCCGTAGTAACATATGGCTGCGAGAGCTGGACCATAAGGAAGGCTGAGCGAAGGAAGATAGATGCTTTTGACCTGTGGTGTTGGAGGAAAATTCTGAGAGTGCCTTGGACTGCCAGAAGATCAAACCAGTCCATCCTCCAGGAAATAAAGCCAGACTGCTCACTTGAGGGAATGATATTAAAGGCTAAACTGAAATACTTTGGCCACATAATGAGAAGACAGGACATCCTGGAGAAGATGCTGATGCTAGGGAGAGTGGAGGGCAAAAGGAAGAGGGGCCAACCAAGGGCAAGGTGGATGGATGGTGTTCTAGAGGTGACGGACTCATCCCTGGGGGAGCTGGGGGTGTTGACCGACAGGAAGCTCTGGCGTGGGCTGGTCCATGAGGTCATGAAGAGTCGGAAGCGACTAAACGAATAAACAACAACAAGAATTAGTACTTGATCCAGGTATATTTATCTGGCAGTTGGGCAAAATCCAATGTTATATAAGCCATCTGTGTAAAGATAATTTCTTTTGCTCTTCATATGTAACTCCTAACTCTCTTCCAGAACATGTCCCCAAATTAGGAAGCAAATAATCGGTTGTAGAGAAACAGCAATTACTGTATTGCTCTGGTTGAAATACATTATTGTCAGGTAAATGCCTTATTTCCAGTTATACATTCAATAGATTTAGGTACATCTTGTAGTGTACTTGAGTCTTCTAACTATTACTGAGAAGTGTCATCTGCCAGTTGACCAAATTGTTCCTCAATGTAATTTGTACAGAATTGTACACAGTGATTTTAAGGCACAGATCCTGCTCCTAAATGTAAGTATTGCTTCTTTGAAGCAGAGCACAAATATGCTTTGATGATTATGACAATATATTTGGAAAGCTAAATTAAAAGGACTGAATTAAATTTCCAGCAGTAATCATGCCCCTGGTGCTGAATGTGGGGTGCGTGAGTGTGTACACACACACTTATCACCTTTGCTAATCTAAGTAATTATTTCATAATCATATCTTAAAATAAAGTTTTGGGAAGAGCCACAGGAATTTCTGATGAGGAGAGTTCTGTTGCTGTTGGTCTAACAGTGATCAGCCAAGCATAGAGTCTGTGTTGGAAAAGGCCATGGATTGATATACAAACCAGTACCATATATTCCCTTGATATGCCAAGAACAAAGGGCAGGAATTTTACGAATCCTGGAACTGACACAGTTAACCTCCTTTGTAAGAGTGTGAGTCGAAATACGCAAAAGGAGACTGCTGTTCTCAGTGCACACACTGGGAAGGCTTAAGTGGTAATTTGTCCACTAGATGTCTGCTCCTGCAAGAAAGGTTATCACAAAGGGAGACCTAAATAGACAGTCAGCACAAAAGATTGCCAGTTATAGAGTAAATTGTTTGGGCCGCTTAACATATAAAGTGTAATGGGATTATATGAGAGCTTCCTCACATGCCTAACTGCATCACAGTGGCTTGCTGAGCAACTGATCAGAAAAGGACCAAGTAGGCATTGTACAAATGTTCACATCCATAACTCTGATTTGAGTTTTAAAGAAACAAAGTGTTTCTGGACACACACTTTGATTTCTGCATTAAAAAAGCTCTATGGTTACTGGCTCTTTCAATAAAAGGTGGCCTAACAACCACAGAGACCCCCCAGGGACACAAGTCAAGATATTGTATTGTGGGGTTGCCGATTCTACAGGAATATGGTCTCTCAGAAAGTTGGCAATGACGGCAACAGCAATAAATCAGGAAGTGGCAGACAAGGGAGAAGAAGAGGTCGTGAGCATCTGCTGCAGGCTAAACCAAAGTCCCCCAGGGGGCATATGTTGGCTGTGGTTGCGCCCCCCCCCCAGCTTCTCAGTGGTAATATGTAGAAGGACATAAATTCCCAGCAAATTAATACTATTCTTATAGCGCTTTAAAAAGACTCATAGAAAAAAAACAATGGACATGAAAAAGGTGTTTAAAAATTGTTCATTTGCCAATTTAACATCCAAGGTAAAAGAAGAAAAGTCTGGCTATAATACTTAACAAGACAGACATTAACATTTATGGAAAAAACATATGGAATGATAAGGTAGTAAGGTTTACTCTGAAAATATTGCACAACTTCCTTTTATCTCTCTTCTAGTAATTAAGAACAGTTGAAGGGGGTTGCACTAAAAAGTTTCTTGTAAAATGTAAATAACCTAACAAGGTACTTGCTTTAAATGGCTTTCTTCAGAGCACTGGTCACACCGTAACAACCTGTATCTGATGCAGACTTGAAATTGAGCTATTCAGACTGCTAGTCAGACAAGGGTGCTGAGGCACACATGGAGCTCTTCCCTAGCCTCTTTTTTTTTTCATTTGTGAGGCTAACTCTGACCATGCTCAGTATGCCTTGCTTACTATAATTTGGAGGGGAAATCTGCTTGCATAGGAGCTGTATGAATAGACGAGTGTGCACTTTGGATACGGACTGAAGCCTCTGAATGAAAGGTTCTGCAGGATAAGAAACAAGCCATATTTCAGATGTTTGCATACTACCAACCTTGTAGAAATTATTTGACATCTAATTACTCTATACTGTTAAGCTTACAGTCTTCAGTGCAGCAGTTTGTTTAAATACAATTTTTAAAATTGTGTGTTAAAACAAGGCCAGTCCTCTGTAATACAGTGCTATTAACTGGAGCCTGTATCTCATGCTAAATTAAATAGACTGGCTTTAAGTCAAATGTATAAAAATTACATTAAAGAACACTCAATAGGACAAAGCCCCACATGCTAAATTGACAGCTGTTTTTATAACTACACTTTCTTTGCATGACTTTCTCAACAAGCACACCTTTTTCTGGTTTCAGACATACAAATACTTGAAACAGCCCTTACCAGCTGCAGTTCACTCGCTTGATCAGTCCTATGTAATTCTGTGCCAAATACAGTTTTTGCATTTTTGTACAAAACAATAAAATATAGACTATTTAACATCTGCTTGATAGACTGCTTTGCCAGCCAACAAAATACAAAGGATACATTGATTACATAGACTAAGACACAGTATGGTCTTTCAAATCTAAGAACTACAAGAATGAGAGATGCAGTATCCTTTTTTATATGGTTCCATCTAATACTTTCTCCAAGAAGGGTATTTAAACAAATTTTGTGATGATAGGTGTTCTTTATCATGCTTACATTCTCCATCTTCACCTGCCAATAACAACATTGATCTTGGGATCTGAGTTCAGCAAACTTTAGGAAAAAACAAGGCAGGGAAAGAAAAAACTCTAAAAAGGTAAAGTACTGGTTTGTTTTCTGATTTTTTTTTTAACACCTCGACATTACAGTGTCGCATCCAGAAAAGAGATAGTGCATCTCACATTTGCTTATAAGCTAGGAGATCTTTTTGAAGTCCACGTAATCCTAACTGCAAACAACATGTAGCACTTGTATAACAGGTTATAAATAAACTGATTTTCAAGCATAGAGCCAGCCCAAACATAAGAATACACTATTTAAAAAGACCTAAGGCAAAATGGATTCCATTTCCAATGGATAAAAAAAGAATTGTGCAAACAAGCTTAAAACTATTTTTGTGCCAGTGTTATAAAAATGTAGGATTTTTTTGTAAATAGAGCACTGACCCAAATACCAGGAATCTGAGCAATCTGAGCAGACATACCCTTTTCTTTAGGAGAAAGGATGTTTCAGTACCTCTTTCTCTTCCAAGTACACCTGTGTATCTCACACTGCTTCTGTTCACTCAAATACAAGCAGAGTACATTTTCTCATGGCAGTACTCTTGTTTGAGTCGATGCTTGAGCAGAATGTCTTGCTAATTTGAGTCCACACAATTTAACGTTTAGCATCTACTATTACCCTTCACGCAATTCCTCAGGATGGGTGTGCTAGCAGGCTTTCACAAAGAGTAACTATTTTTAAGCACTGGATCAAGGCTTTACATAAAAATAGCATCCTATTTGTCTATATTCCCTAAAAGATGTCTCTTCCTCCCTCTCATTATTAATTACCTGCAGCTAGTTGGACATTATTTTCTTATTAAGGAAATGAGCTTTTTGTGTGCATGATTTTGTTTACTAATCTCTGGTTCTTTGGATAGAATGATAGGTATAATCCATTAAAAATGATGTTTTCTTGACAGGTCAGCAGAGACACTCTGGCTCAGTTAGTCTCATAAGATGACAATAATGCTGCATCAACTGGCTCCATACAGGAAGGACATGTGAAAGATCTCATCAACCAGTCATCTATACAGTCCAGATGGTAAATATGCATGCAGGGCAGGAATCTGATAGGGTCCCCATAAACAAAGTCCATCATACAGATCACACACCTAGAAAAAAAGAAAAACACAAGATGGAGAAAATGCAAATTGTACAGAAATACTCTCATGACATGGAGAAAAATCTTGTGAATTTACCTCCTAATATATATTAAAATTGTTACCTGTTAAATCTTTGATGTTAAACTTCTAGAAATTATGATTACATTACAATCTCTGCAAATCCACATGAGATCTATTAAAGTTGCAACTCTGTGCATGTTTATCTCAGAATAAGCCTCACTGAGCACACGAGGTTGAAGAAGCGTTACGCACAAGCCTGCTATAGAGTCTGTTGTAATTAACCCAGATCATAACGTGGTTGAAGACAGACTGCCTTTATTTCTTGTTTTTAAGATTTGCAATTTCGGTTTAAGTAATTTAGAATAGTTTTATTAAACAAGATGGTTGTTGCTTAACAAATTTCTTGTTGAGAGTTTAATTTTGGGGAAGAGTACATACTTCTCAAGCCACCTGGAAGTGTTATGCATGTTTATTATTAATGAGTTTTTATTTAAGATTAATCTCAGTTTTGCTCATACGTATTACTTTATTTCTCCTCATTTCTGGACTAGATGCTGCCAGGTTTAAGATTTTAAAAATGGGGGAATGAAGCCATTTGTGCAATCTGAAATCACCTTGGAACAATTCTGTGAAAAATATTTATCACCTTTTGGATATTCAGATTTTTTTTTCATACCTGTGCCACTGACTGTTATCAGCACGTCATGTGGATTCTACATATATTTAAAGAAACTTGATGTTACTTGTTCACTCAACATTTTGTGTTTGTTTAATTTATTTCATAAACCAAATCACCCAACATGTGGTGTTCCAATATGAAAAGGTAATCCCCCTTTAGATTTAAGAAACTGGTGACACCACCATTAGCTACAATAACTATAACCAACTGTAATGGGTGATTTTGGTCCATTCTTCCAAGGCAAGTTGCTCTAACTCACTAACATTTGAGGATTTTCTAGCACAAACTGTTCATTTCAGATCCTCCAACAATATTTCTATGGGGTTTAGGTCTCTGATCATTCCAAAACACTGAATTTGTTCTCAATGGATTGAATCCTAACTGATTTCTCACAAATGAAAATGCTACATCAAGGAACCAGAATTCAGTAGAATTCTCTACCAGAGAAGGGAACAGGACAACTATTTCTGCCAATTCCTTCTTTCAGTGGAGACACCAATGCCACCTTAGATACCCCTGCATTGCAGGGTGTAACTGGGCTTGATACTCTCTCCACTCCTGTTTAACATTTACATGATACCACTGGTGAGGTCATCCAACAGCATGGGGTGAGATACCTTCATGATGGGCTGTCCATGTGATATTGTGGAGGTTCTATCTTGGTGTCTGGAGCCTGTGGAGGTTTGGATGGGGCAAAACAGAGTTCAACTCGACCCTAACCCGACTGAGTGGCTTTGGGCTCTAACACCCTGGTTCTTAACAAATTCAGGGCCCCAGGCCTGGGCACAGAGCATTACAACAGGCCAGCAGGGTCAGGGTCATCCTAATCTCTGAAGGAAGGATGTTCCAAAGGGCAGGGGCTACAGCAGAGAAAGCCTGCCTCATGGTCCCTGCCAGCCAACATTCCTTGGCTGACAGGACCCGCAGTATGCCCAACCTGCTGGGCCGAATTGGACCAGTAGAAACTATTGGGAGTAGATGGTCCCTTAGGTAACCTAGTCCCAAGCCATGCAGGGCTTTAAAGGTGACAACCAGCACCTTGAATTGCACCCGGAAACACACTGGCAATCAATGCAGCTCACACAGTAGTGGTGTTACATGTGTCTCATATCCAGCACTATTTACTACCCATGCAGCCACATTCTGTACCAGTTGAAGCTTCTGAATGCTCTTCAAGGGCAGTTCCATGTAGAGCACATTGCAGTAATCCAAACAAGAGGTTACAACGCCATGGGTGACCGTGAGCAAAGTCTGGCGCAACTGGCACACAACTTGAAGGTATGCAAAGGCCCTCCTAGCCACAGCTGCCACCTGCTCCCCAAACAGGAGCCGTGAGTTCAAGAGGACCCCCAGATTGCATTGTGTTCCTGTGTTTGGGGACTGAAGTGTCTGCTGGAGTTTATGAATTAGTTTTGTTGAAATATTTGTATCGCATCTGTATTGATGGCTGTCTATTTTATATTTTTTGTTGATTTTTTGCTGATTTTTTAAACTGTTGTTAGCTGTGCAGAATCAGTTGTTTCAGATGGGTGGCCATATAAACTGAATAAGTAAATGGATGAACAAATAAATACTGTTCTGAATCCAAAAAATAGATACTTAGGGAAAGGGAGAATTGCTTAAAACCATAAATTCATCTGTATCCAGATATATTCTTAAAAATAAATTTTAGTTTTGTTCTATTGTAGATTTTTGCTTCTACTGTCAGATTAAGATCTGTAAAATTTATTCTGGCTTTTGGACATTTTCTAGTATTTTCTATTTTAATATCTTCAAATCATAGCTGGTTTGAGTTGTAAAGGAAAGATTTTGAATTGAATGAAATCAGTAACATAGTATCCAAGTTCTTAGTTTCCATCTTTGGATTTGTAAGCCTGCTTTGACATCTAGAAATGTGTCTCCAAGCAGATAATTAAAATATTATGTAACAATCTTCTGTTCTGTTGCAATGACACAATCAATTTGAGGGAAACCATTTCTATCAGTATTGCTACATACTAGTACACCTGTCTAAATTTATGTTATGTAGTATACAGGTAGCCCTCACTTAACAACAATTTGTTAAGTGATGGTTCAGACCTATGACAGTGCTGAAAAAATTGACTTATGACCTGTCCTTGCACTTACAACCATCACAGTGTCTCCAAAGTCACATGATCACAATTTGGGCACTTGGCAACCAGTTCGCATTTATGACTGTTACAGCATCCTGCGGCCATGTGATCACCATTTTCAGCCTTCCCAGCAGGCTTCTGGCAAGCAAAATCAATGGGGAACTGTGTGATTGCTTAACAACCACATGGTTCACTTAACGACTGCCGCAAAAAAGGTCATAAAATCGGCTTGGATTCACTTGATGATTGCTTCACTTAGCAACCAAAATTCTGGTCCCCATTGTGGTCATTAGGTAAGAACTACCTGTATGTAATTATGTAGTTTATCTGCTTTACATGATAATATGGAAATTATTCAATCCAATTATTAGTAGCAAAACTGAGCTCTATATGTGTGAAAAAAATATGCACTAGAAAGCTTTGCCACGCAACTCATATCAGTATGAATGGGAATTGTCTCTGGAAATAAATTGACTACTACAATCATTATTTTCCATAGCATGACTTTGTTCCCTGTAGATTCTACCTTCAAAAAGAGAAGATAATGTACATTTTGCTGAATGGTTTATAGAGGAACAAAAAATGCAGTGCATGCTACCCAGGGATGAATCACTAATCAAAACAGTGTTTTAGTATCCTTTTGCAATGATGAAATTCATCTACTCTCTGTGACTGGTAGCATTTATACCTCATATTGGGTGCCCACAGCACTCAAGCAAAGCAGAATGATAGGTAAGCCTCATTTTCCTACGTTATTCTCATAGTAAAGGAAATTGTAATTTGAGTTAAAGTCTACATAGAATTAAACATACAGGTAATTCTATAACTCAACCTTAATTTTTTGAAAGGATAAGAGGTAGAAAACCCCCAATAGCAACAGAAAAAAAATCTAAAAAGATTCAATGTACCAAGTAGAGAAATGTGTAATTTGTTCCTAAAGCAGGGAGAGCAGGCTTCCTGTTTAACTGAACGCTATGCAAGCAAAAATACATATTTATAGGAGTGGATCACAGTATCCAGAGGTTGTCAGTTGCTACTGTTCAATGATGTCATTTACATAATCAACAAAGCAAGTTCAGCTAACTATCTTTGAACTGGGATTGTTAGCTTGACTTCTGACCCTCTCCTGCCCACTGTACATGTACTTATTTATTGGGTTTTTATCCCAACTGTGTTTGTGATCAACTCAAGGTGGCCTTTTTTCTCCATAACCGCCACCCTATGAGATGGGATGGGCTGAGAGAAAGCAAAGTCATCCAGTTGGCTTTTATGCCAAAGGGTGGAGTAGAAGTTGTGGTCTCCTGCTTTCTACCCAGCATCTTAGCCACTACACCATGACTTTAGACTTTTACAGGGTACTCTAGCTTGCTGATGTTTACTGCATAATTTATATGTAATTTTAATTAATCCTAGGCATATATGTTAATAAAAGGGCATAGGTGTGTTTGGAAAAGATATAGTGTATAAATTCAAGCTACCAACAAGCATTGTTCAAATAATATTTTCTATACTTCATTAGTACATTTCTGCATGTTGTATAGTGCATAAATATAAAACAGGTTGTTCAGATACAGAAGGGTTAGAATATTTTATGTGAAAAGAGAGAATGATCAGGCTGTTTTAAATGTTTAAAATATATATTAAGGATGTTCTCAGACATTTCACTATGCAAAAGAAAATGTACAGCTATTTCCACCCTTTTTAAAAAAAGTTTCTGTGGTAAGGAAAAATAAAATCCAGAAGTGGTGAGAAAACATGGAAAGAATACAGATGAAAAACAAGGTCATCTGGGCCTACTGTAAAATTTTGTAAATAAGGCAGGGCAACTGCACAACAAAGGTTTTGTCTGGAAGCATCCCAGAAAACATCTGCTTACCATTTTAAAAAAAAGCCAAGAGAAAAGCACTATATATAATCCTTTGTAAACAAGGAACAAGATTTTTGAAAAGTATGTGAAAGTCATCTCTTAGGTGAGATTCCTAGCAAAAATGGTATTTCTTCAACTTACTCTCTGATCTTTTTCTCCGAACCATCTCTACCAGGATCATAGACTCCTTTTGGCAGGTGCTGTATAAGGCCTATCCGTTGTGCTATTCTAATCTGTTCTTCCTCCGTAAGCTGTGTGGCTAGGCGGGTCTGGCTAGGAGTTGGATGGTAAACTGGAACTTGTTCCTGAAATTAAAAGGAGTGAGGATGGGAGAAGAAAAGAAAAGCAGTTAAATTGGCTTTGCCATTTTTAAGCTGATGACAGAAATGAATGGAAATGATTTGCTCCGATTTCTCTTTCTGCTGGAAGGTTACTCGCATGACACTTTCTTCCTTGCTCGCAGTTTTATGGCTTAATTATAAAAAGAAGTTTGAATAAACAGTGATGCCTGTGTCATTGCTGGCATGAATCTCTTTTAGGCTGTTCTTTGCAAAGACTATTTAATTTTGACTCTAGGAGTTCTCAATGGATTAATTAAACAGATGTACAAACTTGACATGAGTACCTGCTTACAGGCTTGGCTAATTGATTCACTTTTACTCTGCCAATACAGAAAAGCTGTCACTGATGAATTTTTCAACTTTGGTTTGTAGAGTAACATTGACATAAAGGGAGGACCAATACATCCATCTTGTAAGCAAACAGGAACTTAACGGTTATATAGTATTTAATTAAAACGTCAACATTAGTTAAATAATGGATTCCCCCACCCCACAAACATCCCTCACGCATGCTACTTGGAAAGTACATGAGAGAAATCCCACAAAATTACTAGAAAAGCAAATACTGAAGTAGATTTTAAGTTGATGTACTATAGTATAAATTTGGGACAACAAAACTTCAACTTTGATACAGATGCCAGACAACTGGCCATCTCATGCTTGATAAGAGTTCACATATGCATAGATGCTATTGACATTCCCACTGATCTTGACATACAGAATATAACACAAAATGAAGTTGTTGTGCAATGCATGAGCAAATATACATTGCTACTATAATTCGATACCAAATTAGGTTTAAAACCATTTATGTTAACAGAATTTATGTTTAATTATAACTGTGCTAGGTAGCTGGAAGATGCTACTCAGTAATTATTTTGTAAAGTCTCAGTGGTTTTAATTTAGTTCAGTATTTTCAAAATGCATTGCATTTCTGAAGTTGAATTCATAATAAGAGTTTAAAAATCCTTTAAATTGTACAGCACCAGCCTTTTCAAATTAATACTGTAATAAACATATTAAATAAATTAATCTGAATGTAGAGCACACCCTTGAAAGTGAATTTAGAATTGGCAGCCACAACATAGAGCATTTTTGTGACATGATCTTAAGCCTGTTTACTCAATAGCATGTTTAGTTACTTTTATTCTTTAGTGAGCATGATTAGAATGGAAACTACAAACTAAATTGTTATAATCTCACACATCTGTGAAAGCAATCTACTCTCTTCCTTTTTAACCCTTTGGCTATTTCTTCTTCTTAAGTATTAAGGTTATGAACTTGGCTGTGCAAAGTAAGTTAACACAAACCTTGGCTCTTGCTCTTTTTTGCCTACCACTGAGTTTTGCACACCAATTGATTATGTCCACTTATTTCAACTGTCTTGCACTTTTTCCCCCACCAAATAGGTTAGGTTAGGGTTATCAAGTGATGGCTGACAGTTACCTCTGTGAATTTATGTACCCATGCTGTAATCACAACAAAGATACTGCATCAATTAATTACATCTGCTGTAGGCAAAGGTTTTGGGACATGAGGTTTTAACACCAGAAGTGAGCAGAAAAAGCCTAAACTCTCCTCAAAGCAACGAAGTGGCCACATCCCAATGGATGTTATTTTTGGTGCATGCATACAACCCCAAAAAGTAGCCAGGACAAACCGTCTTTACAGCAGCCATACAAGCATTACAAAGGATGCAGCTGCTTTATTAATTTCAAGAAAATTGCTTCATTCTCAATAAAATGCATTGCAAGAGGCCTCTTTCAAATGCTTTGCATAGCTGCGTGCATTTGTGCATAATGGCTAAAACCAAGCTGTGTAGTGAATTTTTTCCCATGGGTGTTTGCTGTTGCATATAAAATGGGGGGAAAAAAACACCCCACAATGTCCACCACCAACCTGTAAGCCAAGTATGATTCTCAGACAAAGATCAAACATTAATGTACTGGCACCAATTTCATTACAGTATTAAAATTTTTCCTCACATTTGGAATGGACAGATACATGAGAAATGCCAGACAGATAGCAATTAATCTACAGAGGATGCTGTTTACAAACAAGGAAAGCAAGTGTGCCCCTATTTTGCATTTGTTTGTGTCTATCTGTTCTTGGCCAGAAGTGATCATTTACTGACCCAAAGTGAAAAAGGGCTTTCGAGGGCTTCGTTAAATTTCTTGACTCTCACTGGTGGGCCTTTACTCCATGTAAATGGAGTAAGTGGAGTTTAAGAGCAACAAGGACCACAAATTAAATGCAATACCAGTAAAATCTTACGTTGAAACTTTCTCTATAAATCTGAGGGCTGATTAATGGAGAAAACGCCTGCCTACAAGAAGATGGAACCCCCTTCCTCATGAGCCTATTGTCCCAGCAGTTAGTTTACGACCTCTGCTACTGTGGCCTGGCTAAGTGAAAAGAGAATTTGGGCATCAGCTCATGGAGGAATAAACGGCAGGGGATCAGCTCTCCATGTATTCCTTACACCAGATTGCACCACTGCACTATGTTTGTGATTTGGCAGATTCAGGCTTGAACAATGAGATTTGCCACTACTATATTTCATAGGTTTTCCTCAGGACTGAGAACTTCAAAAAATAACTAACCTATTTTGTATTTGATTATATCATTTCTTACCATTTTCTAAAAATAAATATTCTGGAACTGGAATTCAAGAAAAGCAAAGTTACCAAGAAGAGCAAACAACAAAAACTGAAACCCTATTTTCCAAGAAATCAGAATCAGTCAGGGCTTCTCCTTCTGACAAGATTTTAATATATGCCCTTGAAACCATCATACTGATATCATGAATACTACAACTGTTTTCTAACTGCAGTTATTAACCCTCACATGCAAAATCTTAATGTTTGTTGCTGCTATCTCAATGGACCACAAATCATGATAAGTTATAATGTGGTTTTAACTTAGCAAGTTTTGTGAAGCCAACCATTATGGTCCATAAAACATGATTATGATTTATTGCTTAGTATTCATGTGATTCTTGTGGCCAGTTAGGCAGACAGTGGGTTAGCACAATGTGTGACTGTAGTCAGTGTGTATCTAGTGAATGAAGTAGCACTTCTATTTTTCTCTCTCTCTCTCTTTCTTGCTTTCCGTATATTCCTGGTAGATTTTCACATTGTGTGGCTGTGGGTGTGCAGCTACAGTTGCGATAGCCTTGGCCTTTTGTCTTCACGAGCAATGGATCTCCATTCCATTGTTTGAGACTAACGATCATGACCGTTCTACTTGATGGTGCTCTTGTATACTTGTCTTCCATCACATACGGTTACCGATTCCTTTCCAATAGAATCCTAAATCATAGTTATTTCTACAATGATGGTTGCACTGGCCTGCATGTCAACTTCTACCTCTACCTGTCACGTTCACTGTTTCAATGTGCACTGTACATCGTAACGTTTCACATGCCATGGTGCTGACGCGCGTTTCTGTTGGGAGGGAGCTGCTGTGAAACCTTGTGCCAAGCTTTGTATCTGTGTTCATTACAATGGAATGTGTTTGGGTTATGTGCTCTGCTCAAGGACTTTTCCCGCGGACCATCAGAAGCCGTTAGGAGCACCTGGGATTGTGAGCCTGGGAAGATTCTACGGGGGGAGGGATCTCATTTGTACCGAGGGTTTTTTAGTTTGCATTTGGCGCGCTTCTTCCATTCTCAGCTTTCTTTGTGAACCTGTATACTATTCTTTAATAAATCAGATATCTTTGTGATCCTGCTTATGAGTCTGATGGTGTTTAGGATAGGCAATCATTATACTACCACTTTCTTTCTTCTCCAGATGACAGCCTAATGAGCATATACAACCTCCCCCCCACAGAAACAGTAAGAAAGGACACAGAAGTAAAACAGCTAGTGATATTTACTGACATGAACATTCACCTCTAGTTAAAGCTATAAACGAGTAACAACCTCAAAGTGGATCCAGTGTTATGAAGTACTATAAAATATAGGGTTAAATTAGTATTTATGGCTTCAGTACCTATCTTCCTTTTGTTGTTGTCCACAAAGAAAACTTAGAGTACAGAGTTTATCTTTGCAAAACAGAAATTAAGTAGCATTTCAGTTGCTCTTGTAAGAGCTTCAGAATCTCATATGTGCTTCTTACTCCAAGGGTAATTATCTGGATCTTTATTACCTGACCACAGTTTTTCGTCTCATTTTAGATTTGGAAAACAGAGTTTTTAACTAATATATACAGTTAACATTCTGTTTATTGTTATGTATTGTATTTTATATGTGATTACTGAATTTATCTGTAATTTATTATTGTAAACTGCTTAGACTAAAGAAAGTAAAAGCAGTAAAATCATATAAAGAAAGAAAGTTACATAAAACTGATTTTTCAAACTGCTGGATAGCCAAAGCCTATTTGTCTAAACTTCATAAAGACTTCAAGTAATATCGAACAGGTAGATGAATACTAAAAATCAAGTTCTGAAGTCTGCAATTATACTGGATATATATAAAGGATGTTTTATATATAAGAGAAGCTAAGTTTATGGATATGTTTTTATTATATAAAGGAGTAAATTGAGCCCATATTTTTTCCATATCTCAAGATTGTCTTGTACCTTCTTTGCCCAGAAACTAAGCATTAACATCTTGATATGGGCTAGATATTCACAATGTCTAATATGTATGTACTCTGCTTTAGGCTAGACAAAACCACTAAACATATTATTTCCTGCATTTCAAAGTAAAGTTCCACAAAGTGGAATATCATTTGGGTTATAATATGACTATCCATGCAACTGAAAATATTGGAAAGTAACCAAAAGAGGATGAGAAAGTTGTTAATGAACCACACATCTCCTTGTTACAACCAATTACTTTTTGCACTTCAATTATTGCACAGCATGTTCCTCTCGTTCCAAGATAATATCCTAGGGACTATTCCAGCCAGCTGAGTTTTCACCCTCAGCTGCTCACCAGTGCTGCTGCTTCACCTGGTTCCTGTACTCACCAGGTGTGGTACGTTTTGTAAAAGTTCCTGTTATCAGGTCTCACCGGGAAACCTCCTTTAACAACATAACTTAGGTCCAGGCTCCAAGGTGCTCCACATGGACAATCTGGAGGTTATATTTCATTAATGAAGTGTAAGCCTTTGAAATCATAATCTGAAGAGCTATGCAACTGGAGCACAGGCAGGGATAGATCACAGGATATAATGTGGAGTATCTGTGGCAATTGCATAAATAGACATTGTTTGAATGGCACTCTCTTTTTGCCACCTGCTTCATTCTGTCTGTATAGACTATAATGATCTCTATGAAATAAATACACACTTAGGAGATAACAAGGATCTTAACATGATACTTCATGATTACTCCATGAGTAATAAATTTCACTCATTTATTTGTGTTATTTGGCTATTAGTACTCATAAATAGGAAATCGTCTTATTTGCTACTGATTAAAACAAAGTGGTAGCTAATAAAGGTCTAAAGGCATAAAATGTCAGGTCAGTAAAGGCTGACATATATTCTTTTTCACCTTGCAGTAATTGTACACATGAAGGCAGGGTGCTGCTTCGGACAACACATTTTGAAACAACTAGGTTTTTGGCCTTTTTACAATAAACTGACAGAAAAAAAACTAGAAAACCTTTGCCACCGCACTGGCCCTTCTGTGTTTGCAATAAATTATTGTATACTGTATGACAAGACTGCACTATATTTCTGTCTGCAATAAGCCAACGCTTGTCTATGCAAGCAGTGACTGTGCAATTTTAATTCCCAGGGCACATGTCCAAGAATGATTTCATTTAAATATTAACTACTTCTAATACAGATGCCAAGTTTGCACTGAAGATACACACAAGAAACAGAAGCTCTGTTAATCACAGTCTGATCATTAAAGCTGCACTGTGCTTCGGACACAAAGGCAAAAGATGTTTTAGTGCTCCCACGTCTGCATTACTAAATACATTCTGAACTGGTTAAATTAGGACTGTTAAATTCACTGTAAAAATTATAGATAAATATTGCACCTTTTTCAAAAAGTGAAGAATTTGTTCATACCCGAGTATTAGTGTACTGAACCTAGTCTCATCTTGCATCATTTTTAAGCCACATGAGTTTTAGTTTTTTCTAACACAGACAGACAGAGATATAGATATAGATATAGATAGATATAGAGAAATATCAAATATACTGATTTTTTGATAACAAGGATAAAATAGGTACTTTTTAGGTAAGAGACAACCACTGGAGTAATATCTACCATGATATGTTAGCAGGTAGATCATGCTCAGTAACAACAAGAGAACTTCTATTCTGATTCAGCAAAAATGCAAGGGTTCTGTTCCTCATTAAGTTTTCACAAAAGAAATGTTAGCTAAGAATTACTTTTGTGATTTTTGTGTGTGTACTACTTGTATGCAGACAGATTAAGTTTCAGAAGAATTACAGTCATGTCATTCATGAAGCAGCGCCATGTATTAATTTAAGCAACTCCAATGTATTATGTATGAAAATACTGAAATACTCTGATGTTTGGTCTAAGAAACCAAATTTTAAAAGTCTAATTTGCAGACAGCACTTTGTTTCTTCTGCCTTCAAGCTGGAGGCGTACAAAGTAGCAGGCCAAGTTTTAAGTGGCTGTGGTTGGCAGAATCTAAATAGATCGTATCAACGCAACATAAAGCGATGTCAGAAATAAAACCTAAAACTAGAGAAATATATAAATTCTACTAGTTCAGCTCCTCAGGCCTATTCAGATGTTATGCTCATGTCCTGCAAACAGTAGTTTGCAAACTTAGAATAGTGACTCCTCCCCTGTGAATGTGAATTTGTACCTTTTCCGTTCCTGTTCAACTGATCCGGAGAAAATGCAAGGCAGAGCTCTGCACTAAGATGGGACTTTTGTTCATTTCCTTCTAAAAAACAGAAGCACCTGAAACTGGAATTGCACATAGTATTGTACATTCGTAAGAGGGTAGCCAATATAGTGATTTGTGTATCTAAAACAAACTCTATATGCCTCAAGTCAGCCATATACTATGCTTCACATAATATGTGCTACAACCGCTAAAGCATTTAGGAATACAACAGGGCTATTACATCATAAGCCAAGAATCAGTCCACCATTCACAAATGGTTACTAGAGACAAAACATGGATTATTGACCCACTTCTCCGCTAGTTTGGGGACTGCAGTCTTAGCCACCTACCTAATCTAAACATTTTGACACAATATTTGAAATTTGAGAAATAAAATTTAAGATATTTTATCTTAAATGAAGAAATGATTGAAAACAGATGCTCTGTAGCAAACTGCAAAGAGGCTGTAGTTAGCCAGGATACAACTGTTCCACCAAAGCTGGAATTCAACCAGTACATATTGTTAGAATACATGAAGAGAATTTTACAAGTTCAAAAAATATGTCACTTTGGCTATAAATTCATCTGTCAATATAGATTTTCCACACAGCAGAAAAATAAAACCTTATGATACTTTTTAGTAGGGAAGCTGTGGTTCTCTTATATCTATTCAGTATCAAACTAAAAGGTTCAAGGATGCCTGAGGAAGGATGCCTCATGTAGAAAGACAGATGGGGTAATAAATAGGACACAGAAGTTTTGTGCAAAGAAAAGCATTAATGAGATGTGTTTTTACCTTGATTTTCCTCAGCATGGTCAACCTGAGCCTGCTAGATTCTTATTTGAGGCTAGGAACTTCTTAGAATTGATTTTAAACTTAATTATGAAATATACATACCTATATAATTAAGCTGTGACCTGCTGAATAAAAATGGATTGTTATTGTTGTCTCGTCTGGGCAGTTATGTTTTGCTATGTTACAGTATGTTTTTACTATATATCTGATAGTATCTAAGCCACCCAGAGTCTTTTTGGAATTGGGTGGCCTTAACAAATCTAAATAATAATAATAATAATAATAATATAATAATAATAATGAGATTCAGCAATAAAATAATATTGCTTAATTGAAGGCTCTTTACATGTAAGAGCTAAAGTATAAGGTAAATTAGATCCAACAAATCAATAATATCAAATGCTAACTCAAAATAATTCAGTGCCAGTCAATGCATCTGACAATAAAATGCATACATCAGTACTTTACCTGAGAAAAATTTTAGATTGCATCCTCACTGTTTGTAGCAAAAACGTAACTATAGCTTCATAATAAATTCATTTGTATTGGTAGGGGTGGGAGAGAATGATGATGCATGATATCCAAATGATTTTCCAGGATGCAAAATGATATTTGGGAGGGAATTACTATCGTAATTTTCTCTGAGCCACAGGGATGTAATCTTTTGGAGCAGAAGAATTCTACCTCTGGCAATGGTAGCTTCAATATTACAGGTGCTATAGAATACAAAGCCCTGCTACACTCATTTTGATCAGATAGGAAAGAAAGGAAAGAGCTATGTTCTCTCTGTCTCGCTTGCAAATCTAACATTGAGGTTACTGGGAGCTATTTATTCTACACTCAGTCATTAGACAATGTAGATATGGTGCTGCTTTGGGAGCATTAATGAGAAGAGGACATCTCCTGGATCCCCCTTGTAACGGCCTAATTCTCCACCCTCTCAGTGAAAGATCTGATGTCTTATAGTCCTGAGATGCTTTCCCAGGAGAGCTGAAGGTATTACTCTAGACCAGCAACTAGTAAAACTGGTGTAACAAGGTAATCACATGCTTTCTATAAGTGGTCCCAGACTAGCCACAGCATTTTGTACTAGCTGATTCTCAAAACAATCTCACATACAGTATGTTACAGCAGCTGAGATAGAATGAAATTATATATCATTGTGTCCTGATGTAACATCAATGGGAATAGGCAAAGCTGGTACACAATGAACTGGATATTCAGTTTGAAGAACTAATCTGCTAATGTATGGATGGGTGTGAGGTAAGGAGGAAAAGCCCTATGATTAGGCCAGTATGTGGTTTGATTTTGGCTTAGCATGTTATGTGAACCCAGCCAATTATGGATCAAAGTAATGCAGTACTTTTCAAAGACTGTGAAATGGTGATGACCCTAAAAAAAAGAGTGTAGAGTAGTTCTTTCCCATCCATTGATAGCATGACCAGATTTCCCTTGAAAGAACATGACTCCTTGAAATAAAGTGTGATGTGGTCCTGAGCTCTGGTTAAAAGAGAGTGGCAAGAAACCAGCTAGATTGTCTCCTGAACATCAAAGAGCTTGATCAGATCAGTTCAGGTGACATGTGGATTTTATCCAACCTTACTTACAGTCATGCTTCTTTGATTTGAGCAACACAGGCATTCAGTCTCTTGTTGCTTATGGCCATAAATCTGTCTCACTCAATGTCTTCCAACACCCAATGATTCAAGAGGAACTTGGCTTGACAAAGGGTTATTAGTCTTGTCACAGGAAACATGTTATTTTCAAACAAGATAGTTCACATCATCATACTCCTAATGTTTGGATTGATACGAGGGACATCTTATTGCTTAAACCAGCACATAACCATCCCATTATATCTGAAACTTCTTATCACTAGATTTTTAAATTAAAAAATTATACATTAAAGCACTTTTTGCCCACATGTCCCACCGGGAAAGGTTTTCAAGATCAGCTTCCACCAACATGGGTGTCCTCTAGATGTAAGGAGGCTACAATTCCTCAAATTCACAGCCACTACATCTGAAAAATTCCTAGTTTGAAAAGGCTAATCATGGCAGTTTTCTCCTTCGAGCTAGGAAATATAATATTACTTAATATTTCTTAATATTAATGCTTGAAGTTACCATAAAATAGTTTGTGGAAATCAATACTCTAAGTACATTTACTTAATATTTAAATTATTTTAGGATACATGCAAATAAGAGAGAAATAATCATCTTTTCCTCCAAACAATTGGAGAGGAAAACCATTATAAAAATGTTTTTTTCAAAAACTTCTTTGTAATACACAGAATATACACTATTAGTAATTTAGGTCCTGTATATGCATTTAAACTTATTTGAAAGTTGGAGGCCTTTTCTATCTTTGGCATCTTGTAGAAAACCAGGCTGTTGTATAATTGTAACACTAACTTCACAAGTTTACCAGTGCTGCATACAGGTATCCTTTGTATGGTAGTAATGTAATATTATATGAGTTTGTCCCTAAAAAGGTACTAAGATATAATAATTATAGTAATATTAATGATCACATATTCTGAAAATGATTGCAACTAGTTAGAAAATTGGATGGAAAACACAGACTAAACAAAAAGGGCCAGCAGAACATGGTCAGAATAATCTGTATGATGGATTCCTGATTGTTTCCCAGGACCTTATTACAGTTTCTCTTCAGATTTCCTCCTGCCAACATGATGCATACCTATTTAGTTATTTAGTCATGTATTAATTTAGTTTATTTGCATGCTGCCCATTCCTGAAGGCTCCAAGCTCCAATCAAAACAATCTCAGCTAAGGCCCAACAGCAGACGAGAACAGGAACAAGATAGAGGATTTCAAAACAATAATTCATGGATCATCTTACCTATAAGCATGGTGCTTCAGATAGTAATGAAGAGCACAAACAGAGGAAACGGCACAATAAAAAAGCAATCCAAACCTCTTCACTGCAGATTACATGCTGACTGCCCTTCCACCTAGACTTGGAAAGAGTTACTTGGATTACTGCCTAATATGGCAACAAGAGGTATTTATTGGCATGGAAGACCCCACTGAAGGTATTGAAAATGAAGATTATTTTTTTTAGCAGTTTTCAGATTATTCCAAACTTAGTCTTTAAGGATGAGATTATTCCAAACTTTGTCTTTAAGGATGTTAGTATTGCCCTTTTGCTACAAAAAAGAAAAAATAGTTGTAGTTATCAAGTCTGGAGAACCTGGCCAAAATAACATGAGATGATGGTGAAAATGAAAATATTTCTGCTTAATCAGATCTGCTCATTTTCTTCCCCACAAGTCATCCAGAGATGCCACAGATACCAGCACTAACAAACCTAGTGCATGTCAACAAATGGGATGAGGAAGAAACCTGCCACAAACGACTCAAAAGGACATAATTTCTAGACCAGATACCCTAAAGAGCTCCTTTAACAACATTTATGAATACTGCAGCCCTGTTAAAACATTACAAAGATGGATAGAAGAGGCTTTAAACAAGGTAGATGGACAAGAGCAAGAAACAGAGTTAATGACTTAAAGATCCCGGCAGATGATCTATCTGAAGCTGAGAAAATTAACTTTCTTGGAGACCTACCAATGTATGAACAAAAGGAAATTACATCGAGTCCTGACAGTTCCCATGGTCAGATGCTAATATGTAAACAGCAAGACCTCTTATGGATTTTGTACCCTCAGTTTGAAAGCTCTAATGATCTGATCACAAGTGAACCAGAGAAATTTGAGATTTACTCTAAACTGCGGCAGGAAAACACACCATTATGTTACACATCTGGTTCTTTGGAATGGATTTGTTTCATCAGCCATCCCAGCCATTCCTAACACAACAGAGAGTAGATTTAAAGGGGATCTTGCAATCCTTATTTCTACCAAATTAAAAATACCTATTGTAGAGTCATAAAATGGTGGTGATTTTGCAATCTCCAGACTGATCACATTGGAACACCAGAGTCTACTGATCACAAATGTTTACATTCCATCTTAAAGAGCCCAATCACAAGTAAATGTGGTGTGGCCAAAGTTAGAAACCTATATTGCACTTTTCAGTAAGTTATAACCAAACACTGATTTTGTCATAGCAGATTTAAATGTTAGGTTGGGACTATAGATGAAGTCTTCTACTCCTATTTCAGGGCCACCCCCTTCCACCAAATTGGAGAATATCATCCACTGATTTGTCAATCCAAAGATGTAAAATCAAATTATGTTGGGCTTTGTTTAGCCAAATTTACATACTGCTTAAATCTGTTAGATAGAGCTATTCATGACGACTATTCTGGGGAGTTCATTTGGGCCAGTCACTTTCTTCCTAGAACCTAGGATGTCATAATGTATCGGCGTGGTATACAGTATATGCGGATACAAGCAGTGTGGCCTTTTGTAATTGAAAGATGGAAATTCTGTCAATGTGCAGATTTTCTAAGTGCTGTCCAAGGTTTTTTGGTATGGTAGGTAAAGGTAAAGGTTTCCCTTGACGTAAAGTCCAGTCGAGTCCGACTCTAGGGGGCGGTGCTCATCTCTGTTTCTAAGCCTTGGAGCCGGCGTTGTCCATAGGACACTTCCGGGTCATGTGGCCAGCATGACTCACGGAACGCCGTTACCTTCCCGCCGAAGCGGTACCAATTAATCTACTCACATTTGCATGTTTTCGAACTGCTTGGTGTGCAGGAGCTGGGATTAACAACGGGAGCTCACCCCGCCGCGCGGTTTCGAACCGCCGACCTTCCGATCGACAGCTCAGCGGTTTAACCCGCAGCGCCACCGTGTGTTGATAATCACCGGGACCAGCACTGTTGGTTTATGCCATAATCTTTCAACTCTGGTTTTCAGATCATCATCATCATCATCATCACCACCACCACCACTACTACTACTATTATTTAGGTGGTCTGATTTGATAAAGTAATCAGTAGTTTCCTCAGTTCCCATGCTGTTACTCCTTTGTGTGCAAATATTCCATCAGAAGGGACAAAAAAATAAAAATACACAGGCATGTATTCAACAATATATCCCCACGTTCATAACATTCTTTTCTCCCGGGCTAGATGGAAAAGTCAATGAAGAGTAGAATCAGAGGTATTAACCACATCTTCCCTCTGTATTTTTCAAATGTCTGAAGATGGCTAGAATTGGAAAATACATTATTTAATTGTTTATATTTGTTTACTGGTACATAATTAAGTATTGACAGAGGTTAACCTGATCCTGCAGATGTCAGGCCCATGAATAGCTGGGATGATTTCAGTGCTATGTTTTTCTAAAGTTACCTGTTACTCATTTATAGATCATAAATACAGTGAGGCTTATGTGAATCACAATAAATAAGGAAGTGGTATGATTAAATTCATCACACTTTGAGATGCTTGACTAAATACTCATTGTCACAATTCTGAAGGAGTATAGAAATCATCAAAAATAAAACAGAAAAAAACCATCAAAACACAGGGGGAAAATGACTTAAAAGCAAAAATCAGAAATAATTCTGAGACACAATCGAAAATTGTGGTACTTGAATCCTATAGGCTAACTCACTAGGAAGTAATTTTAATTCTAACTTAAGATTTACAATTTAATTGTGAGTAAATATGCACTGGAGTTATGTATTTTCTCTACTGCTACCATAAAGCTATCTATGATGCTTTATAGGAACTGTCATGAATATTCCACCACCTTAAGGAACCACTTGATAATACACCAAGTCCACAATCCATAAAAAGGAAACAAAAATGAGAATTGCATTATATTGTTTTTTTAAACTGAGCTCTAAAAATCAGAGTTCAGTTATGCAGAACAATAAATATCTTATTTTTTTTACTATAAATACAAATAACATTCAGTTTGTATTAGTAATATGCCCTGAAATGTGCAGTTCTGAAAATAATGTACTTTGATATTCTGCATATTGGTAGCTGTTACAATGTTGGAAATGCTAAGAAATTTTTTTATAAATGGCAGCATACAGCTTGTTGCTTTTTTAAGCTATAAAACACTACTCAATGATGTGCAATGCTTTTGCCTTACAGTGCAATACTAAATATATTTAATCCAAATTACCACTGATCTTATTAACATTTACACTACTTCCAAGCAGCTATTCATCCCATTCCTATGTATGTTTACCTACAAATCAGTTTTAATAAGTTCAATAGGGCTTACTCCCTTATATATGCATATGATTGCAGCCATAGTTATCCAATGCACAAAGTAAATCCTACTGAGTTGAAAGGGATTTACTCAAGTTAAAATGCACAAGAATTCCTCTAACATAGCACAAACCTGTGCATATTAATGTGGAAGAAAGTTCTGCTGTTTTCAGTAAAGTTTACTTTCAGTAACTGGGTGAAATGAGAGTTATTAAGGCATATATCTAGAGCTACCAATCAGGGCTACAAACATCCAGACAACCACTAGTAATACTGGTAAATATCCCACAACAACTCTTACTTCTAGTAAACATGCATAGGAGTGTAATGTTAGAGTACACTGTATACCAGTCATCATTCTTTCATTTATCTGTCAAATTATTCAGATAAATAAATCAACTGTAGCTATTATTTAGCATTAGCATACAAAATAATTGATTGCATTAAGCTAAATGCTTCCTGTAATTTGTTTACTATAAATAATCTAAACTTCTTGAAATACTTTTACACCTGATGCAAAGACATGAGGATGGATTCTTCAGTAGAGTAGTTGACCCAGTGCAGCATATATGCATGCCAAGTATACGCATGCAATAAAATACAACTTAAAAGCTTAAATGTGGTTTAGTGGTAGAGATTCCGTTAGGTGGAAATAAATGATGAACATCAAATGCACAATGTTTTGTACATGCATGAAGAATTTCACTGGACTCTGACTACTGTTCTTAGCAGCAGCATTATGGAAGACTGTAAGAAATATATAAGGGCTGCAATCCTATGCATACTTACTTGGAAATATAACTCACTGAACTCAACAGGATTCTGAGTATATATTTAGGATGTGAGTACAATTCACCTCTGAAGACCGGTAGCTCATCAATAGTTTCCCAAGAAAACATCTATCCCATATCCTGAAAAAATAAGCAAGCATTGAGAATAAATCAAGACTTCATAAATCTTTAATAAAATCTCTAAACATTATTGCTTAGATTTTCAGAATATATTTACTGATTTTCTAGGGCTAAGGACTGAATCTAGGATAATACACTATTATGCATTAATTATATTAAAAGGGGGGGGCGCTATAGTGTTTGCAGTGCTGAACTAGGATTTGGAAGATCTAGATCCAGATGTTTACTGACAGAACTCTGGGCCAGTCATGATTTTGCAGCCTCATCTTCCTCACAAGGTTATTTGAGGAAGAGAACCAGAAATGCTGTCAAAAAAGCAAGATATATACATAATAGAGAGCTTCGTGTGGCGCAGATTGGTAGGTGGCAGCATTGCAACCGAAACTCTCCCCACGACCCAAGTTCGATCCCAGCGGAAGCTGGATTCTCTCTGGGTAGCCGGCTCAGGTCGATTCAGCCTTCTACCCTTTCGAGGTCAGTAAAATGAGTACCAGCTTGCTGGGGAAGGTGACAACTGGGAAGGCAATGGCAAACCACCCCGTTCTATAGTCTGCCAAGAAAAAGTTGTGAAAGCAGCATCCCCACAAAGGGTCAGACATGACTCAGTGGTTGCACAGGGGACCTTTCACCTTTTGGGGACGCAGTGGCGCTGCAGGTTAAATGGCTGAGCTGCTGAGCTTGCCAATCGGAAAGTCGGCGGTTCAAATCCACGTGACAGGGTGAGCTCCCATTGCTAGTCCCAGCTCCTGCCAACCTAGCAGTTCGAAAACATGCAAATGTGAGTAGATTAATAGGCACCGCTTCAGCGGGCAGGTAACAGCGTTCTGTTTAGTCATGACCACGGAAGTGTCTACGGACAAACGCCGGCTCTTCGGCTTTGAAATGGAGATGAGTACCGCCCCCTAGAGTCAGACACGACTGGACTTAATGTCAAGGGAAACCTTTACCTTTACTATACATAATAATAATTATTATCCGTGCAGGAATCTTCTAATCAGTACAGAAATGGAAATGGCTAGATTGGTCATTGAAACTCCAGGATTAAATAGAGGATCTCCACAGAGTAGAAGGAAGCAGAAAAGCCATCTTCACAATCCTCATACCTTTTGCAGTTCTCTTGGGTCATGTCTCATGTCTTTCAGTAGCAGCCTCCCCACCCCCCACAGCAATTTTTAAGGAGGAACATAAGCTACAGAGAGAAGTGATTGTGAAAACTGCCTTCCTACCCTTTTCCTCTAACATAAGCAGAATTCCACTTATCACTACTCTGATCCAATCACTGATCATTCATATATTTCAAGAGTAGCAAAAAAAGTTTATGAAGAATAGCAGAAGGTAAGAGCACAAGAGAAGATAAGAAGAAAGAAGAGAACAAGGTAAGAGAATGGTAGAAAATCAAGAATAAAATATTTTCTATGTTTGATATCAGTTGTAACAGAGGAAATAAGATAAATTGCCACAGAAATCCCTAAATTATGTGTTATCACTAAGATTACAAATTTCAAAAGCCTAATAAAGGAACTGAGATGTAAGATTGTGTGTGTGTGTGAGAGAGAGATTGTTATTGGCTTAACAAGGTAATAAGAAAGAAGCAACACCAGACAGTGATGTCACTCTGTGTAGAAACAAAGGAAGCTGCCCAGGCTGAAAAACTAGCACCTCCTTTTATGACCCAGATAATGAAAATTATGTCTGAAAATTCTACTGCAAACTCCTAGAATTAAATACCAGATCAACCCAACATTATAATCCATTAAATGCAGTCTTAAACATACTTACTTGAAAATAAAATTCACTGATATTAAAAGCTTCATTCCAAGTGAAGAATAATTAGAATCTGATACATCTTAATTCACTCAGATAGACATTTGATTGTTTTTTTAAAAAAAAAAGGTTTGTATTTTGTCCAGTAAGCTTAAGTGGCTTATAGTTTGTCCTTTAAAAAGGAAGGCCAGTGTATAAAGCTACAAATATGCTTGTATTTTTAATACAGTTTTTGAAAAGCAAACAAGGGAGGGAGGGAGGGAGGGAAGGAAGGAAGGAAGGAATCCTCCAGACTGAAGGAGGTTTAGATGAGAGAGATCTGGCCAAATGTCAAATTTCAAGGCTCAGGAATAGAGTACTAGTGGTAACCATACGTGAAAGGAAGCCCCTAATTACTTTTGTTTGCTCATTGGTAGTCGTTTATTCCAAACCGGCAAGAGAATAAAACAGACTTTTGTTTTTAAAATTAAACACACCCACGAAATCAACGGATGGAAATCTGCATCGGTTCATCAGCGTTTATAATTTATGTTTCCCTTCCCGCTGAATCTGTCTGCGGTCAAACCCGCACTATACAGGGCCAAGCTGTTCTCGCGACCACCGCAGTTACCCAACCCCCCGAACGTCATTACAAAAGGTGTCACTCGTTGTGGTACCACGATTCTCTTTTTCGTTCCTGTTGCAGCCGATCACTACAGCTAAGCCCTTAGGAAATCTCCCCTCACTGAATTTCATTCTCCCTTCCAGCCCCAACCGGGACCCAATCCTTCTAGGTTTCCCGCAATACCTGATATGGCGGCGGCGGCTCCTGATCCGGTTCAGTCCCATCCCCGTAGCTGGCCCTGTCCGACTGGGACTCGTGCAGCAGAGAAATATCATCCGAAGTGGGGGATTTCAAGCAATTGCCCATCTTCCCCAAAGGGAAGTGGGGGGTCTTCTCCTCCTCAGAGACACAATGGCAGCTCCAGGCCACAGCGGCTGCTCTCCCTCGGCCTTTCCTGGGCGGCAGCAGCAGCAGCAGCAGCAGCGGCAGCAGCAACCCAACACTGGAAGCTCATGCCAGCTCCCTACCCGACCTAAGCTGCTTAGCCTCTAGTCCGCTCGCCCCAAGGAGTTACCACCTCTTCCTCGCCTTCCGCCAGAATGCCCAGTCACCGCTCTAGCACTGAAACAGCAGCAGGAAAGAACCGGAGAGGCTTCACCCCTCGGGCACCATCAGGGCCTCAGCCCAGAGCTTCCTGAGACCTCTGGGAGCTAAGAGGAAGGGGGAGGTTGCGTCCAGGTATCCAGAGCCGTTTCCTCCCTCAGCCTAAAGCGACGTTCTTCTTCCTGGTCACCAGCCGTCTACGCAGCGAGCTTTGTCAGGCAGGCCTCTCTAGCTCCTCCTCCTGCATTGATGCCAGCTGCCGCTACGGGCCTGGTTTTGCTCACATGTTTAAATCCCACCTTCCCTTCGAGCCAAAGGAAAACGGGCATCCCAGGATCTAGATTTCTGAAAACAGTTTCTCATGACTGTGCTGAGAGAATATTCCTTCCGTATGCAGAAATAAATCACAGATTAATTTTGTAATTAAAAAGTAGGGCCTCAGCAGACCTCAAGCTGTACATTTATTTTTGGGACGTTGCATTTTCTAAAACATCTGGCAAGCTTTTGTTAAACGATTGGCATATTAGCCAAATAGTAAAAAGCTTAATCATTTGCATATTTACTCAAAAGCACAATTCATTCCAATATGATTTCTAGTTAACATCGCAGTATTACTACCATTTCTTCCTTGGAGCACAGTCAAGGTTAAAGCTGAAATCAGGTTATAGTACTTGTCACATAATTCAATTGGGCTTGAGTAAATAAGCCTAAGAGCGCATTGTAAAAGGGTACATTTCTTCTATTAGTTTTGTTGTGAGAGTTTTGGATATATAAAGCCAAAAGATAATTTTTAAAAAAAAACTCCAATGAACTAAAAATGAGGGTTTTAAATCTTGGGTGTTTTCATTGTTGTTTAGACATTACCCCATCCAAAAATCCTTTAGAAGTAAAATGGCATACTAAATGTTGTCCGAGGTCCTGAGCAGTATTGCCACACACTACTTTTCCAAAGAACCTGACTTGTCTTACATACTTCACATCAAGCTGTTAAAAACAGTACCTAAAAATTAATGAATTTATTTATTAAGTGGCAAAAACCAATTAATTCTAATGGTGTGGATAATTCTACAGAATGCCAATAAGAGTGTTCAGCTTAAGGCCTTTTTTTTCCCATATTAGCATAGCAATTGATGTCATACACATTTCTGTTAGAAGTTTCCATTCAGTAAGATTGTGTGATTTAAAATAGTCACAATACCGTGCCTGTGTGCACTTTTACTTATCAAGTGCTTCTGCTGTATACTGATTAGTGGATTTTGCTGCTGGTGGGATAAACATCTACACTGCTCCCTCTGACCTGAGCTCAGGGAAGAGCTAAGTTCCAACAGTCAGCTATAGTGGTGGGTTTAGCCATCAGAAACTTTAAATATGGGTACTGCTCTATCTTCGTGTGACAAGCAGGTTGCTATACAGACTCTGGTCTAGTGAACTTTCTGATTTCTAACAATTGTGGGGCTGCTATGAAGATAGCAAATAGATTAGGACCTCTGTACAGCAACCTGCCAGACCTATGCAGAAAAAGTGATCCAACAAGCAGGTCACTCTGCTTTGCTTCCACATGGGTCTGACTGGCAGGTGATATTTAATACACCAACCAGAATATCCTTAAACAGACCAGACTCATAGAAAAACAGAGCATCTCACAGAGCAACCTCCAGGTCTGGGCATTTCTACTTGGGCCTGATAGGCAGGTTGCTTTAGAGTCCTGGTCTATGGCTTTTTCTTGTACTTTATTTACCAGTGTTTGTTATCACGTTATACCTACCAATTATAACGAAAGACTAAAAACTGATGGAGGGGATGGAAATGCCCGATCTTTCTTATACCCCTGCCATAGAAACCCAATGAACACAAAAGGAGGAAAGCATCTTGCTCTCCATCCAGCTTTGTAATGCAGCTCAGCATTCCTTTTGCCTTTAAACAAGTAAGTAAGTCACCGTGGAGGTTTATTTATAAGGCTTGCTAATCCATAGCCAAAATGGTTGCTGTGCTTTTTGCTACATAACACATACCTAGATTCCAGAATTAGCCTCCAAGATCAATGCCTTACCACACATCCTTTGTCAAGCTGTGCAATGACATTTCCTACTTGGATTCCCCAACATGTTGGGACTTCAACTTCCCTTGGAAGAACAAAAGTTTTCTACTTTATTTGATAATTTCACGATATGCTAGTGAATTATGCAACTAAGTTAATACAACCAAACTTTGCATGACATGGTATCACAAATGAAAATATTTTGGTTTTGATTAAAAATTAATGGTAAGACTGTCTCAATCCCATGAGGATCAAAATTGTTTTTCCTTATGATAGTAAACAGTTATCAAAAACCATGTTATCTTAGGCCACTGTATACTATTTATTAGCAAAACATTCTTCACTGGTGTCAGATTTCACTCTTGATGCTATCACACAGGAGCCAATGTCCCATAGGAGCAAAACCCAAGTAAATGCACTTGAATGCCATCAGTTCACATCTCATGAATTCACCCAGGTGGGCTTGAACTGCTTAGGTAGCTTCTAGCTCTGACTAGGGATTAATCAAAATTATCACAAGAACACTCCCAATAAAGCCTCAGCATCCTTGCTTGCATGAACCAGAAAATATGCAATTGAACATGCAGTCTTTCCTCTTACAGGAACCTGCACTGAATGCATGAATGCTCTGGAGAGCTTGAAATCATTTGAACAACATCCAGAGGGCAAGTCTTATCCTGATGTAATAAAGCCTGAAGAGGTCTTCTAACAGGGTATAATTCATCTACAATACATTCTGCAAGTTACTCTGAAGGGCTGTTTTAAGGATGCTATGTTGTTGCATCTGTGTACACACACACACACATACACACACACACACACAGTTGTGAGAGGTCTACAAAATATTTTGAAGTCAAAATTTCCCAGATCTAAAATGTCCTGTTCTAACCTAACCAGAAATGCTCTGACTTTAAAATAGACCATCAAGGATGGAGTACTTCCTGTAAAACTGGAACAGGACTCTATCACAGAACTTTGTGTGCTATTGCTTAATGTAGCTATATTCAGGTAGAAACTTTGTTGTTTTAAGAAAAAATAGAATCATCAACATTTTAAGATTAATCTGAACTTTTCAATGTGGCATAAAGATACTGATCATGGATTTTGTACTTTAGAAACATGAGTCAATGACTGTACTGGGCGTGATGTATTACTGGAGGAAGCCCTTACAATATCATTTTCAGATTTTGATCTTGAAATAGTCAGTTGCTTGAGCTGTGGTGACACATCAGTATTGGTACAATGGTGTTGATTATCTTTTGAACAATAGTTTGTTTGACATGCAACAGTAACAGCTTTTTTTTCTTTTGGGGTAGTGCTGGGCAGATTTGAACACAATTTTTCCACAACAATTTCATCTGATAAAGAAAGTTGCGCTGAGTAAACATCACAAACATCATCACAGAATGATTGTAGACTTCCACTGGACTGAGATGGAAACACATATGCTCTGGATCTTACAGTCAAACCTCTGTGAGACGTTTTTGAACTTCCTTCTGTATCAGAGCTATCATATATTTCTTTTACACTAACACGATCAGATTTCTTTTTGGCAGAGGCTTCAACCGCTGTAATAAAACAGTTAATATTATTCATTAGAAATATATGTGTTAAAATGAATTTATTTTAATAATAGTAAAACTAATTTGAATAGTAGTTGATATCTACCTATTATTCCAAAATTCCTTCTCTATGTTATTTTGTCTCTAACGTTAACACAATGCATCATGTTAAAGAGTAAACAAAGAGTCCCTCTTTTGGGGGAGATGGGCGGTAATTAAATTTGAATAATAAAATAAAACTCTAACTCAGAAACAGAACAAAAATATTTTGGATATGTTACATTATCTTCCCTTATCAACCTGCCTGCTTTGTAAGATTTGATGGAGAGGCCTTCCCTCTGTTCATCTTTCATGAAAGCATGCTTGAGAGCAAGAGGACCTTCTCAATAGCTACACAAAGAATATGGAGCACCTTGCTCCATGAATCTCCCCTCACCCTTACTATATCATAATACTTTTATCAAAAGTATACTAAAAAAGTTATTAGGATTCAAACTCTATTGTGTACAGCATAAAAATATTTTTCAAATGTTATACATACATACAGTGTGTGTGTGTATGTGTGTGTGTGTGTGGTTCTCTTGTCTACAAGGCTAAGATCCTGTGGGACTTCCAGATCCAGACAGACAGGCAGGTACTGGCCAATCAACCAGACATCATGGTACTAGACAAGGACCAGAAGACAGTGGTGGTGATAGATGTAGCAGTGCCAAGTGACAGCAACATCAGGAAGGAGTATGAGAAGCTGGAGAAGTACCAGGGCCTGAAGGAGGAACTAGAGAGGATGTGGAAAATGAAGGCCAAAGTGGTCCCAGTGGTGGTAGGGGTACTTGGGGCTGTGACCCCCCAAGCTGGGAGAGTGGCTCCAACAGATCCCAGGAACAACATCAGAGCTCTTTGTCCAGAAGAGTGCAGTGCTAGGAACAGCTAAGATACTGTGCAGAACCCTCAAACTCCCAGGCCTCTGGTAAAGGACCTGAGGTTGAGGAAGACACATGCCACCCATAGAGGTGAGAAGGAATTTTTTTTTAATAAAAGAAAAGTTGAAAAGCTGCCTTTTAAATAAGTTTCTGCCACAGGATAATGGGTGCTACAGGAATTGTTATCTAAAATACAGGTGAATAATCTTTTTGCAACCTGGGAGCCTTAATTTTAGTAACTTGCATAGTGAATTGGGCAGTGTATAAATTTGATCAAACAAACAAGCAAACAAATGTTTTCAATGGCAGAAAATGTGGCAGTGATATGATGTCATCAGAGGGGATGGAGAGTGAGGAGATTCTTTAAACTTTAATAGGTACATTAATCCTGTTGGTGAATTAGCACGTCTTTCTTTCTGTTTCCCAATTAAAATCAGCAGAGAATTGTGCTATTGTAATTTGGCAATTCATTGCCAAATTTAAACAGTGCTAGGGCTGCAAAAAAGGCTCTCAAACATGATCTTGGTTAGAGATTCTCAGCCTTTTTGTTGCTCATGGACCCCTTCTGAGCTTCATTAATCTCTGATCTCCCTCATAGTTATTACAGGCTGCCTTTTTCATTAAGATATTTATTGTAGACTACAGTAATATTCAGTATCTATTCTGGTGAAATTAGCACAGAGAATGAGTTGGGAGGATTATGACAAATTGATCGTATGCCTGGCAGTTAAGTTTGGGTGGACCCCTCAGAAACTTACTGTGGCCTTGGGGGGCCCTATGGCCCATGTTAAGTACCACTGATCTAGATAACAGCCAAATAAAGCATTAGTATATATTAGTACAGGTAGTGACCATCTATGGAAATGCAAACAATTTAGAGAAAGTTATGGGATAGAATATGAACAATGTATTATTGAACAAAAAAATTAAGAGGGTTCTCTCTTAATTCAGGAATTATTGAACACATTCAAGCTTTTATTCAAGCAGTGCCCTTCTGATTTAGAAATGGCTATTCACTGGAAACAATAACTATTAATATTGCTCTTTAAGTTTTGCAGTGCGTAAACTATTTAAAATTAAATGTTAAATAACAGTTGATATGAATTTAGCTTTCTAACCCTAATCTATTAAAATGCATGTAATGGTTCTTCATGCAAATATCTTTGTATGAACTAGGAGTTGTCCCAAATTTTATTTTAATACCCAACAAACTAAACTGGTGATCAACAGTGTCACAATACTTTGTCTGTTCAGTTCTGATCCACCAGGAAAAGTCTGCACAGTACAGTATGATCAAATTTTAACTTGGTGAGTTAGTATTTGTTATCTTTAGTATTTGTTATCCTTTACTTTTCAAATGTTAGATATGGATCTACCACATTGTAGGGGTTTTTTTAGCAAAATGTTCTATATCTGCTCTTTCTAATAACTAAGAAAATCTGATATCAGATAACACAACCAGATTTAAATATAACCAAAGATAGATACCTTTAAAATTATATCTCAATAAAATTAAAGACACATATCCTTACTTCAGCAATGTCTTCCCACATTCCTGAACTACAATTCCCAGCATGTCAAATAATGAGGAATGGTTATACAGGTAGTCCTTGCTTATGCTTAATGATGGCAGTTTCTAGTTACCATCATTAAGCAAATCACCAAGGGTTGTTAAGCGAGGACCTCAAGTGACTGCAACTTCCGTACTGACTTTGCTTATGGGAAGCCAGCAGGGAAGGTCACCCGTTGCAATCCTATTATCTGAGACTGTGACAGTTGGGAATCCGGGCCAGTTTCCAAGCACCCAGATCACGATCACATGACTGTGGGGTATGCTGCAATGGCCAGAATTTGAGGACCAGTCGCAAGTACCACTCGTTCAGCACCGTTGTAAGTTTGAACGGTCGCTGAACAAGTGGTAATTAACTGAGGACCACCTGTATATATTTGGAAATCTGTATACTCTGTATCCTATAATATTTGATTTATATTTATATTAATTAAAATATTAGCAAACTATTTAATTGGTAATATTTTGCCATTGTCTTTTAAAATTAATAAATTGAAAATATTTATTTCTTTTATCTAAACTTCTATAATTGCATTTAACGTTATATTTACTTTACTTTGCAAAACTCTTAGCGATATATATTCTTTGTAAATTGCATTCTTAGAAAATGTTTATACCTGCTGCCACTGCTGTCTGTTTCTTTCTTGAGTCCTATCAGACATAAGATAATCAAAGCATCTATCTTACATTTAGTAAATTGTACTAAGAATTTTGCTAATGCTTCAGTTATTAAGTATACCCTGTGAAAGGTGAAAGGTCCCCTGTGCAAGCACTGAGTCATGTCTGACCCTTTGGGGGGATGCCGCTTTCACGACATTTTCTTGGCAGACTATAGCGGGGTGGTTTGCTATTGCCTTCCCCAGTCATTACCTGGGGTGCTCATTTTACCGACCTCGGAAGGATGGAAGGCTGAGTCGACCTGAGCCAGCTACCTGAGAATCCAGCTTCTGCTGGGAGCAAACTCGGGTCGTGGGGAGAGTTTTCGGTTGCAATACTGCTGCTTACCACTCTGCACCACACAAGGCTGTTAAGTATACCCTATCCTTTATTAATACATTAAAATATTTTGAAAATTATTTTTTTTAAAAGCATACATAACGAATAATTCTGAATTGATATTTCATAAATCATTAGCAATAACATTAAGTGATAATAAATGCACTGTGCTGCTTTTAGAATATAGAGTATAAAACATATATTCTATAGTCACAGTATAAAATTCCTTTCACAACAAAGTTGCATGGTATAGGAGAGCCTGTAGTGCTATTCTAGCAATATTCAAGTCATATTCACCAGGCACTGGACAAGACAAAGAAGTATCAGAGTCTTCAAAACTAATTTTGATGTGCCAATTACTACTGGAATTAAAATAATAATTTCTATCATTTTGGAGGGAGAAGTGTTTTTTAAATGTAACATATACAAACAACATTTTAGCATGTCTATTTCTGTATTTGATAGTTAAATATTTTTTAAAAATTCATAGGATCTAAATTAAAAAAAAAACCCTGTACACAATAAAGAAAAAAGAATACAACGCTTCAAATCCCAGCATGGTTCCATTATTACCAGTGTAGCTTTTGTTTTGCCTATTTACGTACTTATAGGCTGGATTTGAATTTTTACCAACACCTGGATTTATTCCAAATCTCTGGAATCCTGTTGCTTTGTACTGGCTGTCCTGTGGACCTGGTGCAGTATTCTCTGTTCTACTGGGATTCACTTACTGAGATTTCAAAATTCATATACTCAATGTGCCAATTTTCTGCCTAGATAGTACTGACTATTCATTTATATCACCCAAATAAAGATCTCCCATAGTGAATGGCATGTTTAGGGTATTACAGTAATTAGCCTCAGAATACTATAAATCTAAAGACAGAAGCCACATATATTATGGGTTCATTTTCTATAACTATAAAAGTACTGTATCTTACCTTTGGTTGTACAAAATGAAAATTCTGTGAAACAGAAATAGGTGCATAACTTTGAGAATCAGTAGATTTAGACTTGGGAGGGGACTTTCCATCTTTCAGAACAGTATTGAAAAACTTTAAAAGTTGCCTGAAATATTTAAATATAAAGATATATATATATATATGATTACACATGGAAAGTTTATTACATAAAATTTTTTCTAATAAATTTTGTAACCAAAACACTAAGTAAGTGTAACACTAAATATTTTTTTATTTTGTTGATCATACTTGGATGAAAGCATTTTCATACAGTATATAAACTTACACAATTTAAATATACAGTACTGATTCAGAAAATGAATATAAAATTACATGTATATCCCTTAAAAATTATAAAATTAATGAGAATGAGTAACTGCCATGCAATAATCAATATAATTAAGAAACAATTCTGGAATTATGCTTTGCTGAATTTTCAAGTTAATTACTGAGCTGAATTTAGAAATAATAATTCTAAAATCTTTACATGGCATTCAATACATAAAACTTGAACTGGGCTTATATATCTAATTCTACATTTACCACATTGTATGTCACATAAAATGCTTTTTAGAACTGTTTACTCCTAAATTCTTGTAAAGTCTAAATTAATGTACCTGAGTAGGCAATTATTAAAGTCAGTGGGCTTGCCAAGATTCAAGTAATATGTGAAAGCAGCAGCTCTGTGGATTTAAAATAGAACTGTTCCAGTCATGGAAAAAAGGGCCAATTAATAGAAAAGATTTAAGCAGAGATACTGCACTCTTCCTGTGCAAATTGTCTTGAGGAAGTCCATCCCCCAAATGCAATTTGCTCATTGGTAGTTACACCAATACTTCATCAAAGAAAAAGGTTCTCAAGAAGTTCCTATTGCAATCACAGGACAATGTTATAGCTGTGTTCTGCATAATTCAGGCAAATATCTTATATGATTTTAGGAAAGATCAAGAGGTAACTACGAATACTGAAACGTATGGGAAATTGCATTAATATTGTTCTTCCATCTTTTGCATTCCTTGGCTGTCACTGATATGGCCAGTATTTTTAGAGTATTATATATTCAGCACTCTAATATGTCTAGATGTTTTGTTGTTTAACATATGGGGGTTCAGGCCTAGACTTGGGCTTTAAACTGCCTTGGCTGCTCTTAAGGATCACCTGTGGCAGGACCCAGATGTAGGAGCTACACTCCTCTCCTTATCTGTTAGATCTCTCAGCAGCATTTGATACCATGTACTGTGGTATTTTGGGGGACCACCTGTGAGGATTGGGTATCAGAGGCATTTATCGCAGTCTCAGACCAGGGGATCAGGGGCACTGTTCCGCAGTGATTCTGCATCTTCCTGAACAAATGTTCCATTCAGTATTGTTCTGGCAGAAAAATTAAATACATGGGCATTCCAATGTGAAGTCCCTCAGGGCTCAGACATTTCCAACACATTAATACCTGCATGATGGGGGAGGTCACCTGTTTGGGGTCAGGATCATCAATATGCTGACAATATCCACTTCCACATCTCTACCCCAGGCCGAGCAGAAAATGCAGTGGATGTCCTTACCCCAGGGTTTCTCAACCAGGGTTCTGTGGAACCCAAGTTCCGCGAGAGGTCACTAGGAGTTCCCTGGGAGATCATCATTTATTTAAATAATTGTTTCAAATTTGGGCAACTTCACATTAAAGAGTTAAGTTTCATTCTTTATTTTTAGCTTAAGAATACTAATGAGTATATACAGGCCTACCCATGAAATGAATATAAAAATTCTGTAACTTCTGGCCTATAGTTGAGCCTGAATGTGCAGGAGTTCCCTGAGGCCTGAAAAATATTTCAAGGGTTCCTCCAGGGTCAAAAGGTTGAGAAAGACTGCCTTACCCAGTGCTTGGAGGCTGAGAACTGGATGGGATAGAACAGATTCAGGCCGAATCCCAAGAAGATGGAGTTACTGTTGGTACAGAAACCATGTGGTTCCACAGATATTCTATCTATTGCTCTGGAAGAGGTTGCAGGTCCCCTGCAGGAGCAGCTGTGCCATGTGGGGACTTCTCCTGGAATGGGTCCTGAATCCACATAGAGGGCATAGTCAGGAAAGCTTAGGGCCAGTTTCAGTTGGTCTGTAGTTATGTCCTTTTCTAGATCAGGAAGCAGTGAAGGCAGTGACTCACGCCATTGCAATCTTTCAGCTTGACCCCAATAATTCACTTGATGCAGGGCTGCCCTTGAAGATGACTTGGACAGTGCAGCTGGCACAGAATGCAGCTATCCACTCGTTGACAGTACAATGCTTATTCTGTGGAAGTTGCACTGGTCACCAATATGCTTTTGGGCCCAATTCAAGGTATTGGTGGCACTCTTTAAATCTTGGGCCATTATTATTTTCAGGGCTCTCTACCCCAGGTAGAACCTGCCTGCTCTACAGTCTATCCAGGAAAAGATGCTGCTGGTACATACTCTGTGAGAGATCGAAGAGGTTGGACCCCAAAGAATGATTTTCTCAGTGACAGCCCCCTTTCTTTGGAATAGCTTGGCCCCTGAGTTCAGGTTACACTCATCTTCCTATCCTTTAGGAAATTAGTGAAAACAGTTCTTGTCCATAAACATTTGGAGATGAAGACTTCTAATTAGAAGACAGCAACAGGTCGTTTTTTTTTACTTTTTATTATATGATGCTTTAATGTATTAATATTGGAAATCACAAGTAGACAGCATACGAATTACTGCATAAATGAGATAAGAAAAATATATACTATGCTACAATAATATCATTCAAAATATTGCAAATGTGGAGTGTACATTTATAAATATAATATAATAATATAAAAACTGTTCACTTTAGTCAATAATATATATATTTCATATTGTATACCTTTTAAATTTTGTATGCAGCAGCCACCTCCTATACTTTGTGGTGACAGTGGAGTATCTTTTTCTACCAGTGCCTATATTTCCCACCACAATGAAGACATCACATGCAGCATATGGTATAGGTCAAAGCCAATAATTTCTATCCTCCCATTCTCTCACACACATAATTCTCTCATCAGCAGAATTTAAGCTCGAAAAAAGGTAGCAACCGAGTGAATAGTATTTTTCAAACTTAATGATAGTGCAAAGATGATTTGAAAGGGGACTGTAGTTCACAGGAAGGGGAGAATAAAATGTTCTTAGAGGGTGCAAACACCTTTCCTGATGTATGGCATAGGACACAGAATCTGATTGAGAATCTATGTATGATAAATGGTTTCCATATTGATACAAAGCATAGTAGTTACCTTTGTTAAAAGACACATTTCTAAACATTTCTTTAAAAATTTGCTTACAGTGCTTTTTAAAATACAATTTACAACCTACAAGCATAACATTCATATAGAAAGAGACAGACGCTCAGATAGGACATCCACAGCATCATTCAGGTGGCCTGGGGTGGAGAGGTAAACCTGGGTATCATCAGCATACTGGTGACACCTTATCCCAAACCATCAGATGACCTCACCCAGTGGCTTCATGTAGATGTTAAACAGGAGGGTAAAGAAAACAGAGTCTTGGGGTACCCCACCAAGTAAGAGGTTGGAGGCTGGCCTCTTGCCCCCCACCACATCAACATTGACTGGAACCAGCCCCAGAAGAAGAACACAGTGCCACCCACCCCAAATTCCCAGAGTCAGTTGGGAAGGATATCATGATACTGAAGGCCATTGAGAACTCAAGAAGAGCAAGGATGGATGTACTACCCCCATCCCGTTCTCACCAGAAGTCATCCAAGAGCGCAATCAACGCTGTCTCAGTCCCATATCCAGGCCTGAATCCCTGAAGCTGCAGCATGACCACCTTGTCCACAACCTTCCCTAAAAGCGAAGATTGGAGACTGGACTAAAATTGCCAGGCTAGTTGGGTTGAGCAATGGCCCCTTGAGAATGGGGTTCACCAGTGCCTCCTTAAAAGCCGGTGGGACCACCCCATCCCTCAGAGGAATTAACCACCATCTGAACCCAATTACATATACCTTATGGAGCAGCCTTAACCAGCCAGGAGAGGCATGGATCTAATTCAGAGGTGGCTGAACTAACAGCTGTAAGAACCCTGTCCATTTCCTCAGGCCCAACAGGATCAAACTCTTCCCGGATACCCATGCAAGACTTAGCCCCATACTCTAGTGCCCCTGCTTCAAGACTGGGGTCCAAGGAAGAATGAATCCAAGTGATTTTATGTCAGACACCTAGCATATTCTCTCACAATGGTTCTGTAGGTGAATCCCAGGACTACTCCCACCTACGAGGGTCCAGGTCACCTGAAACAGGGCCGCAAGGTGGCTATCTGCAGATACAGTAAGAGTGGAGAAATAGTTACATTTCACCACCCTTACTGCCATGAGGTAGGCTCTAATAGCAGCTGTAGCTCATGTTTGGTCAGGTTTGCTCCTTGTCTTCCACCAGTGGTGCTCTAGGCAACTTTACCCACTTCATCTCCCTAAGCTCCTTCGTAAACTGGGGGAGTTCTAGGATCCATAAGTATGGAGAGGCCACTCACACATCATCCAATCCAAAACCCCAGCTGCTCTCTCTCATTCCAGGTGGCCATCAGATCTTCAGTCAGACCATACAGCAGAACAACTCTAAGCTCCCTCTGAAACCCAAATGGGTCCATTAGTTGCCTGGGGCAGACCAATCTAATAGTTCATTTTTCTAACTGCTAACAAATGGCAGCTAGAACAGAACTTGTTACTTTATTGGCTAATATACTCTCCTGGTCTCCATTTTTGGAACATTTTTTATAAATAAAGCCAGTCATAGCAGCTGAAATACATAAAACACAGTGAAGACACCCCCATTTTGTCCCAAGTTCACAACAAAACTCTGAAACACTGCCTGATTTGTTCCAAATTCAGAACATCAAAATGGTAGTTTTGTGCTCAGAATATTTTGCATATCCCCATTCTGCAAATAGGAAAGCCAGCTTGGAGTAGTAGTTAAAGCACTGGAATAGAAACCAGGAGACCATGAGTTCTAGTCCCTCCTTAGGCACAAAGCCTGCTGGTTGACCTTGGGCCAGTCACACCCTCTCAGCCCTAGGAAGCTGGCAATGGCAAACCACTTTGGGAATCTTGCCAAGAAAACTGCAGGGACTAGATGAGGATGTCACCAGGAGTCAACAATGACTCAAAGGCACACACACATACACACAAAATCTACAGTGTACAGCATTGATCTGATAAACCTCAACATCTGGCCTGCCAAGTAATAAAAATTATCATCAGAAAACCATGCTTCCATTTTCCTTAAAAATCAAAACAGGTTTCAGTGATGAAGAAAATGACTGAAATGGTTGAGAGAATGACAGGTTAGTGTGGTCAGTTTTTGAAAATTAAAAACAATTACATGAGTACTTAAATAGTAATAACAGGGCAATATTCATCTATAAAATAGGAGATCTAAATAGATGTTAACTAGGATTGGCTGGAACAGTGTTTCTCAACCTTGGCAACTTTAAGGTGTGTAGACTTCAACTCCCAGAATTCCCCAGCCAGCATGTGTGGACTTCAACCCCAGCATGCTGGCTGGGGAATTCTGGGAGTTGTAGACCACATCTTAAAGCTGCCGAGGTTGAGAAACATTGGGCTGAAAGTCTGAAGCTACCAAATACCATATTTCTGCAATGTAAGTGCAAGTCTAATAGAAAAGATACACTGATTCTCACCTTCCAAGGTACTGGTCGTGGACTCTAATAAAGATTCTATAACTATTACTACTACTACTTCTTTCCAAGATAAATGATTAAAATTATGTATTTTGTTAAAAGAAAAAAAGGTGCTTTGATTAAACTGTGTGGTTTTCAGAATTAAAATGTAATCTCATGTAAGGTTATGAAGCAAAAGCTTCTTTCAAATAAAATACTGTTTGACCCGGAAAATCAATATTCTCCAACAGATAAAATTTTATCTAATTTAGCATTACTTTTCATCCTAAAAATATTCCTTTGTCCAAATGATCTCAATGACATCTATTATTAAATAAGAGTTAGGATTGGTGTTGTACTCTTGTACATTAATCTGTATTAACTAAACTTTAAATACTGTATTAATTAATCAGCTGTAAGTTTGAAATCTTTGAGGAAACTGTAAAGCCATTAACTTACCTTCTTTTAAGGTACAGGTAAAATCCTGCTAACACAATAATAAACAGAGCTATTCCAAAAATTGTAGCACCTGCTATAAGAGCAGAGCTTAAATGCTGCAAAACACCTAAATAAATAAAAATAAATACAGTTAATATTAAAATATTAGCCACTTAAATTTAGTTTTATAATTTTAAAAGACATCTTCCAACATAATTGCCTTTAAATCATGTATCTTCAGAGTAAACCCATGTGATTAAACGAAGGCCTGTCTCTGCACAGCTGTGAAGAAGATAAGGGCAATTTTCAGTGAAGAAATGGTGGTGAGAGATGGACTGTGAACTCTTCACCTATCTTCCATTCTTCCTCAATGCACTGTCCTTCTAGTTTTTTCTTCCAGCTGGACTCCAGAATGAGAAGCAAAACAAGATGAGAGAAATGTGGTTGGAAAGGGGATGGTAAAGATGGCAAAAACAATGAAAGGATTCAACATATCCATTGTGGCTTTCAATCACCCTCATGTCTTCTTTATAGCTGTGCAGTTGTTCCATTCATTGGATTAATTACAATAGAACTGTACTTGTGTGCCACATTTTCTATTTCAGTCACTAAAATAAATGGGATATATAGCTTGATCATATAGTTATTCAAAAACTTCTACTGACAATGAGTTTTGTTCCCAGGAAAGTATGTTCATAATTGCAGTGGCTCCACGGTTGAGGGCAGATTTGAACTTAGGTTTCCCCTGTTCCAGTACATTTTGACCACTCTGCAGCAGCATCTGCAGAGAGGGGGGGAGTCAAGATGATGTTTGCAATTGTGCAACTGAAAGCCCACCTTTATGTTTGTATGTACAAAACTGACGCACAAACAAAAGGGTAGAATCTTTACCTAGGAAAACGCCTTGGTTGCAGTGTTCTTCTGCAAAAAATAAAAAATAAATGCCAGGGCCATCATTTTGTTCATTCCTCCCCTGCCTTCTGCAAAGTCATCCTGGCCCAGACCTGTCTGCCACTCATTCCTTGAGCAAGGTCAAACAAGCAAGGTCAAATGGAAGGTTTTAGATGGATGAGGCAATAGCTTCCCTCCAGTTAGTGATTCTTAATCAGCGGTTTTGGTATGGACAGGTGACAATTAGTGGCACTTAGCACAAGTTTCATTGCCAGTTTTGTATCACTAGAGCTTTGCCTCTTGATCAGGGGTTTGGTTTTTTTTTTAATTAACAAGTTCTGCAGCCAGAAAGTTTGAAAACTCCTGGCCTAAGTAACAGCAAGCTTTCAGTCTTTCAGAATTTCTGCATTTTATAAATTCCATTACTCATTCTGAATTTTTGCAACAATTAGGGTCTCTATTCAAACATAAATATGTAAGGACGGAAACGTGTATTAATAGAACTTTATGCCAGTATTGAAGGCAGATAGTTTAGCATTAATCAGAATTTGTTGGTGGTCTTTATTTCCTATAATACAGGAAAATGCAACTTGTTAGTCCAAGAGCTATAGCATATGTTGGGACCACACTCAAAAGTGGGTAGGGCCAACCCATTTTGGGAGGAAGATTAAGAGATGAAATTGACATCTTAAGCCTACGAAAGGTTTAAAGCACTCATTTTGCCCTTTAACCCCTTCAAAGAGTCCATTTTTTCCCCTATTTTCCACAGATGGGGGACATTTTGGAATCCATTGTCGTATATTATTTTTGTAGAGCTAGTCTGAGGTGATTGCTTCCATTAGTTCTTCTTTTCCCATTTACCAAGGTCAAGTGAGCCAGAATTGCCACTGATATTACTGAGGGAGAAAACAGCTGCATTAAGATAAATCTTATTATTCTAATTACCTTCTACATAGTTATTTCTGTTGAAGTACCTGTATGGCAAAGGGAGCTTTGACTTCCTGACCCAGAGAGCTTCCAGATAGGATCAGGGAGAATAGAGCTTCTATTGCTGAAAGTAAAACAGCTATGACCTGAGCAGACAATGCAGGGTGAAGTTTCCTGTAATAGGGTGGAATATCTGAGCCCATCCTTGCTCAGATTATCAACAAGTTTATTCAAACTCTCTGCATTACCTATACTATGGCAAGAAAAATCTAAGCATCTCCAATAAAAAATAAACTATATTGCTGTAGAGCATAACAAAGTCCCTTCCAAATGTAATGGGGGGGCAGGGAAGAGTAATATAATAGATTGTATATTTTAATATGGTTTATTGCCATATATTACTTTTATGTAATAAAAGCTTGAATCTTAACATACTTTCTGTGAATGGAATAGACTTCATAGAACATAGCTTTTCCAACTGTTCTCTCTACAGTCCCCATTACCCAAAATCTGTTTCAGATCTGGAAGATCTTTGGAATTGGTACAGAAGTATGAAGGGAAAGAGGAAGATTGATAGAACTCAGCCTGGCCCTAAAAAGTGATACGTACATACTGTACATATGATGCATATATAATTTTTATGTTATTTGCTTCATCGGGTCATAATCAATACTAAAATTCACTGGATTTGAAGTCCTTTTGTTGGTTGGCATGAAGAATTTACTATTTGTAGGGTATGAACCCAGTTTCTCTCCTTTTTAGACTCACAAATCTGGATAAATTATTTATACTGAAGATGTTTATTGGTCAATTAATCAACACTACTTTTAAACTGAGAAAGTTATTCAACATATATTTAATTATGCATTAAAGCTATTTTTCTAAAAATATGTATCACAAACAAAATACACCTACCTACTGATATTGGTACAGTTTTATTTTTTGCTGATCGCTTGGTTCTTTCAACAATTGACGACGGGCCATTAAAAATATTGTTGTAGAAAAAGGCTGGAAAACCCTCTTTTTTAACAAGCCGTTTTACCATCAGTGTTTTTAAAGCTGACATTTCAAGTCCTTTCTGACCAAGACTAAAATACTTCTTTTTAACTCTCTCTGAAGAAGGCAACAGATATTGCAACATTTTTTTCACTTGAACTAATGGCTCTGTCTGATACTTCTCTGAACTAAAAAAATCTTGCTTCACATACATTGTAATTGTTAGAAACTTAAGATTTACTATGAAAGGCTGCATATAGTAAATTTTTGACAAAATGCCCATTTCATTTTCTCCAAATTTACTTTCTTTTCTAGCTCTGAGAATACTGCCCCATTTTTGTATTAAATGTTTGCCTCTGTAAGTTTTTGTTTGAAATGCAGGCACTTTTTTTCTTTGAATGTTAGCCAACATCTTTTTATGAGTTGAGTATACCTTCTGTAGCCTATGACTATTTCTTTGGTAAGTGAATACATGCCTGAATTGAAGTTTCTGATTGTCATAAACTGATTTTTTAGTTATTGTTTTCTGTTTCCACATCTTGATTTTTTCTTTAATAATGTTTTTTCTCTGTTGTAACCTTTTAAATCCTATATATTGTTTTTTTCTTTCTGTATTAAATAATTTTTTTCCATCAGAAAATATTCTGTGCTGATTTTTATTGTACACATTTGTATTCACTTTACAAAATTTTTCTTTCACAGAAGCTAATAGTCTATCAATGTTATTTTTACATTTTTTCTTTTTTAGAATCTTCATTTCAATATGGTCTTCTCCTTTACGTTGCTTCACAAATTTTAATATTATAATACTTCCCAAGCTTTTCTGACTTTTTGGTAACTGTTCTTCACTTTTTAATATATTTGACTGATGTGCCATATAAGTCAGTGGTGACCTGGTCTCCATGTATTTATATCCCTTTTCAAAATAGGATACTTGTGATTTGTTACCTTCAGATTTCTTTCTCACATTAATATGCCAATTCATTTTCACTTCACAGTCTTCAAGATTTGCATTCATCAGAATACTGAGTCTCCTTCTTAAATAATTTCTTTCTCTCAAAATAACTTCATACATTACTGAATGCTTTTTTGAAATTTGTATGCTTGTTTTTTTGTCTGCAAGTAAATATAGATTAATTCTAAACAGAACTGCATAGTTTTGTTGATTGTTTTTAAAGGCATTTTTTCCATGTATTTTGAAATTTGTTCTGAAGCTTTTGTAATTTCTGTTGTCCTTTTTCAGTGCAGACTGTACTAGGATTCTATTCACCAATGTTCTGTATGAATCATTATCAGCTGCTACTGATAATTGCTGATACTCTTTTAAATGCCCTGCAATAAAGCAAATAACCCTAGTTTAATTAAATATTTCAAATCACATTAAATACTGATTATCTTAAGGCCAGGATCACATTCTAAAACTTATTTTAATAGTAGTTGTTTTGGACAGGATTTATGAATAGCTCCCTCATAGCTATGTGACACTATATGCCCAGCAGAATTTTCAGAGATTTATAATGGCATTACATTAGATGCACTTAGATGTTTAAGTTTAAAATTATAACTATAAAAACCAATTTGGATGACCTCTGGTGAGTGGGATGGGATGGTGCGTCTATCCTTGTTCTTGACCTTAGCAGCTTTGGGAGTAGGGGATGGTTAGTGCTGTATTGTACTAACATGGTTTGCTTCCTTTCTCTAGATCGGTTCCAGTTGGTGTTGATGGGGGGAGGTCCAGCCTGCAGCCCCCACTTTGTGAAATCTCTTAGGGTTCAGTGCTTTCTCCTCTCCTGTTTAACATCTCCATGAAGCTGCTGGGTAAGGTCATCCTATGATTCAGGGTGAAGTATTATCAGTATGCTGATGATACTCAGCTTTATCTCTACCCTAGGTTGTTTGAGTGACGCCATGGAGATTCTCAGTGCCTGGAGGCTGTGGTCTGGGTTTTTGGACTTTCATCTTTGATTCTGGATGGGGTTGCACTGTCTTGGACAGAACTGGCACACAGTCTGGGGATCCTCCTGAATTCATAGCTCCTGCTCAAGGAACAGGTGGCAGCCATAGCTAAGAGGGCCTTTGCACAGCTATGGGTTGTGTATCAGTTGCACCATTCCTGGACCAGGAGGCCCTGCTCAGTCACTTATGCTCTAGGGACCTTTGATTGGACTACTGCAACATGCTCTACATGAGGCTGCCCTTGAAGAGCATTTGGAAGCTTCAGCTGGTACAAAATGCAGCAGGACAGGCACTTAAGGATGCTTGTAATTCAGTACATGACACCTCTGCTATGTGAGCTGCATTGGCTACCAGTATGTGTCTGGGTGCAATTCAAGATGATGGTGGTCACCTTTAAAGCCCTTCATGGCTTGGGGCCCGGTTACTTATGGGACTATCTCTCCCCAGTTGTTTATACCTGTCTGGCAGGAGGGGCATGCTCCAGGTCCTATCTGCTAAGGAGTGTCATTTGGCCCAGGAGGAGAGCTTTTCTGCCCTGGTGCCCATCCTCTGGAATATTTTTTTTCCCGTATCAGAAGCACCTACCAAGGTGCTTCTGTATTGAAAGGATTTGCCAGTGATGTCTCCATTGCTTGGGGGATGCCCGAGGGGGCTCCTTTCATGTCCCTGTTATTTTCCCACCAAAGTGGTACCTATTTATCTACTTGCACTTGCATGCTTTCGAACTGCTAGGTTAGCAGGAGCTGGGACAAGTTGATCTCTGGAATATCATCAGCAAGGCCTTGAAGACTTGGTACTGTACATGCGCTAGGGCCACTGGGTGTGTGATACAGCCCATTTCCTGCTTGTGTTGACTGTATTTTTTCATAACTTTTTCTCAGCTGCTGTTTATATTTTTTCATGTGGTTTTACTCTTTTTAATATTGTTAGCCGCCCAGAGTCATGTATTCAAGATGGGAAGCCATATAAATCAAACAAATAATAAATTTGGTGTTGTATTCTAGTTTTACAAAGAGACATAAAGTTCCCATTCAGCTGCAGTTTTGTGAACCCTTTAAAGAAGATTTTCCTTCTCATTTGATCCCTATGGCACTTAAAGCATTCCTTTTGCCAGTAAGTTCTATTTGCCTAAAACACAAGTACAGGTTTATTTATTTATTTATTAATCAAATTTAGCCACCGCCCATCTTCCCCAAAAGAGGGACTCTGGGCGGTTTACAATAAAATCAAGCACGAAATATAAACATTACAATCTCATAAAAACAGTTATTATAAAATACAGTAAATAAATAGAATCCAGGAAAGGTATAAAATCCAGGCTGGTGGGAGGGACTCTAGGGTGCGAGCCACCCCCAAGAATGGTTATTCACTTTCCCGCCCTATGCGAGACGGCAGAACCAGGTCTTCAGGGCCTTCCGGAAGGTCAGGAGTGAGGGGGCCTGCCTCACCTCCGGGGGCAAGATGTTCCAGAGAGCAGGGGCCACTACAGAGAAGGCCCGTTTCCTGGACCCCGCCAGATGACATTCTCTTATGGACGGGGTCCGCAACATGCCCTCTCTGGATGATCGGGTGGGGTGGGCCAATGTAATGGGGATGAGACGGTCCCTCAGGTAACCTGGCCCCATGCCATGTAGGACTTTAAAGGTAATAACCAACACCTTGAATTGGACCTGGAAGCAAACTGGCACCCAGTGCAGCTCGCGCAGCAACAGTGTTATATGTGCCGACCTAGGGGCACTAAAAATAGCCCGCGCGGCTGCATTCTGGACCAGCTGAAGCTTCCAGATACTCTTCAAGGGTAGCCCCACGTAGAGCGCATTGCAGTAGTCTGTATGGGAGATAACCAGGGCGTGACTGTTCGGAGGGCTTCTCGATCCAGGAACGGGCATAACTGGTGCACAACTCGAAGTTGCACAAAGGCCCTCCTGGCCACGACTGCCACCTGTTCTTTGAGCAGGAGTTGTGAGTCCAGGAGAACTGCCAGATTACGCACTGAGTCTGTCTAGGGCAGTGCAACCCCATCCAGAACTAAGGATGACAATTTCCCGGAAGATGAAGCACCACCAACCCAACTACACGTCACCTCCCGAGCTGCCTTCACCAGCCAGGAGAGGCATGGATCTAAGTAACAGGTGGTGGCATTCACAATCTGGAGGATCCTGTCCACTTCCTCGGGTCCAACAGGATCAAACTGCTCCCAGATAACAAGGCTAAAACATTCCCTCGGTATCTCCACAGACCCTGCTTCACGCATGGAGTCCAACTTAGACCGGATCTGAGTGATTTTATCCTGCAGATGCTCAGAAAACTCTTCCGCACGGCCCTGTAGGTGGGTCACTGGGCCCACCTTCCCCAAAAGGGTACGTGTGATCTTAAACAGGGCCGTTGGACAGCAATCTGCAGATGCAATAAGAGCGGAGAAATACTGCCATTTCGCCGCTCTTACCGCCACAAGGTAGGCCTTAATAGCGGCTCTAGCTTGTGTTTGGTCAGATTCGGTCTTTGTCTTCCTCCAGTGCGCTCTAGGCGTCTCTTATGCCTCTTCAAAACCCTCAGCTCCTCCATAAACCACGGGGAGTGTCGGGTTGGATGAGGCAAGAGAGGCCGCACAGGCGCGATCCTGTCCAAGGCCCCGGCCACTTCCCTATTCCAGGCAGCAGCCAGGGCCTCTGCTGGACCATGCAGCAGATCCCTGGGCACCACCCCCAGCTCCCTCTGAAACCTCACTGGGTCCATCAGTTGCTGGGGGCGGACCAACTGAATGGGTCCTGCCTCCCTGCGGAGGGGGGCAGCACAGGAGAATCACAGGGCCACTGGGGCGTGATCTGACCATGACAATGGGAATAGATGCGGCTCTTCCCTCAGATTATGTTGCCACTGCTCCAACAAGAAGACCAAGTCCGGAGTGAGACCACTGACTCGAGTCGGGTCCCGGATGATCTGGGACAGGCCCATGGCTGCCATGGTAGCCATGAACTCCTGAGCTGCCTCTGAGGCACGCCCCAGGGAAGGCAGATTGAAGTCCCCCAGAACCGCAAGTCTGGGGAACTCCACCACCAAACCCGAGATGACCTCCAGCAGCTCAGGCAGGGAGGTTGCTACGCAGCAGGGGAGCTGGTACAGTAGCAATACTCCCAGCTGTTCTTGGGAACCCAACTTAAAGAACAGGGTCTCACACCCGGCCACTTGTGGGGCAGGGTCCCTGAAGGCCACCAGAGACTCTCGGATGACAACAGCCACCCTTCTCCCCTACCCTGGTATGTCAGCTGGTGCCACACCTGAAACCCAGCTGGGCACATTTCCGAGAGGGCTACCCCCCCTTCTGAGCCCAGCCAGGTCTCGGTGATACACGCCAGGTCTGCCCCCTCCTCTGCGATCAAATCGCATATGAGGGGGGCTTTGTTGTTAACTGACCTGGCGTTAAGCAGCAGCAGCCGGAGGGCCCTCAAGGATCTGCTGTCCAGGTTATAAGAATACTCCCAGGACTCCTTAGGGGAATACAGCAAAACTGCTGTCACTTGCATGTTTGTTAGCAGATGAGTTTTCTGTAACAGTTCTAACGTACTATTAGAAATGTTTAAACTCATGCATTTTCAAATTGCATATAAATATTCAAGAAGTGTGTTTATTTTTTGAAACAAAGGTTGTGAACCTATATACACTGAGAGTAAATCCCATTAAAATAATGGGGCTTATTTCTTAACAGATGTGACAGGACTGCATTGCTAATACCCTTCTTGTCTCTCTAAGAACTACTACAGTACAATCTTTTCTCATATGCAGTGTGTTTAGTTGTGTTAAGTTTTAACAAAAGTAACACTGCAAATTCTTTGTAGTTTTTACCGAGGCCCAGTGGTTTTTCAAGTACTTAATGAGAAGTTAGAATAATCAAAATTTCTAGTTGGTAATCACAACAGCTGCAATAAAAAGGATCAAACATTCACCATCTAATGCAGATACTTTTCAGTTATTTCAGATATACAATGGATTTTTCCATATTCCAGTTCTTGTATAGTATCTCTGATTTCCACCCCAGGACAGGTAGTTTCTGGTTTGCTACATCTACCACAAGAAATAGTATAAACCTAAGTCATTAAAATTCCAAATCCAAAGTATAAAGTTCCCTTTTATTCTCAGATTTAAAGTTATTCATAGCTTTCAACAGACTGCTTTTATGTTAATTTTCTATATTCAGAAATGGCAGTAGCCTTTAAAATGATAACCAAACTACTTCTCTCCCGTGTCTATTTACAAGCTTAAAGCCATTACTGTTAACTTCACACTCTTATTACAAGGAATTCAAGTATCAGACTAAGCTCCTCGTTCCCCGCAGACCCTACGCCTCTCTCAACTTGGCGCTTTCCGGGAGAATAAGCCTTCGCGACAGACCCATAATTCCCAGCCATCAAGCTGGAGAAGGTAGCCTTATGCGGTCCTCACCCGGCCAAACTTCACAGAGGACAAGCAGACGACCCCGTACAGACCAACCCGTGAACGGCACTAGAACCAGCAATGCGGCCATGAGGGCTCCAGCTCTTAGCATGGCTTTTCTCCGCGCACGGCTTTCTCCCAGCCCGCCATGGCGGCTCTAACGGCCCTTCGAGTTGAAGAAACAAGCGAACGCCATGAGAGATGGCAAGAGATGCTCCCGCGACGATTCTGACCTCGCGCGCGAAGAAATTGGCGGGCTGTCAACGATTGTCGTTAAGGTAGCGCGAGCGGGGCGGGGCTTCGGCAGCCCGCTGTCCTATTGCAGCTCGAGAATGTGGCATTGGAGGCTCAGGTATTTGAAACGCCTAACACGGTTCAAATACACGTTTTTGAAATTACTTTTTAATCTGTTCTCTGCTTCTGTTGAAATGACCGAAGCCTCAAGTAAACGAACCCTTATACAGTCCCGCCCTTCTGGTTTCTTGTAATATGCATATCTGTTGCATTTAATATATTTCCTACTCAAGAGTAGAAGTGTTTAAAACTTTAAAAATTTTAAGACAAATAATACAGAGAAATAACAATCTAACAAGCAGCACTGAAAGAAGGTAACTTAAAGAGGTTCACATAAGGCTCTTTTTTAGCCATTACTCTCTCATTTTTAGACTCATAATGCAAAGATTTAACTCTTGGGAAGTCTATAATCCTGGGAAAGGTGGATGGATTCAGTTACAGTGGCAATGGATGCACGATTGGAAGATATGAAAGACCAAATTAGGGACAGACTGTCATGGAGAAAATCCATGTGTGCAGTCACTAACACTGATTATGGCATATAATAAAAAAAAACTTTCTCATTTAACTGAGTTTATGGAGGTCCTGATGGGAATATTTTCCATTTGCAACTATTCTGTATTTTTCTACCAGAACTTTAATCTTTCCCTCTATAAGAATGAAAACAGCTGTACAATATAAGTTGTGTCTGTTAGGAAGCACTGTAAAGTTGGTAAAATTAAAACAAAGCAAAAAAAGCAAAACAAACCCAATAAAAAAGTCAAAGGTCATACATTAAAAATGTTGGAGAATAAGAATGGCAAATGATGACTGTATCCCAGAATTTGTTTGCTATTACTTCATAATGGAACATCAGCACTGAAAAGCCATATAGGATGAATACATATGCCCTTGAATTTGTACAGTTTGTTGGACCAGTTTTTTGCATGAATTTATAATTTCTGGTCAAAATTTTTTTTCACAAAGAAGTAATTTCTGTGCAGCTCTGAGAAAGCCGAACTCTCTCTTGAACGGAACATAGTCCCATGGATTGCTACCAAGATGGTCATATTATTTTTCAGAAGGCTACAAAAATATAAATACTTTATCTATGTATCTCAAATAGGCTTGCCTTACTGGCCTAATATACACCCTGGTAAAAGGCTCATTGAAACAGAAATTAACATGTTCCCAGTCTTTAAAGTACTGAAATGACAGTGTTATGTGCTAGCTTCTAAGAAATGTTTTTGTGGAAAAAATAATCATGTTTAGCTATTCAAATATCCCTAATCAATGAGAATGTCATTTTTGACAACTAACATTAGGATGCTGTCTCATACCTATTGGTCAGTCCCATTAAATTCAGCAGGACTACTTTTGAATAGACATCTATAGGATTGGTTAAGATGCTAATTTATTTCTGACAGAATTCTCTGCAATACTGTATATTTTTATTTTTTTTTACTGTTCCACATTAATGATACACAGCTTCAGGACCAGAAGTTCAAATAAGAACAATTAATGTATATTCAGTGTACTGCCCTGGTATTTTCATATTAAATGTAATAAATATTACTATTTTTGAAATAATAATCACAGCACTGTAGAGATTATTTGAATTCTACCAGTTTTATACAAGTTATCATTTTTGCCCACAAGGTGGAGCTCTCTCAAACATAAAACTTTTGTATGTCTGAAGTGATTTTGTCCAAAAAATGTTTGAGCTTTATTTTTCATAGATAAGATTAAGGCTTTGTTTTAAAGTATTTGAACAGTTAACCAATTTCCTTCCTGCACTATAAAAGTTTTACAATACAATATTTCAATTCAGAATCCCAACTATTTTTTTCTTGGCAATATATTTGTGTTTTTTCTAGCATTTTGTATTAACTGTAAATAGAATATGACATGTCAACTACTCTACTGTCTTTGATCTCTCTCGTGCCTCATTTCTTCACATGTAGATGACAAAACAACAATTTTAAAAGTTACATGTACTAAAAGGTACACAATTGTGGAGGCCTTGGTACTCTCTGAGCTTGGCTGTTTGCTTGCAGACGTTTGTTTCATTATCATTAGTGTGAGTGAGTGTGGGGTTTGCTCTATGTTTATTGTCTTTTAAGAGACAATAGAAAAACTAAGAAGGAAACAAAAAGACCAGAAAACATCCTCTGCAGCCAACACCCAGATAAGCAGGGATTAACACCAGACAAACAATCAAGTAGAAAACAATACTCTAATCAAGGAACTATCAAGGAGAAAACTACCCCTTGACCAAAACTGGCAGGACAAGCTACTCTATAGAAAAAGGGAGCAAACCCCACACTCACTCGCACTGATGATGATACATAGTTGGGTAATGAAACGTCTGCAAACAAACAACCAAACTCAGAGAGCATCAAGGACTCCACAGTTCAACCCTGAGCTACATATATTCTCTTCTATTGGAGGTACACAATTAAAATGATTTCATATTCAATTACATATCTATTTTGTTGTGGGAAAAGAAACAGTACCCTAATTTTATGGAGCACCCTCCCCCTGGAGGAACAGACAGTCCCTACTCTACGTGTATTCAAAAACTAATCAAAGCAGCATTGTTCCAATGAATGTTTGGCCCTTAGGCTAATGTAACGTAATGGCATTTGTGATATATTAGATTTCCATTGCTTATTTTTATTAATTATATATTTTTTGTATGTGTCCTGTTCTTATTTTGGCTTTGTGTTCTCCCTCCACAGCTGTTTGGATAGGTACGGGCTAAAAATACTGTAAAATCAATCAGTCAATCCAGTCTGAAGGACAACTGCTGAGAATTCCATGTAGACACCTATTATTCAATGACAGTGGGCAATTTAATCAAACATCATTACTGCAATGAACAAATGTGGATGTTTAAGTGGTAACAGCAGTAGGCAATAAGAGTAAAGTAACAAAAAGACCAAATCTTTACAGTTTCTCTAATTTAGTTCCTTAATTTTTATTGAGGCAGAGGATACAAACATAATCGATAAAAGGAAATTGGTATGGAACAGATTTTTGTTAAATATTAGACATCCTCTAACAGTGATAGTTGTTTGGTAATGGAACTGAGTAGTTCAGGAAATGATACCTTCCTTTTTGCTAGAGATATTAAGTAGAAAAGTGATGCTGCATTGCAGATCTAACCTGAGCAAGGAGTTAGATTCATCTCAAGCTTGTTAGTAGAGGTATGTCTAGTGCAGGGTACTAATCCATAGGAACTAGCCACATTCAGATATATTTTAAAGTTAAAGGAAATACATATTTATTTGGATCAGTATTGTTTCATAGATTATATAGAAAAAAAATATTTTAACATATATCCTTGATGGAGCAGGATAGCAGAGAGCTGTTTAAGTGAGAAGAGGATTACATTACATTACATACGTCTGAGAACAACACTGATAAACTCTGTTCTCTCCCCCCGCCCCGCCGTCTGTCTGTCTGTCTGTCTGTCTGTCTGTCTGTCTGTCTGTCTATCTATCTATCTATCTATCTATCTGTCTATCTATCAAATTTTGCCACCACCCATCTCCCCCCAAAAGGGGGAACTCTGGGCAGTTTACAACCAGAATAAAACATTAAAATACCATAAAAATGTAACTACAAATATAATATACAAATAAATATAATATCAAATCCAGATGACGAGGCTAGTTAGAAAATCAGTCACATATATCTAAGTGGCCATTTAGGGCACTAACCATCTCCAGGAGTGATTACTCCCCCTCTCCCCCAAGCGAGGTGGCAGAGCCAGGCTTTTAGTTGTTTACGAAAAGCCACAAGAGATGGAATCTGCCTTATCTCTGGGGGAAGAATGTTCCAAAGGGCAGGCGCCACTGCAGAGAAGGCGCGCATCCTGGACCCCGCCAGATGGAACTCTCTTACAGACGGGGTCCATAACATGCCCTCTTTGCATGATCGGTTGGGATGGGTAGATGTAATGGGGATGAGGCGGTCCCTCAGGTACCCTGGTCCCATGCCATGTACGGCTTTAAAGGTGATAACCAACACCTAAAAGCAAACTGGCACCCAATGCAGCTCGCAGAGCAGTGGTGTAATATGTGCCAAACTAGGGGTACCAATAATTGCTCGTGCAGCCGCATTTGGACCAGCTGTAGCTTCTGGATACTCTTCAAGGGTAGCCCCATGTAGAGCGCATTACGGTAGTCCATAGGTGAGATGACCAGGGCATGAGTAACTGTGCGAAGGGCCTCCCGGTCCAGGAAAGGGCGTAACTGGCACACAACATGACGTTGCGCAAAGGCCCTCCTGGCCATGACTGCCACCTGCTCTTCGAGCAGGAGTTGTGAGTCCAGTAGGACCCCCAAGTTCCGCACTGGATCAGTCTGGGGCAATGCAACCCCATCCAGAACTAAAGATGTTAAATTCCTGGATACTGAGGAGCCCCCCACCCACAGCCACTCCGTCTTACTTGGGTTCAGCTGAAGCCTGTTGTTCCATGTATATACATGGCATAGGAATTAACTCCTTTTAATTTCAATGTAGTCTTGATTCAACTGCTGTTGCTGCTGTTCCAACACTACTTCTCAACAATACATTGGTCATTCCCCAAGATTATTTTTCTGGTAAAGTCACCATGCCAGTTCAAGAGCTTGGTCAGGATGTGTCCACCTTCATATCTTCTGCTGGTTAATAGTGGAACTTAGCAGTGCCCATGTGGTTGCTAAGAGTTGACACTGACTTGATGGCAGATAATCAATCAATCAGGTTCTTTTCCCTTCTGAAAATACATAAAATACGAGTTAAGTTGGTCTCCCTTCTCCCATTACCAATTCACCTCCTTCTCTTTGCAGTGGACCTAAAACCATTTTGTCTTTCCTTTGTTTTTCTTTCTTGTACTCAAATGATCCCTTTTTTTTTGGTTTAGGCATTTCTCACAAGCCTCAGCTCTTTCTGATCTTTACCTTTCTGACATAATTTCTATAGTTTCTGATGTCAGCCTTGTATCTATCTAGTTATAAATGTCTCCTTCCATTTCCTATATATTCCTTTTTAATTTTCAGTGTTTTAGAAAGCTCTGGGTGTATCCATATTAATATTTTTAAATTATTCTCATTTTTCCTTCTACTGGGAATTGTTTGTAACTGCACAGTCAATAGCTTATTCCAGAGGATTTCCCATCCTCCCAGATACCTCTTTTCTGTCTGAGTTCATCAGCATCTGCTCTTCTGAAATCCAGTACACAAATCTGACTTCATATTTTCCTCCCTGTCATGTTCCCCGTTGCAAGGCATAAGTGCATCACAACGGGGAACATGCACATCAGGAAAGAGGAAGGGATAACCATTATCCTTTAAACACACACATCATCCCTTAAGCACCCAAACTCCTAAATCAATCACCAGGACAATAGAAGCGCACCTCGGACAAGACCTGGAAACCATTAACAGATTGGGGGAACTCCCACCCATTACCCCGGGGGACACACCTGCACTGGACGAAGGCAAAGAGACAAAGGAAAACATCGGAGATCGCCCGAATCGCCCATCGTCAGACCCATACCAGCTCTAATCACCCATCCGGACCCGGCTTGGGGGACAATGGGGGGTGGAGGAGGACAAGGTCCGCCACCAGGGTATAAACGGGGTACCCTGCTACCACACCCGCATTCCCGTCTTTTTCTCCGTATGCATTCTGCTTCAATAAACCCGGAAATCCTTAGACCCTCTAAGTGAGTCCGTGTCTTATTCGAAGTAAGGCTACCCTGACACTCCCCTTGATATCACGAATTCAAGGATAACAGAGTCACTCTCTCCCAAGGTTTCTGTCACATTAACTTCTTCAACCAATTCCTCCCTGATGGTAAGGATTAAGTCCAGAGTAGCAGACCCCTTGTTCCTTCTTCCAGCTTCTGAAAAATGGAGCTGTCAGCAAGAAAGGGCAGGAATTTGTTGGATTTGTGACTCTTAGCCGAGTTAAATTGGTTACCTTAGCAGAGGTAGTTGAAATCTCCCATTTTCACTATTCCAGGCCTCTTTAAAAGTTTGGTCCAGGTAGTATATAATGAGCTTCAACAACAATAACATTTTTTTCCTCTCCTTTTATTCTTACTCAAACACTCTCAACAGGATTTCCATGCTTCAATTTGTGGATTTATGCACACATGTATGCATTCTATATGTACAGCACAACATTCCCCTTTTTCTTGAGTCTGTTCCTTTTGAATAAGTTATTGCCTTCCAGAGATATATTTCTATCAAATATGCATCCCCATCATATGATGCTGTTGATATCATACTTGTCTTCCTGTGTTAGGATTTCAAGTTGTTCTGTTTGTCTCCAAAACACCTTTTTTGAAGTGTCTCTTGAATTTCTTTGACCCAAGTTTCTTCTGCCCTGGCTGTAGATTTTTTCCCCACAGTGAGCTGATAATTGGTTGCCTTCTTATCTTCTTGTTTCTCAGAGTCACATGCTTCAACTTATCTTCCTCTTCATATTCTCTGGCATTTATTTCCTTTCTATGTCCCGCCCTTCACTTGCCCCTCCAGGAACTTCTCACCTTTTCTTGTGTGTTGTAGAATAGAAACTCTTACCTCAAGCTCTTTACCTTCTCCAATAATGACACTAGTTTGCACTTTCCAGTAAGGATACTAACTTGCACTTTCAGCAAGTGTAGTGTCTCTTCAGCAAGAGGACAAGCACTGCAGATCACCATGAAGCTTCTTTCACCGTCCTTGGAACAGTGCTTGGAGTTGATTGGAGTCTCCACCACACACTTCCCTGTTAAAATCTCCCACAAAACATTTCTTCCTCTTTCTCTTCTACCCCTTCTCTCTCCTCAGGAGATCTCCCTGCTTGGGTTAATAACTGTGAACTTTGTTTCAGCATAATGTATTATTTTTTTTAGAATTCTTATAGCTCAACTCTACTGAATATAGAGCAAACACTTCAGTTATAAATGCACATTGCTAACAGGAAGGAATTTAGAACTATAGTGGTATCCTGTAGGATGTCTATATTTCATTATGATACATGATGATTTACAGAACGCTACACTTCCAGTTATATGTTCTGGTAATTGTGGTATTATGATTACTGGCATTACTTCTAAACACAGGAAAGAAGTGTGCCAATAGTTGTAGTATCTATTTCCCACTTCTTAACGTGTTTGAAGAAAACCAGTGAATGTCTGAATAACATTACATTAAAATTAATGTGCTATAACTTTCAATATAGTAATTAAAATGCAAACTAACAATTTTCAATTGAGAGGTACTTTGAGATGCTGTTATATGAAAACATTTCTTCTTCTTCTTCTTCTTCTTCTTCTTATTATTATTATTATTATTATTATAAAGAGGCATGGCAAGGGCAGATGGAAGAATCTGGAGAGAAGGGATCTCAGCCATTTGCTTTCTACTTGTAACTTCCAAGTATTTGAGTAGAGCTCTCTGGCAAACTTCTGAGATTCCCCACCCCCACCATAACAATTGTCATCCAGGACCTGGATATACAAACTGCTCTGAAGGAAGAACAACAGCAGTGGCTCTTTGGGATGGATAATGCTGGCAGTTTGTATTATCCACTGAGAATCATTTGCAATTGGAGTGGCCTATAAAAAGAATAATATTAGGGCTACCAGATCTGTGCTGCAGAAATCTGGATTTCTAGAAGAGTTAGAGCTGTTTGCATTTCTTCGTAGTCCTCAAGCGGTAACCTGAGTCAGTATACACTGTGTCTGGCTGTCACATTTGCCTGGAGACCATTTCTACCTGCCACCGACCTATCATGCTGCCCTAGGCAAATGCCTGTATTCCTCTGTGGGCATCTGCTGGTCTTGCAAAAGAGCATGAGTAGGTTTAGTTTTTTTAAAAGACAGGAAGTTCAGCTGAGCCTTCCCTGTCCTTGCAGGCCTCAAGATGGCTGCCACCCTGCCTTATGCCAGTGAAGGAATGCCTCCCTCCACGATTGTTCCTATAATGTATAGATGATGACTGGCCAACAGTGAAGCCAAGAAAAACAAATATCAACCAAAAGTATAAATACTAAAACTATCACAAATTAAAATTAAAACTATTGAAATCAATTAAAACCCTGCTTAATATATTTATTTAATTGCCTTTTAAAAATTGAATGAAAAAATTAGCTGCTCAACTCAGCAAAACCAGTACATTCCAAAGAACTGGAGCAGCTACAAAGAAGATAAGTCTGCAACAACTTTTGCTAAACTTCCTCTTATGAACTCAAGTCTAGGTAGGGGTGAAAACAGAAAGAAGTGTATTCTGAAATAGCCTGAATAAACCATATAACACTTTGGAAGTAGTAACCAGCACTTTGCATTTTGGCCAGAAACAAATTGGCAGCTAATTAAAGCTTTTAGTGTCTCTCTCAGTTCTTCCAGAGACTACTGGCTGCTGAGTTCTGCACCTATTGAAGATTCAGACTAGAGGCAGACTCACATACAGCAATTTACAGTAGTCAAGCATAAAGGTTACCAGTGCATGCATCAAAGTTTTAAGGTAACTTTCTTCCAAGAAAACATGCAATTGATGTATTAATCAAAACTAATTAAAGCTCTGCTTTAATTCATTATTCCCTTAAACATTTTAACAACTTATAAGGAGTTAAATACCAATAATACATAATTTTATAAAAATTCTCTTTTAAATTATAATTCAAAGTAAATTTCAAACCTTTGTTCCACATGTTCTCCCTTTGCTCCAACATAATATTATATCCAAAATTCTTAGCCCATTGAATCATATTCTTTAACTTGTTCATCTTCTAAATTCATCTGTAGCAACATTTTATACATCTTGTTTGTGTTGTTTTTTAATTGTTATGCGCTTTATAGTGTTTTTAACTATTGCTAGCTGCTCAAAGTCAGGAATTTGAGATGGGTGGCCATATAAACTGAATAACCAAATTAATAAATAATCTCTTCCTTAGGCTGTTTTTCAATGGGAGGTCAATGAATAAGGATAAAAACTTTTATCCTATCCTTTGAGACTTTAGCTTCCAACTGATTTCCTTAGCAAGATGCTGTCAAGAGTCTGTCATTAAATGATACCACACTTGTGTCTGTATTCAAAATTAGCAAGTAGTCTAATGGAATTGATCTGCATCCAGTTTTTGAGATGAGGCAATTAGCATAAAACATACAATAAATAATTTGAAATTTTTCTGTATGTTTTTCTACCTGATTAGCAGTAGTAATTTACATTAGTGAAGGTTACTTCATTGGGTGGGAACTCCATCAATTTAATAATCCATTCTTCCGCTGTAGGTATTTGAATGTTTGTTGGAAATGTTCTCTTGGTGAAGGAACTTTTTATCATCTTTGGTGGACTTGTGAAAAGGCTAAAATAATTAGGGATCAAATATGTGCTAATATTCAAAAGATCCTTAAAGTGGACTTACAAAAAAACCCAGAACTGTTCCTCTTAGGTTTGATGGAGAAACAGCTCGAGAAACAATATGGGACTTTGCTTTTATATATGATTACAGCAGCCAGACTTTTATATGCACAGAGATGGAAAGATTCACAAATACCTACAGCGGAAGAATGGATTATTAAATTGATGGAGTTGGCTCAAATGACCAAAGTTGATAAGACAAAATACTGTTCTTTAATTGGCAGGATCTGGAGGATACCCAGCCTGCTGGACCATATTGGATGGGCAGAAACAATTGGAGATAAGGAGTCCCTCAGACAGGAACCCTTAGAGAGAAATCCAAAGTACTACACAGGCATAATATTTATCAATAATAGTTTCAGTTTATTTTAAATAATAAATCATGGTCTACATATTACAGTGATTAAGTTTTCTGTTGTAATCCACAGGGTTTCCAACAGAAAACTTAAGCAATTGAGGTCACCAACAATTTCAGTCTACTTAGATCAATGATCAATGCCAAGGGAAGTAGTAATCAAGAAATCAAACGATGTATCTCACTGAGAAAATCTGCCATCAAAGACCTATCTAAAGTTTTCAGAAGGTGTCAGTTAAAAACAAAGGTGTGTCTGACTCACGCCATGGTCTTCTCAATTGCCACATATGCCTGTGAAAGTAGGACATTAAAAAAGGAAGATAGAAGAAGAATTGATGTATTTGAATTGTGGTGTTGGCAAAGATTACTGAAAATACCATGGACTGCCAGAAGAACAAACAAATCAGTTTTAGAAGATATCATGTTCACCGTTGCAATGTCTGATTTACATTGTAACGTCTCGCATGCCATGGTAAAGACACGCGTTCCAGTTGGGAGGGAGCTGCTGGGAGACCTTGTACCAGGCTGTATGTCTGTTTTCTTACCGAAGGAATGTGTTTGGGTTATTGTTGGTGTCCAAGGTCTCTTACCCGTTGATTAGCTGAACTCATTAGGGGCACCTGGGATCGGGAGCTTGAAACGGTTGTATGGGGGGAGGGCTTACTTTCGCACCAAGGGTTTTTACTTTGTATTTGGTGCGCTTCTGTTCATTCTCAGCTTTCTTTGTACTTGCACACTATTCTAAATAAACCAGATTTGTTTCAAGCCGTTGCTTGTGAGTCTGAGTGTGTTTGGGATAGGCAACCATTACATAAAGCTGAGAATCTTTGTAATTCCGTTAACTCCTTCCAAGGTTATTCCTTGCAAGGAAATTAGTTAGCGATGACTGAATCAAGACCAACATCCGAGGGGCTGGAACCGCAAGCTGGTCCAGCACCGAAGAGCCCCATTCCCACTCCCCCCGACTTTTCATTCTACCAGAGGGGCTCCAGCTCAAGCCCTGAGCTGGGGGGCTCCAGCAATGAGGGAGAACCCAAGGAGAAAGCGGCTGGGACTTCCTGGAAGTATCGTTTCCCTTTGACTCCCAAGGGAGAGTAGACCAAAGTGGCCCCAGAGCAGCGACTGGACACCCAACAAGGGGAAGAATCACTGACTCCCGAGAGGGTGAGAAGGTTGCAGGCGAAGATGGAGTCGGTGGAAGATCTACTGAAGACCCTATCAATGGTGTTAGTTGATCAGGGAAGCCGTGACGGGAGCCCCCGCTCTCCACAGCCCTCCTCCCCTCCTCCTAGCGGACCGCAGCTGGTGCGGGGTCAGAGAAGACATCGCGATGGGGCCTCACCACAGAGAGGGTCCGTTGGGGTGTCCTGGGCCCCTCCAGCTCAACCCACAGCTGGGCCCCCTCCAACTGGGAAGGTGGCAAAGGACTTTGCAGTCAAATTTGATGGGGACCCCACCAAACTTTCCTTTTTCCTGACCAACGCGAAAAACTACATGAAGCAATACAGGTCATGCTTCACCTCGGAAGAGGCTAAGATATCAGCCATCACCCCTAAGCTGAAGGGCAGAGCAGAGGACTGGTATGTCCAACTGACCAAAGCGGACGCCCCAGAGCTCGGGTAGTTCGACGACTTCATGTTTGCCTTGAAGCTCTTCTTTGAAGATCCCCTAGCGAAAGCCAGAGCTAAGGAGGCACTCAAGGACCTCACCCAAGGACCCAGGTCGGTAGCTTATTATGCCCTTGAATTCAAAGCTTTAGCGGGCAAGGTTCCCGACTGGTCACAATCGACCCTCATCGAGAGATTCAAAGAAGGACTCAACCGAGAAGTCCTCAGATGGGCGCTGGGCAGAGATGATCCGGAGTCCCTGTACGAGTGGATCTGTCTGGCCGGAAAAGTGGAGCATGCTCAGTGCACCTACATGCAGACCCGTCAAACCGAGAAGGTGACGGCCTGGTCACGGGGACCCCAGAGCGGAGCAACAGCTGCACCACTGAGCCACCGAGCTAGAGATGAGGAGAAGGAACGTCGCTATGCGCGAGGGCAGTGCCTCCTTTGTGGGAAGGGAGGACATAGAGCCGCTGAATGCCCGAAGCTCAAGGCAGGTGAGCGGACAACGAGAGCCCCAGCTAAATCACCCCAGCCGTCACGCTGGACGACCGCAGCCAAAGGAGCCACAGGTCTGGAAGAAGCCCTGTATTTTACGCAGAGGTTGAGGAAGCAGCAAAAGAGCTGGCGGGAAACGCCAGCCACCTGCCCTGAACGGTGCCCTGGGGCAGGTGGAGGAAGATGGGCGTGAGAATGAGATGGTGAGTGCTGATTGCCCCCCCCTAGCAGTAAAAGTGAAACTTGGTTCCCGCACCCGGACCACTGAAGTTTGGGCTCTAGTTGACTCTGGGTGTTCGAGATTCCTCATTCACCCGGATCTAGTGACTGCCTTAGACCTGCCCAGTTTCCCTCTACAGCAGTCTCTACTCTTTACCCAGTTAGACGGCTCAACAGCGGGGGGGGGGGGGGTCCAGCAACTCACTTTACTGGGACTGTAGCGATGCAAATGGGGAGCCACAGAGAGGCTTTAAAATTCATCATTGCCCCGGTGGGCGATCCCATGGTAATCCTAGGGATCCCGTGGCTAACTTGGCAAAACCCCTATATAAACTGGCAACACCGAACCCTTTAGCGATGGGTTTTATCAAGCCCCTCCAGTGGGGAGACCCTTATGTGGGGTGGGAGCCAGGGCTGCAATTGCAGTGCTGCGCCCCATTGTACCGCAACTCGAAGGGCCGCCGAACCGCTACCAAGACTTTGCAGATGTTTTCAGAGAAATGGAGATAGACCACTTACCACCCCATCGTAAAACTGACTGTGCAATTGAGATTCTCCCCAACACGCAGCTGCCTCAACCTGAAATCTACCCAATGACCAAAAGGGAACCAGAGGCGTTGCGTGAGTTCATTGACAAAAACCTAGCACGAGGATTCATTGAGACTGCCAATTCCCCAGCGGGCGCACCTGTCCTCTTTCGAGAGAAGAAAGACGGCACCCTCAGACTCTGTACAAACTATCGGGGGTTAAATTCAGTCTCCCTATGTGATAAATATCCTTTGCCCTTAATGAAAGACATGTTAGCCCATCTGTCAAAAGGGAAAATTTTCTCTAAGCTCGATCTCCGGGAAGCCTACTTTCGCATACGCATACGGGCTGGAGACGAGTGGAAAACCGCCTTCAATTGCCCATTGGGCTCCTTCCAGTACAAAGTCCTCCCCTTCGGCTTAGCTGGCGCGCCTGGAGCTTTCATGCAACTCATTAATGAAGTGTTACATGATCACTTGTTCAAGGGGGTCTTATTCTATTTAGACGAAGTACTAATCTACACTGAAACCGAGGAAGAGCATGAACGCCTTCTTAGGCAAGTGTTAGAAAAACTGAGGGCAGCCAAACTCTATGCCAAATTGTCCAAATGTGAATTTCACAAAACCCAACTGGACTATTTGGACTATCGGGTCTCTGACAAGGGGATTGAAATGGACCCTGAAAAAATTAAGGCCATCTTGAATTGGGAACGCCCTCGCACCTGACGCCAACTGCAAAGTTTTCTGGGGTTCAGCAACTATTACCGCCAGTTCATCCAGGGGTTCGCCGAAATTGCCCTGCCCCTTACCGACCTACTTCGCACGAAAGGGTTGGGGGAAACACGCAAGGTGAAACACCCTGGGGCAGTGTTAAATTGGACTCCAGAATGCCAGGCTGCATTTGAAAAACTAAAGACTTTCTTTACTGCGGAACCAATTCTACAACACCCTGATCCTGAACGCCCCTTTGTTGTCCAAGTAGATGCCTCTGACTTTTCTATTGGAGCTACATTGCTGCAAAAAGACTCTGATGACATCCTGAAACCCTGCGCTTATCTGTCCAGGAAATGTTCTGAGACTGAGCGCTGTTGGCATGTTTGGGAAAAGGAAGCTTTTGCTGTTAAAGCTGCTTTAGAAACTTGGCGCCACCTCCTCGAGGGGGCCGCCTACCCATTCGAGGTTTGGACGGACCACAGAAACTTGGAGGCTCTCCGCACCCCTCGCCGCCTGAGCCCCAAACAAATTCGCTGGGCTCAATTCTTCAGTCGGTTTAACTTCCAACTGAAGTTCATACCCGGCAAGAAAAACTTTCTCACGGACGCTTTTTCCCGCTTGCCGCAAGACTTTGACCACACCCCTCAAGTGGTTGGTACTGTACTCTCTTCACCACAATTGGGACTGGCTGCTGTCACCCGAAGCCAAACCCGTGCCCCGCCTGCGCAGAGCATGCCCCAACACCGCCCCACAAGCAGCCACTCCCTTGTCAATTACAATCAGACTTTCTGCAAGCAGTGAAATCTGACACTTGGTTGCTAGCTAATAGAGCCAAAGTATCCTTTAAGGATGATCTCGCATGGATCGGCCACCGCCTTTACGTACCTGAAACTTTACGAACTTCTGTGTTACAACGCTCCCATGAGATAAAGTTGCGGGCCATTTCGGGTTCGTCAAAACCCTGCATTTGGTCCGCCGCCAATTTTGGTGGCCCTCGCTACGGCGGGATGTCAAAGACTATGTTGCCTCTTGCCCTGTCTGTGCTATGTCCAAACAAAAAATGGGAAAGCCATAAGGTCTCCTCCAACCTGTTGCTAACCCATCTCACCCCTGGGCTGAGATCTCTATGGACTTTATCGTTGACCTCCCACCCAGTCAAAAGAAAACTGTCATTTGGGTGGTCAAAGACTTTTTCTCTAAACAAGCCCATTTTATTCCATGCGCTTCCTTGCCGTCGGCTCAACAGCTGGCTCGCCTCTTTCTGTGCCACATCTACTGTCTCCACGGCTGCCCCTCCCGTTTGGTGACTGACCGCAGGACACAATTCACCTCCCAATTTTGGCGGGCTTCTTTAAAACTCATTGGCACCGAACAGGTGTTGTCAACGGCATCGCATCCGGAGACGGATGGATCTACTGAGATTCTTAACTCCACCCCGGAGCAGTTTCTTCGCTCCTACACCAACTACCATCAGGACAATTGGGTCGAACTCCTGCCCTTTGCAGGGGTTGCTTACTACAATGCCGCCCACCAGAGCACTGGGCAGACCCCCTTCTGGGTTGTTTTCAGCCAGGATTTTGTTCCCATTCCTGAGCTACCTCAGCACCCCCTCAACCCCTGCTCAGCTTATGAGTGGGCTGCGCAGCTGGCTGCCTCCTGGCCGATCATTCGGCAAGCTCTGGACGATGCCCAAGCCTCCTACAAACGTCACGCCGACAAACGCCGTTCTCCACAACACACTTTTAAGGTTGGGGATTTGGTTTAGCTCTCCACTAAGTTCATCAAATCCCCCCAACCTTCCAAGAAGCTTGCCCCCAAATTCATCGGGCCATTTCCCATTGTCGCTTTTATCAATCCTGTTACTGTCAAACTTGATTTGCCTCACAATTTAAGACGTTTGCACCGTTTTCCATTGCAGCTTGCTCAAGCCGGCTCACTCCTCCACTTGCTGGCATCCACAACCTCCTACACCTCCACCAATCATGACTGATGGCCAGCAACATTTTGAAGTCAAGGAGGTCCTCGACTCCCGCAAGCTTCGCAATTCCCTGCAGTACCTAGTTCGCTGGAAGCACTTCCCCCACCCTGAGTGGGTGCCTGCTCGACACGTCCATGCTCCCGCTTAGTTCGCCGCTTTCACCTCGCTTACCCTTTCAAGCCTGCAGCTTGACCCTGTCTTTCACCGTCGTTAATTTTCTTTTACTTTGCTTTCTTTTGTGGGGGCGGTATGTCATGTTCACCATTGCAATGTCTGATTTACATCGTAACATCTCGCATGCCATGGTGCAGACGCGCGTTCCAGTTGGAAGGGAGCTGCTGGGAGACCTTGTACCAGGCTGTATGTCTGTTTTCTTACCGAAGGAATGTGTTTGGGTTATCATTGGTGTCCAAGGTCTCTTACCCGTTGATTAGCTGAACTCGTTAGGGGCACCTGGGATGGGGAGCTTTGAAACGGTTGTACGGGGGGAGGGCTTACTTTCGCACCAAGGGTTTTTACTTTGTATTTGGCGCGCTTCTGCTCATTCTCAGCTTTCTTTGTACTTGCACACTATTCTAAATAAACCAGATTTGTTTCAAGCCGTTGCTTGTGAGTCTGAGTGTGTTTGGGATAGGCAACCATTACAGAAGAAATACAACCAGAAGGTTCCCTAGAGGTGAAGATAACTAGGCTTAGACTCTCATACTTGGAACACATCATCAGGAAAGACTGATCACTTGAAAAGGACATCATGCTTGGTAAAGTCGAGGGCCGGCGGAAAAGAGGAAGACCTTCAATGCGATGGATTCATACAATTATTTTATTTATTTGTTGAATTTTATTACCGCCCATCTCCCCCCCCCTCCCACAAAAGGAGGGACTCTGGGCAGCTTACAGAACTTACTATAAATACTAATTTATTTAATTACCGCAACAATGGATGCAAACATTGGAACAGTCAGGCATATGGCGCAAGACTGAACAGCATTTCATTCTGTTATACATGGGGTCGCCGTGAGTCGTAAACGACTTGACAGCAACTAACAACAAGTTAAGTTTGTGAAGATTACACTGTATCTATGAATGAGATATTGAAGTGTGAAGCCTAGATAGTAAAAAGTAATTCTGCCCTCTTCCCCCATTCTAATTCTTGAAAAGTAAGGTCAAAAGGTAAAAAGTTGAATTCTACCAGTTAAGAGATTTGCTTTATGTAAAGAAAATCACTTGGCTAAATTTAATTTTAAAATATCATTCCTGAGAAACCAAATAATGTTCCTGAGCCTTAACTGAACTGTGTCTGTTGTTAAATACCTGGGTTTGACACACATACCAGTTAATAGGTCAATTGAGCTGAGGTCAAGTATCTCTGAATAGTAGTTTTCCTTTCCACCATCCCCTACTCTGACATCACCATTTCAGAATGCCTCTTTGTTTTGGTGGGCTAAAGCTAATCAAAATGTATTCCAGCCTTTGTTTCTTTGCTGCTAGTTTTATTAAGGCAGTTTCCTCAAACCAGCAATCTGTCATTCATCCATCTACTCTGGGCAACTCCTTCTTCCCAGCCAAGCAAAAGAGCCTGAAGTCCCAAAGTTCTGCTCCCCATTTTTCCAACTTTGCAGAGAAACCTGGAGACCCTGTAATCCTAGTCAGAGAACCATGATCCACTACTTCTGTAGAAGTCTCGGTGTTCCCAGAGAGATTCATATATTGTAGACAGAGAGTAATTTCCCTCCTTTTCCCAGGTACAGCTATAGCTGCTTTCCGCTCCAAAAAGCCAAATTTCTGGGTCTCTTGCCTAGAGCAGTAAGCAGGGCTGCTAGATAAAAGTAAAGGACAGCTTCTCAAAGGCTGCAGTATAAAAGTACATTATAGTGTTTTGTTTCCAGCCAAGGAAAGGCAGGAAAAGGATTCTTGAGTTTTGCAGTACTGTGGCCATTCCCTTTTAAACCTTTTATTATTTTCTGGCCTAAATCCAGGGTACCTCAGTTCTCCAGCTACTCTCTTGACTGGTCAGTTGAGATATTTAGAAAAGATAAACTTCTGAACCCTTTCTTCTGTCTCTAAGGAAGGCTTCCCTAGTTGCCCAAATTGTAGCCTTCCACACTTTAATCCCAGTTCCCTTGAAATGAAGGTATACACTAACATTTTGCATTTTTCTAACTTTCTATTTCTGCACTGATCTCTTTTTCTATCAATAAACCTTATGCTTTGTTGGACTCCTTTTCTGGCTTTAACAATGTTGTAAACCTTATGCTCCTGTAACTTTGCCTAAAGTCCACGTTTCTCGAGCAAACCTGCTCCTTTTTCTTGACCGACCCAAGTAGCTAAAATAATCAAAAGCATCCAAAACTCAATACTCCAAATACCTTTCAAATCTCCCAGTCAGATTCCTCACTCTAGTCAACTCTTAATATTTAAATGCTCTGTTCTTCTGTTTGCATTCTGTGTTGCTGTTATTTTTGTTATTTATTTAATTTGCACTTGCATATAGAACCTATGTTGAGAACCTAAATTTTTGGGGAGGTGCTTTCTCCTTAATAGTAATAGTTCACAACTATTCCCTCAGTTCTCTGTGGCTCAGTTCTCTCTGGTTGTGGTTCTTCTCCAGCATTGCAGTCTGGAGAAGATGGAAACAACTTTTGGCCCTCAACCATCTCCTCTTCTTCCATTCCTTGACCATGAGGACAAACTGGTTCAACTGAAAGAATGGGAAGATAGCAAATTTTGTAGAATTAGAATTTAAATGCAGAGTGCAATCTTATGTATTTTCAAGGAATGGACACAAGTACCAACCTAATTTTAATTAAGCGTAATCATTCCTTCATAAAATATACAAATTGGGACAATTTGGACTGTCAATAATATTTAAAAATGGTATAAATATACTACTTTAAATGAGGAAATCTTATCAAAGTTATATAAAATTGTATTTTAAGTCAACAGTCTCTTCAAAGTATTACAAAACTTTGCACAAATTATTTTAGTGCTGAATTTGCTGACCCTCACTGGAATTCTTTACAGAACAAAGATGCTCTTAGTTCTATGTAAGTAAGTAATCAATAATTGACCACAGAAAATATTGCACCCGACCAAACTTTTATTGGTGGATATTTGGGTATATAGATCGGAACTTTCTAGATTCTGTTAGCAAGGATATAATCAAATTGATACGATCTTTGATGGCAATGCCAAATTTGATAATGCTTTTTGTCAAACGTTTTTGAAGAATGAAAAAATTATGTAATATTTTTTATGATGATAGATGCAGATAGAAACAGACTTTGTTAATTTTGATTAGTGACCAATGTTTGTTTACTGACTACATTTCCTAATACTTATCAATTGATCCAGCACAATAAATTGATTCAGTATTTATTGTTCACCACTGACTTTATTATTGTAAAACATTGTAAAACAAAAGTACATCTTTCATTGTCTCAGTGTTATTTTAAAATATGGGAAATTGCTTTGGTTGAAAAATTAAGAGAGCAACAAAGGACTCTTTAAAACTTTCTTCTTCATGGTAAATTTAGTAAAATTTGGTCACCATTTGTTAGCTATAATTTTTTCCTAATTAAATTACCTTCATCTGTACACATGTTGTTTTGGACAAAAAGTATGGGTGTTTAAAATATTTGTATTTCTCAAGTTTGTGTGTATGTGAGTGTGTGTATAGGCAGATATAGTCTTTGTTATTAGTGGTTTTTTTAATGTTGTATTGTTATTGATATTTTCCTTAGTTTTTGGATTTTTCTGGAAAAAGAAAATAAGAAAATAAAATACTACCTTTCTGCCAAGTCTGTCCATTTTTGACCACCCAAACACCATAAAGTTGTGAGGTACAGCATTAATCTTACTGATTTCATTAATAAATGTAATATACATTTACAAATATAATTGTAATCATTTTAATAAACAATTAAATAAATATTCTGACTTCTATATATTGGCACTCCCTCTGTTTGCTGTGTACAAGGGATATGTCATTAATACTTCCCTACAAGTTAGTCATCAACATTGTTGAGCTTATGAAACAAGCAAGAAACTTAGGGCCTTATTGTGGGAAACAGCGCATCAGGCTGCCGTATCAGCTTCAAAAGCTTCTTCACTTCCCGAGATAGTTTCTGTCTTTTCTCATCCTCTGCCTATCATGGCCCAACTGTCAGCTGCTCTTTGGTACCAACTGCTCAATTTCTTCCTGTAGTGCCCATAGGGTTGAATATGTCTGGGAACTAGCTCCATTAACTCTGGGAGGTAATCTCTAACTTTTGCAAAGGAAAGCTGAAAAGAAGAAAGCACAGAAACACAATGTAAAACATGTAGAATTCTAATCCTGCCCTGAAAATAAGAAAAATGCCACCATTCTTCTTCTAAGAGGGTTTCTGCAATTCCTTTGATACCTGCCCAATCAATACTAGCTATATCTGCTACACTGCACTTGACTCCCTGCTTCTAAGGCTGAGGTATGGGCATGTCTCTGCTTCAGTATAGAAGCTTTCAGGAATGAATTATCCAAACTAAGGATCTGTATCAAAAGAGAAAGTAAATCCCAACATTGTTTTATTTATTTATTTTTCAAATTTCTATTACCACTTCTCTCTCCCAAAAGGGGGACTCTGGGCGGTTTACAATAAAACCTCTGGGCGGTTTGAGTCCTATGTGGAGTCATTACTGTGATAATTGATCAAAAGCAGATTGTGCTTCAGTCTCCAATAGAGCAGTGTGCTTCCCAAACCCGTTCATTCTTATTTTTGAACAGAAAAAGATGGTACAGTATTCTCTTTCCATGTATGGCAGATAGTATTTTATAAACCAAATATTGCTTGCCTTGGGGAAATATGAATGACCTACAGTGTAGCTCTAAAGTCTTTGCTTTTTACTGTTTTCTCACTGCATTTTCAAGAGTATGTTTCTTTATCCAATACAATTACAGTATGTTTTTGAGATCATACCATCTGTCCAACCAGGTAAAATCCTGGTAGTTCACTTGTACAATATTAGTTGTTTAATAAACAAATACATTGGTATTTCAGTTTAAGTAAAGCTATTTTTAATGCTACAAATAATGAGAAGGAGCATATATACAGTAAACTTCCAGAGTATTTAAACACACACACATGGAAACAATGTGGTAAAGATTAACAGTCATTGATTATGTACTTTATGTATGTAACATAAAATATATTGAGTTGTTGGAAAATAAATATATTCCTTGATTACATATAATTTTATCAGAGGAAAAAATCCTACACTTCCCTCGTGTTAAACTAAGTTAAGAGTAAGCTTCTAGGTTGCCTTTCTGTCAGAATTAAGAATCAACATGATAGACAAACAACAATGACTGTCAGTAAAATCATAAACAAATCAATCCAATCATAAGGCTAGTAAAATCCACCTGTTAAAATTAAAAACAGCAGCAGGAACTTAACAAAGACCAATGTCGAGCAGAATAAATAAAATTGTGTATCATTCTAAAAGACAGCACCTGAAACAGCTCTGTACCACATATGGGATGGTCCTTTAGGCAGCTTTCCTCACCAAGACACTTTCAGATGCTTTGGACTTTAGTTGCTCCAATCACATCAGGTTGGAGAAGAATGCCTAAGGTTATATTTGCATAACAAGCTTACCCATGCTCAGTTTGACTATGTTTTATAAATCAAATTGCATCCAATTATCAGATTAGATAACAGCTATAAATAAAGATGACTGTATGTAAAAAGCTTTGATCTTACTTTGTGTTTCATATTTATTGCTGTAAACCACTTAAAATCTATATAGATTACAACACTGCATTTTATGAGGGTGGGCTAAGTTAGTCATTATATAGAGCATTTATATTGTGCAAAATATTTTACAGAAGGAAAAATCAGTTGTTTTTAAATGTTTTCAAGTTTGTGGCTGACATTGTTAGCTACTGCCATATATTTTACTGTTCTGTCTGATAAGAAGTAACCTATTCAGAAGGAACTACCAAAACAAGATGGCATTCTTAAAGAATTGATTGAATTTGCAATGCTTATAATATAAAACTCAGAACATCTGTTAAAGGTTTTTATATAAGGTGTTACTGAAATACAATTCAGAAACTGATCAAGTCAAAGACTGCATGATTAAATGAATGCATAATTTAAAGAGGACAATTGATATGTAACAATAGGAATATCAATGGAAGGTAAATATTATATTTACTATGAATATTACACTCAGAAAAAACTGGCATAAGAATGAGTCCCTTCACTAGAGGATTGGCATGCATCTATGTAAAAAAATAACTTCGTATCTAAAAAATAAGTCTGATGTTAACATTAACTTCTGCCACATCTGAAGTTTGAGTTTCATTCAATATAAGATTTTAAAGCACAAGGTTTTTTTCTAGTCATAAAATAAAAAATAGACAGTTTCAGATTAGTTAGAAATTCTTGTTAATTATTATTATTTGGGGAAGTTTTATCAACCTATGATCTAATGCTAGTCCTTAAAGTGCTAAACTATTATATGTTTATATTTGTTCCAATCTAATATGAGCTGTCTATCCTTGTGGTTTTTCTGACAAAATGCAGGAGTGGTTTACCATTACCTGCTCCCACACAGTATGAAATTATGCCTTTGCCATTTTCACTAAAGTCATTATCTGCCCCAGCATTTTCTGTCTCTGCTGCTCAGTATAGGTGCCTGCTTGCTTTAGCTGGGCAGCTGGGATGACCTTCATGCATTGGGTGACCCTGCTGGGATTATGTAGTCTTGGCGGTCAGTCTTGACATTCTTTGCTCACCCCTCCAGAAAAATCCAAAAACCACCAAGGAAACCCTCCTGCCACAACAAGGCAGCATAGGTGGAGCTGAGGAGGTATTCAGATCCGAAAACCTGAAGGGCCAGGTTGGGGACAGATTGTCCTGAAGAAAATCTGTGCAGTTGCTAAGAGTTGACACGAACTTGATTGCACATAATCATCAAGGTGAGTTGTAAGAATAGATTTTTAAAAAAAAAATTTACATTCTTTATGTAATTTTTATATTTTAGAAATCTTTTATGTATTCTTTTTCCCTAAAAACATAAAAAGGAATCTGTCAACTGATTAGAATATTAACTTCATTCAATTATACATTTATTTTAAAAGTAATCCAGGATAGACCTTCACGGTGAAGTTTGAGCATGGACAAATTCCATTCAATTTAGCAGAGATTTTAAAAAGAATGCAATAAAGGTCATATGACAAATGTTTGAGAGAAAGTGACTATACATAAATCTTTGCAGGATTATGGGTATTTATTTATAAATGTTGGTCCAATGATTTATTGTATAGTTTCTTGATTTTTCTGCAGGAACTAGGTTGTGTTATTTTAATTTATTACTTATAAAAATATGTCTGTGAGTAAATAACTAAATTGTATGTTCGCATTTACTTATTTTTATTTAATTTTACAGGTCACATCAATATAAACGTAGAATTGATTCATTCACAGTATTAATTATACAGTACCAAGAACAGACAAATATAGATTATAAGAAGATTGTAAATGTTATGATGGGCCTTAAAGGATGTTCTCTTTAAAAATACATTCAAATTGGACATACAAAAGTAGAAAAGAAATGAAATAGTATATAATAATTTCCTAGACATCAAGTCACAGAAACAGATACTACAGAAAACAATATATATTAGAGTATTCTTTCAAATTCCATTGCAAAGAGCTTTGTAAAGCCTACTTGTCAATGGGCCTGAGGAATATATTTTTAATGTTTACAGTGAACTTTCCTGAAATGTAAATAAATGATTGGCAGCACAGGGTTCATGATAAGAGCAGTCTGATGACAGCAGTACCTCAGGCAGCAACACTATACCACCAGTTGAGTCAGCAGCATACACTGTTGTTCTTGTTTAATTGTGCAAATGTATACATTAGAACTGGGTGTCATCTCTTGATTGCATTGTATCTTAAAAAGAAAGAAAAGTAAACAATATTGCCTACATGTCTTAAGTTCAGATCTGAAACTATGGGGAGCAGTAAAACAAAAACTTTATTTTTTTTTTAAAAAATGCAACATCTGTAGCTTTTTAAGTCACAGATTGAACAGTTGGATTTTTTTTCCTGTTATTTCTATGGCCAGCCCATGGCCCACTAGTATGAGAAGTAAGGGCTGTTTATTATGAGGTACAACTGATATTTTAATAATCTTCACTAAGATGAAATTACTATGCATTCTCTTGCACACACAGTGAAGTAGATATTCTGGCCTATCTGAGCCAGTAAAAACCTTAGTCTCAGCTGAGAAACAGAGCTGGGAAATTTGCTTACCTGGCCATTGGAGCTGGAACCATTAGTGCTGTACCTGTCTTGACGTTAAACTGGAAACTGTGTTTTTTCACTGCTGTAATTAAAGCAAAATGTTTCTTTTTAATTCCTAATTAAACAACAAAGCAATTTAGGAAATCCATAGCAATATTTATTTTAAATATTTATAAGATAATTGACATGAAGATAGTCATTACTTGTTTATAAACTATGTAGTTCCAGATTTTATTCATTAGTACAATTTTAATTAATAGGGTCAGCTAGCTTGGTTTATTATTTATTAAATATTTCCTGTAAAAAGGGCTTAGAGCGATTATAAATAAGAAACAGATTACAGTATTACTACCAGGTGGAACTCTCTTTCTAAGAGAGAATTTCTTTTAATTCCAATTAAAAAAAAACCCTAAACCAATAGGACTAAGCCCCCATATGAATGAAGCAGATGAGCCATCAGGATGCCAGATCTGGTTTGTATCAATCTCCTTAATGGATCAAAATAAGTATCAGCAGTCCAAATTTGATTTACCACCCCTTTCTTTTTCTGATAGAGGCTAGTCAGGATTTTGTTCTTTTTCCTGTTAAAATTATATAACAATAGAGCACTACTGCCTTGAAAGATTTAACCAGTCTTTAAACTTGTGGCAGACAACATTTGAACAATAGGTTGTATTCCCAACAAGTGTGTTTAGGAAATAAAAAACTCTGGCTTGAGATACAACTTAAAGTATTAAAGGTTCTCTATTTAACTTTTTATATCTATATCATCATAATTTGAAAAATAAGGAAATTCTTGCTTCAAAGCAATAGAAAACTATTGGCTATTCTTGGTATCTATATAGAGATGAAGTCTTTAAAAACATTTACAGCATTAAGCAACCAGACTTGCCTTGAAATTGGATGCTTGGCATAAGTAAGACTCCATTTTGCAACGCTGCATGTTTCAGTGTTTTGGAAGGACAGTTTTACACAGCTGAAGTTTGAGCACATACTAAGAATTTGCTTTCTAAAATTTCAGCAGGAGTCTTTTTTTATGACAATAAACATTTTGAGAAAGTTTTACTCTGAACAAAAAAGTTGTGTTACTCTGTTATCTTGACATTGTACATTTTTATATAATGCAGTAGCCAATAACTGCAGATCCTGGGTGTTAAAAGAACAGGCTACTTTCAGTCTGTAGAAAGCTTGACCTCAGGGGCACAGAAACTGTTGACTCATTGTTTTTACAACATATATACTATTAGCCCTTTGTCACATTCTAAGAATGACATCATCGTCACTGCTTTTAGTAGCAGGTACTGCATGAATTAAGAGCTTTCTGTCCTACTGGATTAGTCAACAGTGTATCTCTAATATTATCAGGATATTTCTAGCTTTCCACTTTAAGCTGTTATTTGTGACTATTCGTATGTAGGGAAAACTGGTATTCAGAATAAGAGTTGCTGGGAGCTTTCACCCTCCCCCTATGGTGCACTCTGTTGCAAAGATCCAGGCTTCTAGGCATGTTGCCAGGGAGGGCAAGGACTGGAGGATGAGTGCCACTGTCAGCACTTGCCTTCATGAAAGAAGGTGGGATTTGAATGGGGAGGGTAGGATCTGGAGCAGGGGGGACTAGATCTTTAGCCTCTTCATGGCTGAGCAGCAGCACATGCTAAGCCTCTCCCTAAAACTGTTTACTGGAAGCACAAGACTTTTCAGAACTCTTGCTGGCCTGGGGAATGCTCTGCTGTTAAATGGAGGCAGAGTCTAATCCTCAGAGCATGAAAGTTCGTCAAATAATGCACAAACGTGACATGCAACAGTTTGAAAGCAGGGGGAAAACAATTCCACTTTATGAGATTGATAATTTTAAAGGAGGCCCGGTACATGCAAAATACAGGAATGGTCAGCACCAAGTTTTGTTTGTCTTTCATACAAACATTATGTTAAAAACGTTATTGCAGACTGCCTCCTTAAAGAACAAACATCAAAATAGGAAATACTGGTTCTGCAATTATTCATAAAAGCCTTAAGTATAGTCCTGTAGACACTTACCTAGTAACAAATCCAGCCAAACTGAACTGAAATGGGGTTTACGTCTGAATACGCAGGCATAAGATTGGGCTGCCAGTTTTTTTTTTACTGGTACAGTAAAAAAAAAAAACTTACTCTGCATTTTGAGTGAGACTTGGGTATCATGAGCAAAGCATCCCACTCTAAAAAAATGAGATTAGTTAGATGCTGATGTATAAATAAAACAGATAGCTTTCCAAGATCGTTAATATCAGATAGAATTCCATTACTTTTTCTTTTTTTTGCCTTATTCAACCATTTTGTTCATTTATGAATCTTAAATGCTGAGAAAATCATTCAAAGGCATCCTGGCACTGTTAAGTGTTTTTTTTTTTCTTTTCTTTTTCAAATAAGCTGTGGCTGAAGTTATCTTATCTAAAGTTCAATTAAATCATTTCATAGTGTTATAAAATGAGAAACAATAGTCAACTCATTTAACTAGTGAAGACAGGCTTCTGTAAAGGGCTTAGAATGTGCTACTTTTGTTCTTTAAGTGGTTTATATGGTCCAGGAACAACTAGATATATTTGTGTATGCATATGTTTATATTACTGCAGTAATCAATTCCCTTAACAGGACAAGCCTGTATACAATTCTATACAGAAGGAAGCTCCACTGACTTCAGTGAAACTTATATCCAGTTAAGAAAACATAAGATTGAATAGTAAATTGAACATTCCAGATGTAGGGGTAGGGGAATTAAAATATATACACATAATTTAGCTTATACTTTTTTGAACACTGGCCTGTGCTAGAGTCAGTTTCTTTCGCTGAGCTGTACTACAGTCAGTTTCTTTCAGGAAAGAAACATTTAGAGCTGTGGTATTGCACCTTAAAAATCAGCTTTACTTACAGATTTAAAAACAGCAAATTTTGATATTGCTGAGACAAAGGAGCCCACCTCAACTATAGGCCTAGAGTTTGATCGTTTGTTTATGAAAATCCTTTTCTTTCCCCTCCCATCCCCTATTTGTTTGTTTTCTTTAATGTGTTAATAGGCAAAGGAAGATTTTTTTTAAAAAAAACCTGCTTTTTTACTAAGAGCTACCCTATCTGGGCTGAAAAAATCTGGATGGCCACTAGATGGCAGCAAAAAGATACAGAAAGCTCTACCTCTTTTCTCCTATAGACAGTTCAATGGAACTTTTGCAGCTCAAATAAAGTTGCTGTATTATTATGAAATATAACTGCTTAGGATTTTAAGTTAAAGTAGTTTCTGCCCCTTATTTAATAAGGCTATAGCATTCTTCAAAACAACTGACCCATTAATGCATGAATATTCTTCAGACTGTACATATGTAATTGAAAAGAATATGAATATATGGATTTAAGGGTTCTTCCTATAGCTCTTCTATAATATTAATTAGTAAATTTGTGCCTAATTTAATCATTCATAATACCTAGATTATAAAAATCCTTTTCTCCTTTTTAAATTTAATTGGTATCCCATGTCAGTTCAATACACCATTCTTCTAAGGATGCTTCAGTAAAAATACTACAAGACAAGACAAACGGAAACCACATAGTAATTAAACAATGTAATTGCACAGAGTTGTTCATAAAGGCTTAAAAATGGAAATCATAAAAATATGTTCATTTTGGATCCAGAGTTTCAATATATCTTAAGGATACCAAACTGGGTAAGGTTAATGTAGGCCCAACCATATACAGTATCTATCTAAAAATAAAGAATTTTCTCCTCCCTACCATTTACTATATCTCAGAAAACTGAAGCATCAGCAGAAGAATTTCAGATGATGGTATTAACTAACTTCATAAAATCAATAAAATATAGCAAAACCAAGCATAGAACATTTTTGTTTAAAACCTATTGTCTTTCTGTTTAACTAATATAGTAATACCTTTTCCTGAAGCAATATAGCTTCAACTTGATAGGAAGCTTTAAAGACAGTAAAACTACTGAGCTATATAAGAGACCAATGAATTGGGATGTATTTCTCTGCAAAAAGGCACATGCAGCAGAATAAGCAAACACTTGTGTTGACACATAATGCTAAGCTAGGTTTAAACTATGACTTATTAAACAAGCCATAGTGTCTTAGTTTGTGGTTAATGCTAAGTCATAATGGATAGGTTCACACAAGTTTAGTCAAAGGTAAATAATCTATAGTGTGCTTTAGCATTTTTGTGAAACTGGCCACCCAGTGTGATTGTGCATATATAGCAGGAAATGGATAGACATGCATGACCAGTTCTAGAATTTGCTCCACAGGGTGTCAAAATGCACTGTGTTATATTAAAATGTCTATATGTCCATGGATCCATTAACTGCATGGGAAGAAGTACCAACTAATAAAGTAGACAATATGCTTTCTTTCTCAAGACTGTCTTTGGGATTATGATGAGACATGCTTTTTAAAATTTCACTGGGATGGATGAATGGAGATACACACACACACATACACACACAGTGTGTGTGGGTGTGTGAATATACACACACACACAGTATATATATATATATACACACACAGTATATGTATATATGTAGATGTGTGAGTGTGTGTATGTATGTATATACATACATAGATACATATATATATATTTATATATATATATATATATCTGTGAATCTCCCTATGAAAACCAAACAACTATTTTGAAATACCATGCACCAATGTAAGTTTATTTGCCACTTCTCTGTGTATATTGGACTACATTATAAATAATATATTTATTAAATATATAAATTTTTATATTTATATCCCGTGTGGGGGAAATGGGCAGTGATAAAAATATGATAAATAAATAAATAATACACATTGGAAAAAGTAACAGCCTATGCCCATTTATGGGATAATAGTAATATTTGCATATATGATTATACACACACACACACACACACACACACACTCATCCATCCATCCATCAAAATAGCTCTAGCTCAGAAAAATTCATGCTATAAACTTCTAGTTTGTGAAGTGGAAAGGGTATTCCTTTGGTAGTGTAACAAAATAGCATAGAGCCTTACTGATTTCACTGGATTATATAAACGTTTATTCAAACTGGAAAAAACAAAACAGTAAAGTTCCATGAACTTTCTACAATTAAAATATGTTGCTTTTTGCTTCTAAGGGATACAAATTTGATTATTAGAGGTAATTGTCTGATTAGTATCTATTTTCTTAATAATTTAGTTTTCCAGGATTTTAGTTCTATACACAAGTAGCAGAATTACACCCACTTATTTTAAGTGGAAATTGCATTAAAAGCTAAACAAACTTTACTTTCAAACAAAAATAGCAATTGATTACAAACTGAACATGAGTAAGCAATGCGATGTGGCACAAAAATGGTAAATGCTGGTCACTGACTGAAAATAATTTCTTTTGAAGGTAAATACAGTATGAAACTATATCAATAAAGGTTCATACTTTTTCATGCACCATTGCTCAGACCTTACCTAAATTATTGTGTCCAGTTCTGGGCACCACACTTAAAATTTAGACACCCTGGAAAAGATTCAGAGAAGGGCAAGGGATTGATAATTAAGTCCTATGAAGAGAGTTTGAAGAAACTGGAAATGTTTAGATGGGTGGGGAGAGTATGATAATATTCTTCAAGTTCCTGAAAAGATGTCACAAAGAAAGCAAGACCTGTTCTTTATCATCCTAGAGCACAAGAATAGGAAGAATGGATTTAAATTGTACGAAGGCAGATTCCAATTGAATGTTAGATAAAGTTCTTAATAATGAGGGTGGAACCCTCATTATCTGGGTAGAGGGTTGGGCGGTAGCTCGTGTTTCCTGGATGTGTTCAAGCAAAAGCTGGACACCCATCTTCTAATGATGCTTTCATTTAGAATCGTGATGGAGTACTAGATTGGGTTTGATGGTCCTAATGGACCCCACCCATTCTGTAATTCTTGGAATGGAAGCCTGAATCAGAAAGTACATAAAAACCTCATCCTTAAATACTGTTTAGCTTAATCTATGTTTAGATAATCTAACAAGGATTCAAAATATTGTGCACTGTACTTAAGGTTAATAGAAAGCTGAATATTTAATATGCATTGTATCCCATTTTGCTATTTCATTTTGCTATTTCAGGGAGATGGATAATGACTAAATAGAACTGTCAACCTCATCAAGTGTAAACTCTACTAAATTGTCCTAGATTAAAGTAGACTTTTATCAGCAAATGTTATTTTTCCTCCTTTTAGAATGTAGGAAATACTACAGGGAGTTTAATTAATAGCACAAGAGTTTTGTTTCTCTTTAACCACTGGAAACTTTTAAAACATCTTGTGTTCCTTGTTCAGCAGCATCCCAAAATAGAAATACTGTGATATATATACTGCAATATAACCATATCCATTATAATATGGTAAAGTTATGCAAACATATGCTGCACCAACTTTATATTAGCATATATTGAATATAATTCCTTGGCATAAACATAATCTGAATCTAAATGTCATTTAGAATAAGAAACAGAGAAGGCCTGAAATGGTACTTCCTACTCAAACCTCCAGTAAAATGGCTGTTACTTGAACATGATGATGGCTATTGTGTTCTGATTTGGGAAAATGGGGGTAAAACAACTGGAATAATATATTGCATTGTATGACGGTCTAAAATTTACTTCTGTACAAGGATGCAAAGTTTACTGTCTTAAAAATATCATCTTTCTCTACAGAATTGTTCAAATATCAGTTAAGTAGCCCAGCTCTCAAATACTGACTCTCTTCTCATCTGCACAAATCAATTTGCAGAAATCTTTATGTTCATGAAGAGTTAAACTTGAAATCGTAAGTAAAAATACACATTAACATTTGCCACATGAATCATGCTTGTTTTATTATTCATATTAATGTATGAGAAACATCTTTCCAATACTAGAAAAGCCCAACTCTATTGATTAAAGTTAATACTTTAGAAGTAGAAAAAAGTGAACCCAAATGTTTACTACTATTTCCTTGCTTAAAACCTACATGTAACCAAGAGCATTGAGGTAACTAATTAAGCTTCCAGGCTAACTTTATTTTCAAAATGTCTTATTAAAAGGAACAAAGGTTGGCTGAAAAATGTAGTTTTTCCTTCGTAATAGTAGTTAATATTCTTTATGGTGTGAATATTTTCCTGAGTGCTAATGATCTTCCAATAATTAAATTCACTATTGTCTGAAAAGGATAGGAATGCTTAAGTAAGATAAAACGGCTGATCTTTGTGGAAGCGTTATTCAGCACATTAATTTTTTCTAGGATTTGGAAACAGAGTCATAGTCCCCAACAATTTAAGGGTATAGAAACAGAAAAAGAAAGTTCTACTGTAAGGTGATGCTTTCAGTTTTTAGACTGATACAGGCTTGTAACTTTAGGATGGCATTAAACAGTGATAACTGTAACACACATTAACAAGTTTCTTTCCATCTAAGACATTTCAAAAGCCGCAAAGTGCTGACATCTCTTTGGTAAGTGCTTTGTAAATAAGGGGGTTTCTGGAAATCGTTAAGTCCCATTTGGCTAATATAATTGGGAAAATAACAGGACAAAGTGGTGAATTTCCTCTAAAGCAGAACACGAGAAATCTCTTTGTCCTCCCTATCATTCACCCGGAGCTGATACTGAGACCAGGTGATTCATATATGTGCTTTTCTACTTTCTGAATTCCATGTGAAATACTAGCACATGGGCAACAGAAACAGTAAGTTAAGAATTAACTGTAACATAGCTGTAAAATAAAATAACAGTACCTCCCTTGCCGCTCGCCTTTTTTCCCCGTGGGCTAGCACCTCTTAGGCGAAGGCCGCCCTGGGACAGTTGCCTTTGGCGATCCCAGAAGGAAAAGGAGCAGTTCCAGCTGCAGCTTCCCAGACACGCGCAAACGCACACCGCCTTTTCCCTCGGCATCTTCCCCGCCGAAGGAAAACCGCGGAGAGATGGCGTTTTTGCCTCGGCGTTTCTGGCCGCTCGGGCTGGGACTTCGGCGTTGGAGAGAACCCGCAGATCTCGCCCATCCAGCGCGGCAGGTTGCACCGGCTACGAGAGACCTCCTCGAGGCAAGGTGGGCGAGGGCAGAAGGAGGGGATGCGGGGCGCATCAGAGGTCGCTCCTACTCCTGCTGCTGCCTTGCCTTGCCTGTTCCGGGGAAGGGGCTGCGGCTCGCGCGGGGCGAGAGAAGTGCACGCGGACCCCCCGGCTGACCAGAAGGGCAAAGACAAAGGCCGGCGAAGCCCGCGGAGGAAGAAGCCAAATCAGTACAATCAGACTGTTAGGGAAGGCGCGGAAATTTAAAAATGTTTGGACAGGAAGAGAAAGGGAAAAGAAACCGTAAAGGGGGAGGGACGCGGACGGGGACGGGGACGGGAAGGAAGGCGCGGGGGGAGCAAAGTAACGGTTCTGAAGCTGCCCCTCCTCTCCCACCCGCCGCTTGGCTCTTGGGCGCGGGCCCCGCTTGGCCCCGGCCTCGGGCCGGGCGCAGCGGCGGAAGGGAACCTCGGCCGATTCCCAGCAGGAGAGGCGAGAAGCACCGAGCTAAGGAAAGGACGCGGCGCAGAGGCCAGGAACACCTCCGACATTTTGAGCACCTCGCCTCTGGGCCACGCTACTTGCTCCTGGCCCTTGGGAGGGAAGGGTGGCTCCCTTCCTGACCTCGGTTTTGTGCGTCTGGCGAGATAGAGGTAGCCAGCTCAGGATTCACAGGGATTACCAGGACAGACCGCCAAATGCAGATTTCGGCTCCGCGGGTGGTAGTGCTTGTGCTGGTGTGCCCTGGCAGCGGCTCACCTGCGGCGCAGGGCATCCGGCTGGGATTGCTGCGGCAGCCAAATTACGCTCCCCGGAGGGAACGGTCAGGATCTAGCAAACACGAGCTAGGGGCAAGAATGGGTGCCTTGGATCGCTTTCAAATCGTCCCTCTAACTTCGTACTCGAGCAGCGTGCTCGCCATTGCTAAACCTATCCGGAATATGGGCGTGAAAGATCTAGGACGCTAGGGACCCACCTACCATCCCTACTTCTCTTCCTCCCTTCCCGTTAGTTTCTTCCAATTTGACCTCTACCTCCTTCCATGTGTGTGATCTTCAGTGGCACTTCTGACAATTAAGCTGCTTCAACTCTCCCGATTTTTACTTGGGAGTAGCAAGTCTCACTGAAATTAATGGCCCTAAGGTCCAAGTTCCCAAGGCCAAGTTTCCGGTGGCCAAAGAAAGCTCTGTGAAAGTCAATGGCACTTCGTTCCAGACGGAGGGCGACAAGACTGGAGACTGGCCGAGCGCAGCTTCCTTGAAGCCGGGTATTACTGAGTCCCGTCCCCTTTTCTGTTCCCTGAGCAGTAGGCAGGTAGTCCCACCCGTCCCAGGGAGAGAAGGGGAGGCCTCTTTCAGGCAAACGGGCTCTAGGTCGGCACACGTGCTCCATGGAAGTAAATTTGACAGATCTTCTCGGTTACCTACAAATGCGACTTGGGTTTATTGAGCCCGAGTTTTCACGCCCTTGCCGCCTAATGCATAAGCGCTCAAAAGGCGGCTTTGGAATTTCCATTCATATTCAGTCTTGACCTGCCCACCTTCAAAGATGGGACTGGGTGTAGGGAATCCAAATGTCAGTGCTCTGAGGTAAAATTATACCTCTTTGACTCGGACTCCGGGCGGACGTCAAGCGCTAGTGAAACAGACACTTCCAGATTGGACGCCAGTCTTCATGCTGCTTACCTATTAACAAATCCGACTGAAATAATGGTGTAACTGTCCATCTCTAAGATCTACGTCGATCTTTCGCTATGTGGGTGCCAAGTGAAAGACAGTTAAAGAGCACCGGTAAGGATAAATATATGGCTTATTGAGAAAACCTCCAGTGATTAGTTCCCCACCCTCTGCATTATATTTAAGGGAAATCGAATTACTGCTATTTGCTGTTAGGTTGACAATACCAAGAGTTCATATTAGCCACATTAACTACTGAAACCCTCCCTTTTTTAGCTTTTGAAAAAGAGAAAGCATTCCTGCCTTCTTTGGCCTGACACTCGGGAAACCATGCAAGTCATTTCTGGAACCACAGAGTTCAGGATGTTTCTTTTGTGTTAACAATTTGACTATCTTTCTGAGCCCATTACAAACTCCATCACCTGCTAGAAGCTTGCCTATTTACTAGCTTTTTGAATATTAAGTGTTTTTTTTTAATAAACCTCTCATGGGGATGGGAGGGGCAGGTTCACCCAAAAGAGAATGTGAGGTTTTGTTTTGTTTTACAGACAGCAAATTCCTTTAGTTGCTTGTTTGCTTTTTAAAGTTGAAGCTTTTAATTCATTAGAAGAGATCATTTAAAAGGATATGATTGGGTTAAATTCTCGCTTGAATAAACGTTAGCTGTTCTTGTTAGCAGTGGAACTCACTGTTTTTTAACTGACCCTTCTGAAACCTCAGTTCAGGAAAGGAGAAGCTTGTACAATGCAGGAGAAACGCCGGGGACGAAGCTGCCTGATTTATGAATCCTTTCTTTTAAAAAAGAAGATTTCTATTTTTGAGCCAAATTTTCAGGTCCCGAAACTGACCAATCTAGCTGGACTTGCCACCCCTCTTGAAAGTAATAATCTAAGACCTGAGTCAAATAAAACATCACACTTTCCCAGGTGTCTTATCTTCACAGCCACAGTACAGCTGGGGCACACATCCCATCTTGTGACACACTTGATGCAAAGAATTCTTTGTGGAGGCGAATAGTAATAAATTCTCTCCACTGCAACAAACTTAAGTTTTTAATCTGAAAACTAGTAGGATGAGAGAGAGATTATTCTAAATAATTGATAAAGTTATAGGTTTTGTAGTTTATTCCCATGCAAAATACATCTGTTTCAATAGCCAACTTTTCTACTCAACAACCGTGCCTAAATTTAATTCACATTTTTGTTTCTGAAGTTCTATACTACACTGTTACCTAGAAATTTGTGGACTCTGTAAAATAGGCTTTGATCAAAAATCCCAAGTTTAACCACAAAAATAAATGCTTATTCTGGATTAATTTCACTGGAACAAATTTAAGTAAATGGTACTAGTCTGGCAACTTAATCTGAGAAAATCTAAAGCATTCCCAAAATCTTATCAAGTCACTAAACATGATCTAATCTTATAAATTAACCTATTTTAACTGTTGTATTTGTGCAAATAGCCAAAATACCATATCCCCACACTTGTGTGACTTTGGACTCAATAAATTCATTCTTATACTTTTTGTTATATCTTTTATTGAATCTTCACTATTCAAAGTACTCTAAATCGAGATTTCTTCTCTGCCTCTCTGCTCAAATGTGATGAATCAACTGAACCTTGGGTCCTAAACATGTTTAGCTAGAAGAAAGCCAGATTTCAGCAGAACTTCCTTGAGAAAAAAAGATGTTTAGGAGGCAAGGCATGACAATAAAAATAGAAGAAAAGTAACAATGAAATATCAACTTCATCAAAAATTTGCAAGTCACACGTCCAAAAGTCTCTCTTTTTCTCCCACCTCCCTTTCCAACACAAAAGGTCTTTCATATATACACTCCTTCATGCACTGTTTCATATTATGTTAACCTTTGTTAGGCTAGATGGTGTTCAGGGATAGGAAATCACAGTAAGCCTTTACAGATCTTTAAAAAGAAAGTTATCAGAAAGCACAAAAACAGATCTTCAACAGTTTTCCCCCCCCCACCCTCCCTTAAATGAAGGGTGGGGTGAGCAGCAAGAGCAAACCACATTTAAAAAAGAAAAAGCATTAATAAAAGAAAAGCGAGCGCCCACCCAGGTTCTTGCTTGCTTCCTGATTCCCCCCCACCCCAGGGAAAAATATCACCCCTATGTCTGCATTTGAAAAAGACCAACCCCATCTATTTGTATATTTTGATTAAGGTGTAGAGAGAAAGAGAGGAGACAGGTGAACAAGCAGGCGTTTTGGAGTCCGGGACAAGGGGTGGGCTTCAGTCCCCGCTGAGGGCACCCTCCCTCCGCCTGCTGTTCTCCAGCAGTTTGGCGACGTCCTGTCTCTTGTAGAGCTTCGCCAGATCGTAGGCGGTGGCTCCCTTCTTGTTGCGATGCTCCACCCGACTGGCCGTGCGCTCCAGGAGGAAGGCCACGACGGGCAGGTGGCCCTCTTGGGCGGCCAAGTGCAGCGGAAGGTTGCCCTCGTTGTCCTCTACGTTCACGTCCGCTTGGAACTCCAGCAAAGTCTGCAGCGTGTCGAGGAAGCCGGCGCGGGCCGCGTCGTGCAGGACAGCGAAGCCGGTGCGGTCTTTCAGATCCGGGTCGGCGCCTCGCAGTAGCAACTGCCTGGCGATCTCCGGGTTCCCCAGCTTCATCACCTGAAGGCAGAGGGCGAGGAAGAGAAAAGCGAGGCGGTGGCCAGAGGGGAAACGTGCCCCCTCCCCCTGGACTGGGTTCACCCATGCACACGCGTAGTATCCCCACACACTGGTCGGGCCTTACCTGCAGAGCCTTCGCTTGATTTATTTATTAATCAAATTTGTATGGCCGCCCATCTGATTTGGCTGTGGGAAGCCAATGTGAAACTTCGCGCGGGAGCCTAGAGCCCTGGGAAAATGGGATGCCTACTTCTTCGGTATCCCAGGGCAGAGGAATATAAGGCTAGAGCATTTTACTGGAAGGCTTTCTAAGCAGGGGTATTTTGGGATGGCACCGGCAGCTGCCTTCTGCTGTGTATTTGGCATTTTTGGCGCCCTGCTTGGCCCTCAGTGTTAATAGCCCATGGTGCCAGGAAAACCCCTCTTGCACTCCTACTTTTAAAAGTGGCAAAAGGGACAGCAACTAAGAGAAAGAGTGCAATGGAGATCCTCTAATTGTCCAAATGGTATTGCTCTGAAACCCACCAACACCATGCAGAAATAAATATTACTAAAATAAATAAACAAGTATAATGATGGGAAAATGTATTTCCTGTTGTGGTATGATAAAGATAAAAAATCCTGGGACAGGAGTAAAAGGATGGAGTTCTTGGCTAAGATAAAAGGTACATTATAATACTGATAGTCTTGTCCTACTTTGATGGAAAATAGGTCTAAAATTCAAGGGACCCATATCCCAACTGTATTAAAGACAGATGACCTAAATGACTATTTGTAATTAATGATGTGTCCAAATAAGATGTGGAAAAATAAAAGGTCTGTGTTGTACCTTATTAACAAATATACATTTGAGAAACAGTTGATGTAATCAGCTCCACTTCTCCCCTTATTTAAGCCTTTCCCTCTTTGCAGTTGAGAACAAAATAAAATATACCCTAAACAAAAGGGCAGACAGAAGATTTAGAATATAATGTGTTTTGCAACCCTTGATGCATCTAAAATCTTTCTTAGAGAAGGGGGTGCAAGCAAACATGGAAAACCACCAGAATGAATGAGGTAAAAGGGAAATGAGAAGAAGCCACCATTAAAAACAAAGCTCGGTTGCTTCCGCTCTGGGAAGGAACTGAAATGTAATCCTATTATGATCACATTTTAGACTAATACTTTGATTACTCAGGGATCACATTTTAATCAGTAGGAATGGGTATGTTTCCTGTGACCCATATCTGTGAACTAACCAATCAAATGCATTTATTTTTTAAAAAATTTTTTAGTAAATTCAGGGGGTCTTACTTCCAAGGAAATATAAATATCCATTTGCAGTTTTAGTTTCATTTGGGATTGTTATGTGAATGCAAATCAATATTTCTAGGTCTATTTCTTCTCATGTTCAGTTTGAATGGAAAGCTTTAAAAAGCTGTTGGCTTCCCTAAACATCCTTTTTCTTTTCTATGTAAACATTCTGTTGTTATCACTTAAAAGCATAGTTTAAGAATCAATGTCATCTCTACTCTTTCTGGTTAAAGAAAAAAATGACTTGATATAGTAACTTTATAAAATTTTCTTATATTTTCGTAGTTAGGATTGCCCAGCTTAGAGACCCTTGGACTTTTTGCTTCCTGAATCTTTTAATCCTTGTGTCTGTAAGGCCACAGCAAAACCTTTAGCAACATCACACACTGAAGTTTATACCTTAGTTGAGCTTTTGGTATAGGGAACAGTCAGTTTTGAAAGATGATGTGTTCCTTTACTTGCAATATTTTTTCTTCAGTCCTGTTTTACCTACCCATTTATAAAAGAATATAGCTATATGCCTTATACGTTTTTTTTTTTCCTGTGAGGAATGCTGTCTTCTGTTTTCAGTATACAAAAGGGGAACAGTTACAGTAAACAAAACTGGAAAGAGTCATAAAAACAAGAGGGATATTAAGGAATTATGTGTGACAGAATATAAGACTCAATGTAGATCAGCAGCTATAAAGATGATAGTTTACTAGGAGATAACCTCTTCCTTTATAATACAATCACCTGCCCTCTTGTTTACCAATCTGGAATGCAAATAGTAGGAGTACAGTTAGCTTTTTGGGAAATAATATCATAGTCATTATAATAAAATGAACATATACTCCTTAAGCTTTTAGATCTCATCACGTATCTCCTGTCAGACTCATAATTTGGGATAAATACAAAACTCAGGATCAGGTTCCTACTGTGGAATATAACAGGTAGACAGTATACTATACCAACTATGAGAAAGTCCTATTTTAGAGAGTTTTAGATGTTTCTAAACGTTTTTTTTTTCTGATGTGGAATTGCTTTAACAAGGGAAGGGCAGAGATAGGCAAGAAAAGGCCTAAGCCTAGCCTTTCTTAGCCAAACTGAAAAAAGGAGGCCTGCTCATAAACACCTGATCTGAAAATGGAGAAGGGGGGAGGGGGAAAAAAGAGAGGAAAAAAAAGTTCAGAGAAGAGACAGAAGTAATTTAAATGAGTGAGACCATAGAAGCCAATGTGTATTTTCACTTTCTTTGGTATAATAAAGGGTAAGCAATATTGACTATCAACTCAAGTCCTATCATCCACCCACTAGATCTTTCTGGATTACACATACTGAAAATAAGCAGTCAGCCTCTTCTGTTGTGTTTACCTTTTATTCAGTGTGTGTGTGTGTGTGTGTGTGTAGCTTGCCTCAAATGATGATTTACGATGAAGCTGCAATGAAAGTAGGTGGTGGAAAAGACATGCCCTTGGCTGAGTAAGCAGAGATGTATCTCTGTAAATCATGCGATGGGGGGCTGGTGGAATCATTAGTTCTGATTATACAATAAGAAAAAGAATTGGCAGCTCAATAAGGAGGTGGAAAATGAAGTGCAGTTCTTATTCAACAGCCCTAATTCAATCATTGGTTCTGAACATGTCCTACCTGTTACGGTGCAGAAGAACCTAAAAGAGTTCAAGGCATTTATGCCCCTTGCAAATTGGAAAATAATTTAGGATTACTGAGCTGAATTGGAAAAGAATACCATGAAAGGTCATATTACAAGAGGGTTTCTTTCCATTTTAAAGAGGGGATTGTGTTGCCGGAGTTTTCAGCCCTCACCAACAGGGACCCCTCTCCCAAATTTCAGAAAGTGGATGCTGTCTGTAGTTTAAACAACACATCGCTTTTCTTTAAGGAGCCTGCTCAGTAGTCCGCAGTACTTCCGACCAGATCCACGGTCTCGCACCGGAAAATCCTCCCAGATTTTCACCTACCTTTTACTTCTCTTGCTGGCTGGGCACCCTTACCTCCCCCTCCCCAACGCTTTCAGCACCGTTATCCAATGTTCTCGAAGGAAAACATCTTTCAGCGGGTTCGGGGTTTTAGTAGCTGGAAAAGCTCCAGCAGCCGCCTGTAAATCTAAACACTGGAAATGGGTGTATGCGACGTTATACCTACAGAAAGGAAATTCTCGCAGTGAAGCGATCCACCGATTTATCAAAAAGCACCCGAAGGATGGGGAATAACAAAGCACTGGATTTTCTTGATCCAGATCGCCACACCGCTTTACCGTACATCACAGTTATTTAGTGGCGATAGTTTTGGGGGGGACATGCTCGCCAGAGGGTGAGAAAAGAATGAAGCCCCAACCGCCACCTTTTAGTAGCCAGACAACACCCCCTGTTCAGATACCTAAACAGATATAATCCGGATTTCAAAAATGAGGTGTTTACCGACCTGCTCTGAAACACGACCTAGCCCGGATTGTTCCTTTCCCTCCCCCTCTGCCTCCGCCACTTGCTTCCCTGTCTCAGAAAATGTTTGTTCAAAAAAAGACGAGGTGTCTTGCAGACAAGGTTGATACCGAGATTAGACAAACATTATTCACCAGGTTTTACTTAAAGTACGTCACTTTAAGGAGTTGGAGCCGTGAAACTTATAAAATATGGCAACCAACTCGCTTTTTAAAAAATGCTGATTTTTTTCCTCCCCTTTTTAAAACGGTCCTCTCCCCCGTCAAACCAGTTCACCTAGTGGTGAACGATTGCCTCTGTCCGCCCAGATACCAACCTGCAGCGCAGTTCTCCCAAATCCATTTTGTGCATTGACGTTTATATTATTTTCCAACAAATTAGTAACTTGCGCTAGGTCCCCTCTGGCAGCTGCGGACGCCAACTCATTCGCCAAAGGTTCGGCCATTCCTTAGGGCGAATGACGATCGCCAACGAGCAGAAGACCTGGGCTTGTATTTTATTATCTTATTATTGTTTTTAGCCGGGCATGGCCATCGGAAACTGACAGGAGCGGGGATGTTAATCTTCTGGAGTAGACCTTCTTGTAGTAAATACTCGTAAAAAAGCTCCTTGCCAAGAGCCCGCCCCTTGGTTCACACGTCATACATACTGCTGCAGCTCCGCTTGAAAAGCAGATCTCTGCACCTCTAACGCGCACAACACCCGCCCCCCCCGGACCTTGGCCGGGGCGAATAAATTGATACAAGCCCTTCAGCAAGCATATCAGTCTCCCGGAAAAACGCGAGCCGAGCAAGGAAGGGAAAACGGAGAAAGCAAAGAACAAGGTGGAAGCGGAGAGGTGGCGAAGAGGAGGAAGACACAACCCACCGTTCTGTCCAGCGGAGACACCCGAGACCCAGGGTAGGCTTCTTTTGAAGCCGCGAGTTCCATTCATGATTTTGAAGGCTGGGGCTTCGTTCTTGACCCGTTGAGGTTTGAGTTCGTTCTTCGCCCCAAGCAGCAGCCCCCTGGACGGCTCGCAGTAGGAGCGAGGGGGTTAATCGAGTCGCGGTAGCCAGGGGATTAACCAGCGCCAGCAAGAGATCAGCTGCCAAACTCCTCCGCGGGCTGCGGTGGGACTCGCCGCTCCCACCCCGGGGCGGCGGGCGGGCGGCAGACCCAGCAGGCGCAAGGTCGGGGTTGGGCTGAGCCCGAGAGAGCGCCGGGCAGCCTGTGCACATTATCGCACCCAAGAGGTCGCCGCATCCTTCGGCGCGCGGGTCGCTTCGGTGCGGCTGCGGCGGCTTCAGCTTTTACCGTGTCCCCGCCGCCTCCTGTGGCAGCCCTCTTCGGTAGCGAGAGGGGCAGCGGCGGCTGCGCCCCTCTGACAGGAGCCCTTCGGCGCAATCCCAGCCTGGCTAAAAGGCGCCAAAGCAACTCTTCAACGACGCTGCCGGGGCCGTCCTCCGTTCTGCGGAGAGCGTTGATTGCGGCTCTGCGGGGGTCTGGAGCCGCCGTCGCTGGGTCAAGCCCGTTGAATTTTTTGCGGGCTGCCGCCGAGAAAGCCGGTTCCTCCTCCTCCTCCAGTCCAGAGTCTCTCTCCCCTCCCCAACTTCTAACCTCCTCCTCAGCTTTTTTTGAAAAGGAAAAACATTTGAGCGCTCTTTGACTTGAAACACCCGCCCACATTTTAACGGCAGAGATTTAAGGAGGCGCCACAGAGTTCCCGGCAAAAGCAGGAAGGCCTGGGCGGGAGGGTGAGTCCAAGCGAGTGCGCCGCCTCCTCCTCGCCTCTTCTGCTGGGCTCAGAGTCAGCTCAGGCCGCGGAGCTGCCGTTCGGGGCCAGTAGGCCTTGCCGTCCCTTTTCCCCACACCGTTACCCCGCCGGGCCTGAGGAGATAAGCTGGGGCAACGCGAGTCTATATTTGCTCTTTTAAGGACATCCCCCCGTTCTTTAATATTAGCCTCTTTCCAATATAGCCCGTGGCTATTTATGCCCCCTCCCCCGCTAAACCTTCCACTGCCACCTCCTGGGCGCCTTATACAATTATGATGTCACAGGGCTCCTCGTTCTCCCTTGATACGAAACGAGCCAAGACGCACGGCACGTTTTACTACTTTCTGATGGGTGGGTGCGCGCGTGTGAAATGTAGTTATCTTTGTTGACGCCAGGTCTGCGGGAACTGCAGAAGAGTAAAGGAGGCGGGCCAAAAGTTAAGGCTACGTGTAGAGACCGTGCCCTTTCGTACAGCGATGATCTCTTTCCCCGGAGTAGAATAGCTCGTTCATCGGAGTTTCTACCAGACTTTCTCTGCTCCTCTGCCTACCTCGACCATGGGTCTGTTTGCCCTCGAGCACAACATAATATAGCGGATGGATAGAACGGTTAAGTAGCCAAAGGAGGCTTGCCTGCAGGTTTTTCTGCAGGTTTTCTCTCTCTGGGTCTCCGTTACTAAGGAGACAGCCCAGACAAGGTCATGCTGAAGGGTCAATGTCAGCTTGCTGCAACTGTAGCAAATGAAAAACCTTCTCTTCCCCCCAGCCCAATGCACTTATTTCTACTGCACCTTGGAGAAAATGGGAAGAAAGTTTGTTGTGGCATTTCAAAATATTGCCAAGCCAAAAATCAGGAGCATAAATAGCATTGTACACAGGATCTAGTTTTATATTCTCAAAATTTTGAAGAGTTGATGTGCAACAAACAAGTGAACACTAGAATCCATGAGTAAGCTCTGAACAGGTTTTCCACTCAAGATGTGTTGTCTCAGTAAAACCATATCTAGTTTATATCATAAGAATATACCAAGAACTTAATATAACAAATTATTGTGTAATTGGATTCATCATTCTAAGATGCAGCATTCTTTGTTTGATTGGGTTTAATGGACCACATGAACATAGCCATTAGTTTGTCAACCAGAATTATGGCTTAATGTATAAAACCAGCCAATAATGGTTTATCCAACAAACCATGGCTAAGCCAACATTTGCAGTTTGTTATAAAACTATTTTACTTGCCCATTTTTTGTTTTTGTAGATGAATGACATGGGTGGATTAAGTCAGAATGTATTTGGATATGACTTAGTATGTTTCATGAACCCAGCCAAATATGGTTCATGCAAAATCAATCAGTATATATTAATAGCCTTCTCTATATTTATTTATTGAGGGGGATAGAATTATGAAATACCAAGAATTATATCACACAAAACTTGTTCCCTGTTGTTTCATTGTGCACGTACAAAAGGGGTGGGGCTTGGATCATGACATCATGCCTGCCACTTTGCAGATTTTGAGACCACCCCCCACAGATGCAATTGTCCTTCCAAAGCCAGAATTACAGGTAGTCATTTAATGACCACAATTGGGACTGGCAACTCCATCGGTAAGTGACGGTCATTAAGTGAGACATGTGATCCCAACAGACTTACAACCTTACTTCCGCCACGGTCATTAAATTAAACATCACATGGTTACAACTTGCGATTTTACTGCAGACTTCATTGCCTCTGCTTGATGGCAATGAAGCCAGTGAAGAGTGCAAATGGTGGTCTTGGGACTGTGGCTGTGACTGTTGTAAGAGCAAGGACCGGTTGTAAAATTACTTTTTCAGTGCTGTTGTAACTTTGAACGGTTGCTAAATAGGGTAGTCGTTAAGCGTGGACTACCTGTATTGTGTGAACATCAGTGTTTGTTTTGTGAATGACAAGATATAATTGTCACAGCTGATTTCACACATTGTACTATGCCAGGGCTTTTAACTATGGTTTATTAAACAGTGGCCTATTCAGTGGCATAGATAACATATCACAGTGATGTCAAAATGATTATGTGCATAAAGATATCATTAGGCAAACACTGGAATTATGTCACAAGTTTTGATGCAAGTATATACGTAAGTCATGACATATGTCTGGTTATGCAATTACATGTATGTTGTCATTTGTCCCTCTGCTGATGCCCATGGGCACATTAGCGGCTGAAGCAGAGATTGTTTTAAAAAATACATTTACTTCTCAGTTTAGCTAACAGAATTGGCCGACAGACCAAACAGTGATAGCTCTACTGAAATGGCACATAGAGTTCCTTGCAGTAGCTTACAGTGCCACCTTTCCTTAGGCTCTCTTGAATTTCCATTAAGTTTATCATCTACTGTAATGTAGTGACATAGCTGAGATCAGGAGCTATTGCACTTAGGACTTATAAGGGCCCCTTTTCAGTACTTATGGTCTTTGTTCTCACAATGTGATAAACCATGGTTAACTGAATTATGGCATATTGAGTTAACTCAGTTGCCTGGGCTCCCATAATAGACTAACCCATGAATGATCAAACTGGCCAGATTCACACAGTACACAGATTTAAATTAGCCAACCCATTTTAGCATATGTAATGTGTTGTGTGCATCTAGTATTTCGTCAAATTTGAGAGGAGCTCTGCTGATCCTTGCAACAAACTCCATCTCTGAGGCAAAATATCATAGTCTTAATCAAGGTAGAGTCTCAGCAGGTGGCAGCATCTTGCTGACCTTCTCTAGGCTTAGAAGTAAAGCAGGGTCAGGACTAAGTAATACTTGGATCAGAGACCAGCAACAAATCCAAGGATTCTAGACAGCGAAGTTGAAAAAATATCCAGGAAGAAAGCAGGGACAATCTGCTTCTTCACTGTTGCCAAGGAAATGGCATGGTTATGTCCATGGTGTCACCAGGAGACAAGCTTGACTCGGGGATCTTTACCTTTTATCAGGAATGAATAAATTCATTATAGCAAATTCTTGCATGGTCACAGGAAGTAGTGTTTCAGGGACAAAGAATGGTGATCAACAGCTGCCTGTGTCATTTGCGAACTTGTGTTTACGGATAGATCATGTTCAAACAGATGTGTTAAAAGATGAAGAATATAGTTTATTAAGTAGAAGTCACTATTTCTTGGTCTTCTCTGGGACCAGACTGTCTTATTACATTTCTTTTCGATGGGGAGTGGGATCTGAGGTGAGCTGTCACATACTTATCTTCTACCAGTTTCCCTTTCTATTCCTAGTCTAGTAGGCTAATCTCCTCCTGTTCTCAGTGTAGTGGAGTAGGCAAACTTCTCTGGTAGCAGTCTGTTATTTGTAATAATGATTTATATTGAAAACAAGATACTTGATATTAATAATTTTTAAATTTAATGTAAAAACTAAACTTTTCTTAACCAGTTACTCAAGTCTTTTTTTTTTTTGCTTATCTGGTTTAGCTGATTTAGTTAGAAAGATCAAATTATGGTCCAAATTTGGTACTCATTAAAATAATAATTCCAGCAGTCTTTTTCCACTTTTATTGTAATTTTTTTTTCTTCCTAGTGTTTTTCATGCTGGTGCATGTTCTGCTTTTTGGATCAACCAATTGTTATCTGTTGGTTGCAACAGGAATTAACTGATTGGCTTGTTGCCTAGGCCTGATGTCATGGGCTGAGAGAGAGTGACTGGCCCAAAATCACCCAGCCAGCTTTCACGCCTAAGGCCGAACTAAAACTCACAGTCTCGTTTCTAGCTTGGAGCCTTAACCACTAGATCAAACTGGCTCTCTAATTCAGTTGCCTCCTAAAATGTGGAATATGCCCACATATGAACTTCATGTAGTCCTGTATCTGACTCACACATTATGCAATATTATTGCTGAATGCATGAACCATAGCTATATGGTTTAAAGAGTATCAGATATCCCATAGCTTTGCAATCACTGAGTATGTATGAATTCATCTTTGCTGTCACATTTTTCTATGTGGAAATAATAACTGGGGAGGGGGGGACCCAAAGGAGTACATTAGAATTTCTGTGCTGTTACTGCTTTTTTTCTTACAGTACCTGGTGGCAATGCTTGTAAGTGGCCTGAGACTGCTAGCACTTAGGGCAGCACCTAGCATCCTTTTTTGATCTCAAAATCACTAAGCAGGTTTGGACTTGCTTGGTACCTGGAGTGCAGATTGTTAGGGAACTAAACAGGAAAAATTGGGGGCAAAAGGCAGCAGTGGCAAACTCCTTCCATATTGTTACCAAGATTACAATATGCAACATGTCCATATAGTTTTCAAGAACTGAGCTTGACTTGAGGGAGATTTTTCCTATACTGTGAAGACTGCAAGGAAGGGAGAACAGGGGCTATAAAGGATCCCTGGCACCTCATAAGGATTAAATGTGTTTGAGAACCATATTCTTATTATAATTTTTATATGTCTTCTGATCTCTTTATATTACTCTCTTGCAAGCAATGGCAATGAGACTTTGTATAAACATTACAAAAATTGCAATAAACAATGTTCAACATTTACATTAAATTACAAAAATTGCAGAAACAAATGTACATAGTTGTCCTAAACATGAGTACTCATTTCATGGACTGTGGTTCCGACAAGGTTTATACAAAGCCATAAACAATGGTTAACAAAGTAGTTCATATTGTGGTTTAGCATGTAGTATAAATCACTGTGGCTTTTTTGATTGACCCTATGCATGCTTCCTCAGAAATAAACCACCTCTATTTATTTACTTACAAACATTTTAATGCTGCTGAAGCTTATGATTCATTCAGTGCAATTTGTGTCTGAGAAATAAATGCATAGGATAAATCTATTGACATATCATTGTGTAATCATTTACCTGATATATAAACTTCTACAACAACCATTACTAAATATATTTAGCATTTTGACATTACCTTTATTTTGGGATTTATCATGTTATGAAGGAGATGAAAACAGAGGTTGGGGACTGGTCATAAATAAGGAAAAATTAATCTATATTCTCTTCACTGAAATTGTGAAAATAATATAGCTTTTTAATTAACTGTGTTGGCTTAGGCTTGACTTCTGGTGATTTCATGGATAAATGCATACAATATTAATCCATTCCTAGTAATAAATGGTAACCTTTCCAAAGACATTCCTGTAATCTTCTTGATCCTTTCCATCCACCTTATTGTCTTGTTTTCCTCTTCTATTTTCCTTAACATGACCAGCATAATCATTTTCTAGTCCTTCAGTTACTTACATCATATATATGAGTTTCTTCTTCCTGATTTTCATCTCAAGGAAGCAGTCAGCCTTTAATTAATAGAGGAATGATTGACTGGTTCTTGTAGCCTACAGTACTCTTGGTAACCAACTCCAATGCCATAATTCAGGGTCATGCATCTTCTTTCCTTCCATCTTTCTCAGTATGTCCCAGCCATATATTACCTCTTGAAAGACTATTGCTTTAATTATTCTGACCTTTGTTGTCACAGAAATATCCTTACCTTTCAGGATCTTGCCTGTTTGTTGCTGCTCTTCTCTAATCTACTTCTCTAACACACTGTCCACACTATCTACAATCTACTACCTTTACTTCATCATCAATTGTAAGTTTGCAAAGCATGCTGGTTAATACTGGTATCACCTCCATTTTCTTATTTAATATCTTTACTAAATAAGAAGGAAAACAATTTCATTTTTTTTTAGTATAGACCAAGATGGTCTATACTATATTAAATCAGCCTTTCTTAGCCTTTTGACCCTGGAGGAACCCTTGAAATATTTTTCGAGCTTCGGTGAACCCCTGCACATTCAGGCTCAAATATAGGCCAGAAGCTACAAAATTTTATTATTATTAATATAATAATATAATAATTATATTTATATTTTCATGGGTATGCCTGTATATATGCATTAACAGTGTTCTTAAACTACAAATAAAGAATGAAACTTACCTCTTTAATGTGAAGTTGCCTGAATTTGAAATAATTTTTTAAATAAATTGTGATCTCCCAGGGAACCCCTAGTGGCCACTTGCGGAACCCTGGCTGAGAAACCCTGTGCTATATAGTATATATTATATTTAACCTCATTTTAATTCCTTTATTGTATAATTTGTCTGAATTTAATTTTTACTGTTGTAAGATAGCAAGAAGCCTTTCTGACCTTAACTTGCTATACTGTAGTTAAATAATATGCAACTACTGCTCCCTGCAGATGATATTGCAACATTGTGCTCGATGCAACACTTTTAAAGCCTTGTCAGGAACTCTGTGGCTTTCACCCAATTCTCAAAACTTGCTTTTCAACTTTTTTTTTTGTATTTGTTTAAAGGGACACTTTGTAATAACGTGTGGGTGGACTTGTTTGAGGCTAAGTATATAGCCTGACTCAAAACTACAGGTTGTATTACAGAATGTGTTTAAAGCCAAATACTGACTGATATTAAAAACTGAAAAATGCTTTTGTAATTGCTATATCAACTGCAGTTTTTAATGACTATCCAAAATGTGTCATAGGGGCTTACATCAATAACTTTTTTGTTGCTTTTGTTAATATTCTGAGTCTTGAAGGCCTTCTTTATTGTTTGAATCATGTAGTGGCCCTTTATGGTGAAATGATGAAGTTGCTAAGCAACTACACATAACCAATCTCTCTTTTATACAGCAGTCCTCACCATAGAGTAAGTAACAGATCCATTCACAATGCTTTATGGCATGATTTGCTTTGGCTAAGTTCACACATGGTATGCTGTGTATGTAATCATCATTTGGAAACTGCAAAGGCTGGGTTTGCACAGTGTGCTGAACCAAAACCAAATAAACCACATTGTGGCTTACTGTGAACCCAGTAATATGACCAGCTTCTGTAAAGCCATACCTGGTTGCATAATTAAACTTATAACCCCTTCATACTCCGTGTTTTTCTCTTGCATGTGACCAGCAAATGGGTTTGTATGTCTCTTGATAAAAGCATCAGGAAAGAAAAGACTGGCATAAATCTGATGGCAGCATTTTTTAATTCTTCTCAGAATCAGCTAGTGACTGATCTAGTTTTGAGCTTTGTGGTTTCTTTTCAGCATAGATTGCACAGAAGATAGACCAAGGTGGGTATGAAGCAAACAGGCTGTTTATATATATTTAAAGATTTTATAAAACAGTTTAGAGACATAGGTAACCACAGCAGAGAGGGCTTCATAAAAGCTATTTCACAATGGGAACGAAAAGGCAGGGGTACACAAACCCTCTCAAATTCAAAGTGTTTTGTATTTGAAATGAGTTGTTTTGACTTTACTGGAAATGTTCCCATGCCATTCTGGTCACAATGTAAGTGTTTTGAGCTTGAATACCATTAGGAGGCTTCCAGTAAGATCAGAACAGCTGTTTCAAATTGGAACAGAGCATTCTGAGCTCAGGATAGTCAAATTTGACATTTTTGCCCACTATTACTAAAAAACACTTCTCACCCATTAACTTCACTGTTTCTGAATATGCTGAGTTGGTACAAAAAAACAGAAGGGAAATCAAAGAGATATTTGAATCAGTGGATGGATTTATGCATTGTGCCAAATTATTGTATGGTTAGTTTGGTTTTGGCTTGATATGTTTGAATTTAACAACTGCTGCTAGTAAACGGGTTTGTGTCATAACTTGTTATATGAGCCCAGCAAATTGTGGATTATTCTGTTAATTAGACACATTATAGACTTTTTAAGAATAAATCAACACAATGCCCTTCACAAAAGTAGTAAGAAGCTTGCATCAGATATGTCATCTATTTTGGGTTGAGTGCCATTAGAACAGCAAGGAAATCCTGTGAAATACTGGCTGCCACCACTGCCTTGTGTATTCTTCTTTCATAAAGAGTGTTTATGACAAATCCATAGATCATAATCCTTTTAAGCTGAAGACATCATTTCAGGACGAAGGTATGAAGCAGGTATTGACATTTCATTCTATTATTTGTAGGGCTGCCAAGCCCAGATCCAAAGAGCTGATGTGTGATGTAGCCATAATATTTGTATGCCACTTATGCCGTTTAACTTAATTTTGTGGAGAATCATTCCAATACTAGAGCTCTGCTAGCCTAAAGCAATTCCACAAAACAATGTAAATGGTTTGCCCACACTGAAAGCTGTGATGTAAAACTAATTTTTAGTGGCTTCAACATAGAACAATAGTATTGAGAAAACTTCTATACCTTTAGGAATTATCTAGAAGGGAAATTTCTACAAGGTAGACTTTTCACCATAGTTTTGTAGTGATATGAACATCCCACCAAGTACTAGTTCTCATTTCTAAGTTTAAGATATCAGACCTGTATCTCAGGATATGAAGCTGAAAAACATAATTACTTGCTTTATCTAAACATCAGGGATTCCAGCCTTTCCAGGGAAAGAAGAAGGGTGCATAAACCTCCATTTTTTCCTCCATAAGGATTCGTTCATATTTAGAAAAACATTCAGAAAGAGGTACATTGTACAGATGTCAAGCAAACTGACAATTGAGATTTTTTTTGTTTGCATTGGTGATGCTTTGCTATGCCCTAGCTGTATCTTAAAAATACATGCATGAATATAATAACTATGTAAACAAAACACTTAGGGGAGTGTGACTTCGTTATGCTTGACAGGTTCAGCTTGCTTGGCAGGTAAATCCAGGCCTCATTGGTAGCTGTCAGGAAATAGGCATGAAATAATAGGAAGCCTTTATCATCATCTGAAAGATGTATAATACCTTTGCAAGATAATCAAGTTCACTCAACAAGGGAGAACTTCATCAACACACCAAGACAAATACATAAGAATGTCAGTGTAATTGAAAACCATAGGTAGTACAATCTTTATCACCCAGATACAGATTATATTACCAATGGCGTTATACTAGAAGCACGCTACTAATGCTTGTTCTCAGTGAAGCAAACCAGAAAAAAAATTGCTTAGAGTGGCTTGAGAACATAGCCATAATTACAAAAGCACTTAAAGGCATCTTTTTCCCCCTGCATATTAGAGACACTTCTAATACAATAGGTAAATCAGTTAAACCATATAACCATTAAACCATATAAATCCAGATCAGTTTAGGTAATCCACATATATTTCCCCATTTATTGGATTTATTTTTAAATAGATACATGTATGGGTAGAATACAAAACAATGTCAGCACATTCATGTACAAAATAAGCTCCACAGAAATCAGCAGGACTCATTTTATCCAGCTAAATGTATTTTCCTGCTATCACCAGGGAAAGACTAGAGAGAAAGGGAAAAAAATGGTTTGTGTGTCTCTTTCCAATGTCAGTAGCAAGCTATTTTCTTTATGGTGGGTTCTTCAAACACATACATAGGAAGGAGAGATTTACTATGGAAGGCTTCTAATAAAAAGGGGAATCATCCATCAAAATAATATAATGGACCAGGAGAAACGATGTTAGTTTGTTAATGGCCATAAGACTCCACTCCTCAATGGGACTTCCGAATAATTATGCATGAGTTTGCACAATAATCTTGGATATTAGGATTACTAATACAAAAACACTGCGGCATAATAAAAGTCCTGTAAGGAGTCATTTAATGATTAGGCAGCTTTCAAATCCAATAAATAATTTGGGAAGTGAGAGGTGTTAGGCTAAAATATATCTAGAATTGCACTCTTACAGGGGTGTCTGTAGTGCTGCTCATAGACTTCAAAATGGTGCAACAGGGTAGGCAAAGCCACACCCCTTTTTAAAATATGCACAGTGATTGCCTAGTCACAACTTAAGTTTTGAAGCCAGTAATTGTAGCTGCAGACATCCCTTTTTACCTCATACTTTCTCTACTATATAAGGGCAAATTATATCATTATTTAATGATAAGTTGCTCCAGTCAATAGTGACAGTGATTAAGCTAGATAAAGGTAGCTTGTTGTTACTCCATGCATATGGAGAACCATTTTTTATGATTTTATCATATGCTCCATAGGTGAAATCTTTATTGAAAAATAAGCTGTGGGCTTGAATCATGATTCATGTTAAGCTCTTCTGGCATATTTTTTACCATTTCTCTACACTTCTTCAGTCTTAAATGCTATCTGCCCATCCTTGAGTTGCAGAAGACTATACCAGTGTGAAATTTGCTGCTCTCATTCATTGCTAAGCCCTATTCCGTTTCATCTGCTCTGTTCCAACACAGGCTGTCCTGATTATGCAAATGCAGTGCTTGATACACAAAGCATCTGGATGAGTCTGCCAGCTTTACTGTCTTCTCTGCTCAATTCATCTGCAATCATGGCACTGTAGCAGGAATGGGGTGAATCTGACTGCAGGAGTCTGTGTTACCGCTAGGTTCCTTCTTTTGACCTTCTTCATACATCCCATTCTGTGTTAACCCAAACTGAAAACAAATTAAACAAAGCAAAAACCAAATCAGAGTTATAAAGGAAGCAGAGTCACAGGCAGCCTTTTTACTCAGGATTTCTTTCCCTTTCAGATTCCTCTGTGTTTTCTTCAGAAGGCAATTTGGGGAACTTTGGACCTGTCACTCCACTATTTCAGCCTTGTGCTAATCCAGTAAGGGCCAAAAAATTAAGGTGCTTTCAGTACTGCTAGCAGTCTAGCAGTTATACAGTTCCGACAGGGTATTGGCACAGTGATGAGGTATGCAGCTCATTAAGGAGGCAACAGCAGAATGGCAGCAGATGATGCTGACCAGAGACAAGGGGGACTGCACCTCATGAAATGGCCAGTAAGCACCTCTCTACATCTCCAACTCAGTGGGCAGCAAAACTTAACAGATTTTACACACCTTGCAATTGTCACTGGATGCTAATGATTTAGCATCTTTAGCATATGCAAGGGGCAAATACTACTTTAACATCTGTACAGCTAAGGACAATTTAAACCTGTCTCAGTCATAGGCTAAGAATGAGATAAGCATAACATCATGGTTCTATGGCAGAAAGAAGTTATTTCCAAAAGTGTTTATACCATGGTTAAGTATAAGTGGGGATGCAGCCATAGTCCAATATTAAAGCTACATCAAATCAAATCTTGATTACAGTCATAGACCAGCATAGCTACTTCAAATCAGATTTGAATTTGTCTTCTGAGAACTGCCACAGTATTAAGTTTTGTTATGAGTTGAAACATAAAAGCCATACAAGGCATGTATGTTTGAGCTGAGGGAGCTGCTGTCACATACAAACTTCAGATACACACATTTTTTTAACCTCTGGTACTGGGCTTAAACAAAAAAGGTAAATCGAAGTAGAAAAAGTCTTTTATACAGAGTTGGTTTAAGTTAAGGGGTGAGCAATACTTGGACTATGACCAAGTGAAGCTCTCCAGAGGTCACATTGCTGAAACTTAGAAGCAAACCTTATTATTACAGAGGTGTTATTTCTTATTAAAAAAACAAACAACATGCATGTAAGTCTTTAAAAACTTTACCTAAATAAACCAAAAGAAACTCCTCTCGTCCCAAAGCTCACATGAAAACCTCAGACCTGTCCATTTGTGTGACCTCACTGTGTCATGGCCCTGCCCACTGCAAGTCACCCAGGGTATTGCTGCTAAGTTATGTTTTCATTATCCTCAGTTTCCCCATGAAAGTTCATAAGAAGGCTTACCATCATTTCACTGCAAGCTGACATTCTACAACCTTCTATTAGCACAGGCATAGCCAACTTGAGCTTTACAGATGTTTTCAATTTAAATTTAATTACCATTAGCAGTATGGTAATAGTTATTCCAAACATTTGAAGAGCACCAGGTTTTATAACCAATGCCCTGTAGATCTGAAATATGAATTTGAGTAGTCCACCTTTAATCATGTGTAGTGGATGCCAATCATTTATAATATTTGGAACACTACTGATAACCATTGGCTTGGCATGATAATAGTAGCAACCATTCATTTACAACAATGGGCTTACCCTAGCTTTCTTTCAACAGTGAACTACAGAGAACTGATATTTTTATAAGGTTACTAGATTTTGGAGCAAATTTCTGGATGGCAAGTAGATGGCAGTAAATGTTTCCAGGTTTCTCTATTTCTCTTTCTGGCCACCTAGCGGTTGGCCAGATTTTTGCAGCTCTGTTCTAGTTAGGATTGTTGCTTCACCATACCCAGACAGGGCTGCTGTTTAAAAGCAACACAATACGCACAAATTCAGTAGGTCGATTTGCCATCGGTTGCATCTCTAGGCTCTAGCTGACAATTGACCGTATACATCCACCCAGAATAAGGATCTACTTTACAGCACTCACTATAGTCACATTTAATTAAGAGATTAGTAAGTAGATCTAACTTATACCCCAAAGAGCCCTATTCTACTTACTCTGAGATAATCCCCACTGAATTTGTAAGCTAAACAGGCATATTTACTTGGAGGTAAATTCCACTGTTGCATAACAACAACCTTCTTAAGGAACAGGATCGCAGCCCTTCTTTTCCAGAGATATGCAACATTTGGAGTAACCGCAATCATTCTGTCCCTTTCCAAGGCTCCCTCTGCCGAGGAGGACCTGTTAACACCGCGGCGTGGGGCAGACAACCCAAATGGCCAAAGCAAGCGCATTTACGACAGTTTCATAAAAGCAAGGCACCATCCGTCCTTTCCGTGGCTCCCACTCCTCATTCAAGAGCCGGTATTTGCTGAAGGACCTTTGCAGCCCCGCCATCCGCACCCTTTCTTCTTTTCAAAGAAAAACGCTGGAGGGAACCTCCCCCCACTTTCTCTTCTCTGCACCTCTTCCGCCCCCGAATCGGGACCCTTACATAATAACCCGATGCGCTCCCCTCCCTCTTTTTTCCCGGCTTCATCGGTGGCCAGCATTTGACAGGAGGACCAGTCACGTGGCAGCCGGAAAGCGTCTCTTTGCGACCTCAATGACAGGCAAAATGTGCGACAGCCGCTTGCAAGGCAAGGAGGAAGCTGGTTTAGAGCCTCTTCGCCTTGTTTAAAGGCAGGGTTGGTTGCTGCCTTGCACTCTTCAGATTCCAGTTCCCTTCTCCGCCCCTCTAGTGGTCGGGACAGCGGGTTTGGGGAGAGGGAAAGCATTCGGGGAGCAGACTGAGGGATTGACCTAAGTTTGGAGTTTAGATGAGATCGTAGTCTCCTTTCTTCCCCCCCCACCCCCCCACTCCCTTGAGCCCCGTTCTTGCCAGCAGCAGCCTCCAGGTATACAGTTCAGGCAGGAGGAGGGGACGTTCCCGGCTGCATTAGCGTCCAACATGGATAGAGAAATGATACTGGCTGATTTTCAGGTAAATTTCAAATTCCACCACTGCCATATTCTAACCATGATCTCCCTCCCTCCCTCTTTTTTCCCCCTTCCTTCCTGTTTCCCTTTCTCCCGGCTTCTCTGCTTCTTGTTCTTTTGTGGAAGGACTTAAGCTCTGGAATTGGCGAGCCCTGCTCCTATACTGTAGTAGAGCAACCACAACAATAATAAAGCTTGAGACTGTTTATTCTTTGTATCTGATAATCCAAGAGACAAGAATAATCCAAGAAACATGAATAATGCTAACTAATGAAAGAAGCTATTTTGCTTGGCAGTAACGTACCTACCTTTGTCCTCACAAAGAGATGAAGGAACATGATCCCAGTCAGAGGCAGAGGTGTTTTTTTATACCTAAAAAGATTTTTATCTTTCATATAACTGGTTCATTTTGACTGTCTCTAGAAACTTCTAATAATAAATTCTACTGGACAGAAAGTAAAATACTGTGATGATAAAAAGACCTGCCTACATTCCAAGAGCTCATATCTACTGTTATAAAGAAAAGGTGTTAAAGAGTTTGGATGGAAGGTTAGAAAAGAACTTTACTGTCTTTTGCACTTAACCCCCCCCCCACCTTTGTCTAATATTTATCTTAATATATAGAATGTGTTTATCTGTTTGGGTATTTTTTATGGTAATGTGCTATAATTCTCCCATAATTTTAGCTCTTGAGGCAATAATCAGCAATTAAGGTAAAATAAAATTACTATTGGGATTTAAATATATAGAAAACAGCTTTTTGAATTTCACCTCCCACCATTTCTAGCTGGCATGGCCAGTGGCAAGGAATAATAGGAGCTGTAGTCCAAAACATATGGAGAACATTGGGTTGTTTGCCCTGTCTTACAGCCCTCTTGTCTGTAAGAATTGGGATTCTTTGTGTTTCTGTGTAATATTTATAAATCAGTTGGGAAACAAGTGTCTCTGAATTCAGTGGATTTGAGTTCCATGAATGTATGTACAAAATTTCAGGCTTAATTTCATTTGTATATGGCTTTTATAAATATTTTGACCATAGCTTATATGAATAATTTTAGTTCTAGAGTCTTTTTGAGCTATTGGACATATTTGGAATTTTCAGAAAATATCATTGGTATCATAAATGTCTGTGTATCTATTTCACAGAAAGTATCTATTTCATAGAAAAGCAAACCGATTATGTAAAGAAAACTTCAATGCGAACTAAAGAATCATTTTGAACCCACAGTTCTCTCTTTCAGGGTTATTCCTCAACTTCTCTTACCCCCAACACATACAGAGAGACTCTATTCCTTTTCCTTTGGGTTGCCTCACTAACCATCTAACTCCTCCCTTTGCCCTCTGTTGCCCATATAATACTAGCTTCTGTTTTCCCACTTTTCTTACTATATGGGGTCAACTCCAGTTCTCCTTAAAATCATTTTCATCTCTTCATTCGTTATCATCTGCAAGCTTCCCCCTTCTTTATGTAATCAATGGCAGTGATGTCACTTGTTTCTTTATTTTTCTACTCTCTGGCAGTTGAAAATGGAGTACTGGACTCCAGGATCTTCATTTACTAATAACATATCTTGGGTCCATCAAGACCTACAGGCAGATTGGGAGATAAATGTGGAAGGTAATTGGAGTCTGATATTTCTCTTGAAATAATTTCTGGAGATCTGAGAAAAAAAAAAGAATAAATCATGTGCACCAGCAGAGCATATTACAGGCACAGATGGAAGTGTCCACAGGTGCACATTGCCTGATTCTGTTTAAGTTAATAATGATGTCACAATTTGTTAATATTTGCTTCTATTTGATCTTTTTAAATTACTTCTGCTTTGCTGTGTGCAAATGAAATCATATTTAATGGGCATCATGCTGATTTAAAGAAGGTGGGTGAAATATATCACATAGTATGTAGAACGTTGTACTCAGATATAGTTTCTAGCACATAAGAGAACCTGCATAGATCACATGTTATGTGGAATCTATTTAGGACCAGGAGCTGCCCTATGAAGGTCAGATACAACTTCGCTGAAATGTTAACAAAATGTTAAAATCAAATTCCTTTTCTTCGCTTTGTGGCAAACATTATTACAGTCATAGGAAATTTTATGTGTAGTAATATACTGATCCCTTTTTTTCTGATCAGGAGCCTGCTAATTATATTGAGCAATATTAAGAATTTTGCTGAACTTACTGATACTCTCCAGTCTTTATGGACAGGAACTTTTTGATCTTGCTCTGCTATATTAGGCTTTAACTTTTACACTTTACTTTTGTGGTATATTTTAATAGTATATTTCCATGCTTGTTTGTATAGAACCTTGTGTATCAAGATTTAGAAACTTAGGATATAAGTCTGACAATAGTTGAAATAGATACCTTATAAAAGACAAAAATGCTACCTGTTTTCAATTTGTAAAAGAGAGACATTACACTTTGGTAAGGGGTAAAATCTATGATGCTGTGTGTTTTGGATCAGGATTTAGGTAATATATCCCAAACAAATGAAGTTTGTGATATGTTATTTTTACTGATTTTTATCAGATTTAAATAGGATTTAAGATCAAAAGATGGATTCAGGAGCATTCTTGCATCAGCAGATGGAAACGGTTCCCTCTCTGGAGCAGATTTACAATTTACAAATGCTTTTCTAGCAGAAATATAATTGGGCAGCAGTGGATTCAACTGTATTGCTAATAATTTTGGATTGTCTGAATTTTATGAGTTCAGAATTGTTCAGATCTTAGGTCAATTATGATTTATCACTGAATAGTATTATATATATATATATATGATTAGATCACAGTCCTATGGACATGCAGCTTAATAGTACTATATATATGATTAGGTCACAATCCTATAAACATGCATCTGCAACTAAGACTCACTGATCATTGCAAGGCATTCTTTTGAGTAAGCATGCATTGGATTGACCTATTCATTTTAGTCTCTGTTAATTTAAAAAGTCATTTATGCTAAAGTCCAAAACACCATTTAATTAGATATAATTAGATATCTTCTTAATATTCATGTACATGTAACAGGATTACAACTTTTTTGAGTAAGTTACAGTTCTATATGCATGGTTTCTAGGGAGTAATTACCATTGAATTTAGAAAGTTTTATTTTTTAATGAACCTGTTTTGCACTGTTAAGGACTTAAGTAGGAATTGAATCCAGGTCTTGCATGCTTCAGTGCATTGTTCTATTACTTGCCCACAGCAATATTTAATGTTACTCTTTGGGTGCTTTTCCAGTGTAAGTTTAAATTACTGTATGTATACAGCTTTTAATTGGAATATTGAGTATTGTGCTTCCATTTGTTTTGGTTTTAAAACTTCTAGAATTAACATCTGTTTGATTGTCATGTGGCTTATATAGCAGTGCTTTGCAGTAATTTTCATGATGTTTCATGTCTTTGGTATAAAGTTCTATTTTTAGAACTATTTAGTTCTGTTAGAGAGTTTCAAATTGTGAGTAATATTTCTCCTATGTGAGCTTCCATTTATAGGGAAATATTATTTTTACAATATATAAATCTCAAGCAAATAAAGAACTAATATAGAAGTGAAAATATTTTCTCTTTTAAGATATTCATTTCTGAAGTATGTTTTCTGTTTTCTTTCTGCTTGATATCATTGAGATTTACATTTTAGGCTGCATTCTCAGAAGACTTAGTGGAGCTGTATTCATGCCAGAGAAAAAATCATGCTGTCATACTTTTTAGGAAGATGCTTCTTTTCTAAAATTAAATGTATTTCTATTTGTAACTTGAATAAAAATTGATCATTTTTAAAATAAAAAATTACCAAAGCATACAATGAAGGTACACCTTTTTTTCCTAAAAATGTTATCTGAAGAGTTGATCACTTATAAAGGCAATGAGCCTTTTTATTCAGAGTATGAATCTGAAATGAATTCTGTTTATTAAAATACCTCTGTAACTGGCAGATATCAGAGTTTGGGAAAAATAAGATTAGGTTTTATATGGGGCTTAGTAAAATTCTATCTTGGGCATTTGAGATGAAATGTTTTTATGTACCCATATTAGAGAGCAGACTGTATTTTTCCTTTAGCAGACATATAGATCCTGAATTTGATTACTTTTGGTTTTGTCTCCCTATATGTTTCACATTGGGATGTGATTGGTGATATGTTGCCTGAATCATGACCTTACATGTATGACCTGTTGAACTGAAACATCAGACTGGAATGGTGTCATTATTTCATTGACGCCAGTATATAGTTAGATCTTCTTTAATGTGCCTGTGCTTTTCCATTTAATTCAAGGTTATTAATAATCCCATCTCTCTGTCATGCTGGAAATTCACATATAGCTTTGCATTTTTTCTGCTATTATTCTTTTAAAGCAGTACAATCTTATGAAAGGATTAGGTAGTCAGTAGATTATTTTAACAGTTAACAAGGCATTTGTAGAGCTAATGCCAAACATTATTAGTGAATTAGTGACACTGTGATATATCTGATGGTTTTACATGAAACAGATACTAAGATAAAGTTATTTTAAAAGGGATTACATCTCATAGCATTTTACAGCTTGTAATGGCATGTCTGAGGAAGTTTGAAAACTTCATTCTCAGAAGCACACCCTGTTCCTGCCTCCTGCCTTTGTGTACTGCTTGGTAGTTACAGCTGTCGCCAGGGGATACCTCAGCCAGTGTTCTCTCCCAACCCTGGTTTGTTTTAGAGAGGGCTCCAACTACCTGTGGGGCCTTACTGGCAATTAAAAGGTAAAATGTGAAAAAATGAAATAATTTCTATAGTTTCACCTCCTGACCATCTGATGTCTAAGCATATCACTAGAGATATCAGCATTTCTTCTCTCTTCTGCTTGGGAGCCAGACCAATCTCACAAGAGATAAATAAGATTTCGTTAGAAAGATATTAAATATAGTTAGTCTTGGGACAGATAAATAACAAAACTGTTGCAGTGAGGAATAGCAAGTTAAAAGAATTACAAAACAAGAACAATGCTCCAATCAGATCACAAGATGTTGCTAGTTGGCCACAAATGACTCTTTTTCATCTGGAACCTCAGAAGAAATCCCAATAATAAGACAATTCCAATTATTTATTTATTTATCCAATTTGTCCCCGCCCATCTCCTCCCATTGGGGGACTCTGGGCGGTTTACAATAATCAATTAAAACAACAATCATAAAATATACAGTATAAAATTACAATAATAAATAATATAAATAAGAGTAAAGATACAAGAGTGTTTTTGTATAACTTGTATAACTTCATGCGAACAGCTTGGAAGGATAGATTCAGGCTGAGGATTAATTACCCAATTGTGAAATTTATAAAGAGAAATAAAGATAATTACCCCTACAAAGAAAACAGATTAGCACAAAAACCTAACTTTACATTTTTATCTGTTCCTACAGAAGAAGACTCCTTAAGAAACAGAATTTCCCACTGCTCCAGTTTACCTGGACTTCTTAGTTTCTTGGAGATAGTACAGATTTATTTGGGACTGTTTGGGGAGATTTACACCACAGATGTTTTGTAGCCTCTGGCTAGCAACTTCTGCCTCATTTTAAAATGACTCTGAATTTTCCTATTTCTAGGAAAGAGGGAGGAGCTGGGGGTGTATCTCTGTGTCTGCATGATAAAAAGAGTATCTCTTCCTTGTGGTTGTTTATCAGGGATGTCTGAGCATCTGTGAAAGTCTCAGTTGACTAACAATATAGCTACTATATTTTGTTCAGTGAGATTTTACTTGAAACAGTTTCAGACCTGTTATTACCTTCTTTTTTATAGCATGTTCTCAGTGTTAAATGCCACTTTTAAACTGCAAGACCTTAAAAGTGAGCACATTTTTGTGAATTGTACTAATAAAATTATTACCCTAATATGGATTTGGAATTTTCTTTTTACCAACATGGGTATCTCTGCTTTTCGTGTGATCTTTATGTATTATTGAAACATCCTGACTGTGAAACAGCACACAGTAAAAGAAAAGCCCTGTAATATTTAACACGCGTTTTCAGTATATAATCAAAACATGTCTTGGCAGTTTAAGATGCTAAATACAATGGGTATACAATATTTTATTTTACATATATCCTACTATAAATAGAAATTCTTTTTATTTCAGACAGATACAAGATGTCTAGTCTTATACACCTGGAAAGTAAGAAAGATGACTTTTTTAGCTTCTTAATCCAGTTCTTTGCAAGAAACTACTGTGGGTAGCCTTGGTGACACACAGTATTCTTTAACCATAGCAGGTCCATTTTTGGACATATATAACATGGCTGTAGTGATTTATATTTTGGGAACCTCTTGATTGTTCTAATATGGGAATGAGGATTAGGGTTTAATCTGAACCATTAACCAGATTATCCCCTCTCCATCCCCAGTGAACTGGGTAACATAAAGAGATGGGGCTCCCAATGAAAGGGGAGCCTTTGTCATTTAGGCCAAAGTCTAGTCCCCTCAGTTCTTCTGGTATGGAGAATAATCACTCCCCAGTCTTTCCAGTGTGCAGAAAGAGTGAACCATGCAGAAAGAGAAGGAAGGACAATATTTCTCCCTCTATTTGTATGGAGTGTCTTTCTCAATGCAACAGAAAGTGAGGATGGTTGCTCTTTTTTTCTCCACATAAGGGAAAGTGGGGGTGATTGTTCTTTTTCCTCTGGTATAGAGAGCATAGAACATTTCTGAATTAGGCTGGAGGAAAAGGGCAGGGCCTCTCTCTGCCTCTACTGGCTGTAATACATGCTGTATTATGGAGGTTTCCCCACGCCTATTATAATAGCTAATAGTTAAATGGCAGAGCCATAACACATTAATTGAATTCAATTAGTACAGAATTTGCATACTAGAATCATAACAAGTGCTGTTAATCAATTGTCATCATCTGAGTTTTAAAAGAAGTGCTTGGGACCTTTCTCCCTTTTAAATAATCATGCCAAGGCAATCAGGTGATGATCATGTGGACAAAAAATTTTAAGTTGCTACAGTATCACCAAGTTTTGTTTCCTAGCGTCAAGAATATAATAGATGATGCATCCTGAGGACTAAGTTCCTCCTATAGTAATTATTTTTCTTTCTTTTTTACTTGGCTGTTGTTGGCTTTGGTTTGTTTGGGTTTTTTTTGGTGGCCTTTGTAATATTTTTTTAAATTTGATACTTTGCATCAGATATCAGTAAGCAAGTATTTAATGATGTCATTGCAATTTGCTGGGGACACTGCTGTTTCCACCCCAGAATACTTGTGCCCAGGACATGTATCTTCTAGGTCTGTGTCTGGACCGGACACATATGTTCTAGGTCTAGATTGACCACCTGTGTTTTGGTGTAGGCATAGGCCATTTGAACTTGGCTGTTTTGTTTCTTGTTTTCAGGCTTACTATATTATCTTTGAAAATTAATGCTAATAAGAGATTTTTAGAGGTAATTCAGATCAGTTAATAATTTTCATATGTATCTGTTGTTGGAAGGTTGCTGTAATTAGATTATCAGATATGGGCTGCAAAATATCTGGGCAACCATTAGAAGTGTCAGAGATTAACAGAAAACCCTAACTCTTTGCTGCCATCTAATGGCTGTCCACATTTTTGCAGCCATATATGATAGCTGTCCTGTACCGACTATGAGGCGGCCACGCAGGATTATTATCAAAACCACTCTTTGTTAAATAACTATTCACAATTAATAAGTCCTTATGGTCTGATCAAGCCCACCTGGGCAACGATGGAGGGACCGGCAAGGTTGCAGGAGGAGACTGGCAAATCAGCTAAGAGGAATTTGCTGACCGGAGCTGTGGAACTGGAAGAAGCTATGGCACATGGCACACCTGGAACTGGAAACGATTGTCCACTATCTGGAACACCACTCGAACTAGGCTGGCACCTGGAAGTTAGGCAAGACTGAACTGGAACCACTGGGCAAGTCTTGGCTCTAGAGGCAGGACTGGACTGAACTAGGTGACCCAGGCTTGACTGGGTACACTGGGCTGAAAACTCAGAATAAGGCTGATAACTTAAAGCAAGGCTGGACTTGACTGAAGATTCCGGGCTAGGCTGGAAGCTTGGCACACGGCTAGGTTGGACTGGAGGTTCTTTACTAGGTGGAGAGCTTGAAACACGGCTGGACTGGACCACAGGTTCTAGACAAGGTTGAGAACCTGGTTCACAACAAGATAGGTCTAAAGTTCCTGAACAATGTTGGGCAACCGAAACGCAGCTAGGCTGGACTGGAGATCCTGGGCAAGACTGGAGGTTAGAAGCACAATAAAACTGTACTGGAGACTCTGGACAAGGCTGAGGGCTTGGAGCATGACGAAGCTGGACTGAAGATTCTGGGCATGGCTTGAAGCAAGGCTGGAAGCGCACCTGGAACGCGCAGAATGGCGATGGTGAGGTCCGAAGCTGGATGCGAGGCTGAGGTTCGATAGGGAGATGATCCTCTGTGGCAGTGGTTACAGGATACAGGTCCTCTCTGGTAGGAAACACTGGCGCTGATTCCTCTCGGGCTACAGACGAGGTTTCCAACTCAGGTAAGGACTCTTCCTCTGGGACTGCAAGCTTGAAGGATTGGTTGTCTTCAACAGCTTGCTGTTTGCTCGTCTGCCTTTTATGCCGATCCTTTGCGTGCCTATTCCCCTCTGCAACCAATCGGGCTGCCTTTTCCTTTGCGCGCTTTTCGGCATGTCTTTTGTGTGCGCTGATTGGAGGATTCAAATCCTCCGAAGACTGGCCAATCAGTGTCTGTAACTTCTCCCATGCTGCTGAGTAATTTCTGGGTAATTTCTGCCTGGTAAGTTTCTGTTTCTCCTCCTGACTCAGATGAGTTTCGTTTTCTGAGCCAGAGGCTGGCTGAAACCTCACAATAGCCTTCAGAAGTGTTTTCTATAGTTGTAAGTGTGAACCCATGACTCTTGCTGGTCTCAAGAAAAAATGGAGAAGTATTTTGAGAACCAAGCAACGAATTTGAGCAAAAATAAATTGGAAGATAACAAGTAATTGGTATTCATTTAGTAGCCACCAACTGTAATCAACTCTTACTCCTCTGTTTGTATAAGAAGGCAGCGCAGGTTTTACTGTGGTGCTCAAACTTTTTTTTCTCTGATTCTGCAGCACATCTACTTAGGGCCCTGAAAAGAACTCTACGTTTATTTTGTTCTATACATATCCAGTTCAGTTGTCTACTGAGGGGCTTTATTCTTTTTAAATTGGTGGATATGATATATTGTACATATCTCTCATGTAGCTCCAATTTTGTTTTATGTATATGTAATTATTCCTAAATCAATTATTTAGAAGCTAAACATTACATATGAGAGAGTGATTTTGGTATTTTAATTTAAGAATTACAACCTATTATAGATGGGAAATCTGGCTATCTCAGGCTATATTACTACACTAGTAATATGTCTTTTCTTACAGTGTATGAGCTGTATTTCATTTTACTTGTGTTCAGAAGTTTATGTGTTGACCCCTGATTTTGTAATGAATCTTTGTCTCACTTGTTTGGTCCAATAGACTAGCACAGATATTATTCTAGAATACATAGGTATATAGGTATTTAGGGCAATAGACTACAAAAAGAATTGCTTTGCAGCTGTGGAGGAGTGTAGCCAGTACCTCACTTCTTCAATATTTTATCAAGTGTTTGTTTACTTTGTTGAAAACATTAGACTTTGTTTTAACAAGAATGCCATGCTTCTTTTCCTTTGCAGTTTTGTTAATTGTGCAGGAACAATGGATATTTGTTGTTGTTGTTGTTGTTGTAGAAAGAATACTAAAGTTAATCTGGACAGTTGAGGAGCCCCTCCCTCTTTTCAGACAACTTGCTTTCTTCTAAATTTATTAGGCTGGATCCAGGCTGGCTATTATGTAAGTAGAAGGGATTGTTCATGAACAGAACTGACTGAATTCTAGCAAACAAATTGTGCTGCAGATAGCACATTTTTTTCTTGTGAAGTCATGCTGAGATATTGCTCAATCACTCACAGTGAACATAGGTTGTTAAGAAAGTAGCAAAGCTACTTAAAGGATGAGTAGGGAAGTATAATATCTACTGCACTTAAAAAATACTAATTTCTCCAACCACTCCCTGGAGATTACTCTCTTAAATCATTAATTTAACTATGTAGCAGTACAATTTCCTAGTGTGTTGAATGGAAAAAATATCTTCCATTTTCTTCTTTGGCTGTGGATGCCAGAACATCAAGGATCATTTGATAAGAGTATTTCCAATCCTCAGCAGAGTTCAAAAGTTTTTTTCTCTTTCTTTTTTTCCTGTCAACATGTATAGCAGAATATTATGAAAGATGATTTCAGAACATGGGATAGGGGAGACTGTATTTTCCTACATGAGGTACTTTGCATAGTGGAGAAAGTTTTATGTGTTGCCTGCCAGCTAATATTAGAATGTGTGGGTTCACCTTGTCCATTGAGAAGGTTCCCCTGCTATTTGCCCCATGCCAATATACCACTAATATGTGAAGTTGCTATCACTGATGGCATTCTGGTGGACGCTCTACAGTGATTCCTTGTTTTATATCACGACATATTAACTTTTGCTCTGTCTTGCAGAATATAGCAGTAATTGTAATGGCAATTAAACTAATGACAAAATACTATGGTACACAGCTTCAAGCGTAACCTTTCAGAAGCATAACTGTAGGATGTTTTTAATGAAATAACTGTTTTTGAATATATTTTAAGAATGGCCATTGAATAATAAACACATTAATTAAAAGCAAGTTTGCTACTTCATAAAATGTAAAGAAACATGCTGCAAAGAAACATGCATATGGAGCATCTGCTCAGTATGGTTCTTGGTTTTTATAAAACCCGCTTCTGTTTCTTCTTGCTTTCTAATGGAAAAGTTGCAGTTGGTAGTTAGGAGAAATCCTCTGCGAACAGGAATATAAATACTGAGTGTAAGCTGCACCCTTAAGTAAGTCTTCATGAAGATTTGTTGATAATGAAAACCGACTGAAGATTAATTAACGTCTGTTTTTTTGGCAATGAGCAGTATTTTAGATTCTTCACAGAAGAAATATAAATTGTTGGAAAGACCTCTTAAATATAATAAATATTCAAAATATAAAAGTAGAAATCACAAAAAATTATTAAAAGCACTTATTTACAAATTGTACCCTTCTTTCCCATTATACTCCAGCTGTTGATTGCAACGGATATATTAGGAAATATTTCTGATTTCCATTTGAATTTCCTTTAATCTATCTCAATTTTTCTTTTCCCTTAGAAACTATAACTTTAAGTCTAAGTCTGCCTTGTTATGTAATATATGATATATAAAGGAACCAATCTTCCTTGAATTTAGTTAAACATTTATAGTGAATATATGCTGTTAATTTTGCTATTGTTGTATATGCAAATTTGGTTTCCCAGCCTAATGTTATTGGCAAAGTATCTCTTTTCAAATGTTGTGACAGCTTTGTCCTTCCAGCTGTCAACATGTATCTTAATAAATTATGATGTTTCTTGTTTATGTTCTGAAACAAATCCTAGTTAAAATAGATGCAATATTCACCCACATGTAAAACTAGTTGCAGAGCTACTCCATAAACAAACCACATCTATTTTTTAATATTTCTCCAGTTACAGCATCTACATCTGCAGCCTTATATTTTTTCAATATTCTCACAGCATTTATGATTTCCTTTTCATCATTTATTTCTTGGACATTAATATTAATAGCATTTGCTTTAATTCTACTCCTTCACATATCATTGTTGTTCCTATGCAAATCTCTAATAGACTCCTCCCAGCATTCTTTCACTTTAGTTTGTTTGGCCCTATTCACCAACTTCAAAAACACTAACTTCCATCAAAATTGCATTGTGTTTTCTCTCTGTTTTTTAGTCTTAACCATTTTCTGCTCTCTTCGATAATATTCCTTGCAACTATCTTTTCCTCTCTGTATTCTGTCTTTCTACTGTCCTTGTTTTTTATAGCAATCATTCTCTTATATGCATTTTTCTGATCCACAACCTCTTTCCCTTTACCATTCCACCAAACATCCTTCTTCGTATTTCCCATTAGTATATTCCATATGTTTCTATGGCATTCTATGTAACAGCTGAAGCTGGCAAGGGAGAAACAAGCAAGACCAGACAGAATTATTACACAAACACAGATTCCAATCTCAAGGGTGGAAAAGGAATAGTTGACAATCTCCTGGCCTGAAAGGGCAGGAGGAAAAGGCTTAAGATTTAAACCCTGGGGCTGATTTGTGTATATGGCTTGTTTTGTGTTTTGCATCAGGCAGATGTTTTGTGTAAATATACTTTATTCTTGCAATAAAATAGCTAATCTAGAAGTATTGGGTCCTTGGTATTGGGTGCACCTCAGCAGCAGGAGGAAGAAGACAGCAAAGGTCAACTGGGGGTGGCGGGGTAGGCGGCAGTGGGGAAGTACAGGGCGGCCAAAAGGGCAAAGATGGGAAGTGGGCGAGTGCGGTGAGTTGAAGGGCATGCTGCGGTTGTAAATGTGGGTGGGCTGTCAAGTGTCTGAATTTTGATCACGTGACTGCATGGGCACTGCAAGAGCCATAACTTCGAGGACCAGTTGTAACTACCACTTGTTCAGCGCTGTTGTAACTTTGAACAGTCACTGAATGAATGGTCATTAAGCAAGGACTACCTGTAGAGCTTTTTAATAACTTAAAGAAAGAGTAGACTAGCTTACCAGCCTTAGTTGTATACCAGTGCCACATGCAGCATTCCTTGCTAACAGTGAGGACATAATACTGGTCAGAATTGGCACATTTTGCCCAGTATGCTATAAATGCAACCAAAGCCCAGTTTTACTGTACTCCCAAACCCAGTTTTATCCAAGCATGGCCATATCCTGCCATTAGGAAGTACATCTAACATACTGATGCACTCTGAATACATGATAATTAATATACACTTCTTTTTCCCTCCCTCCCTCTCTCCCTCCCTCTCTTAGATTTTGATGGTGTAAAATGTTCCAAAAGCTGGGGTAGAATTTGGAAACAAAACTGAAGCTGTATGCCACCTGGGTTTTTTACTGAGCTACAGGGACATGTACATAAGTCTGCTTTTATATGTGGATCAGGGAGAAAGTGTGTTTTGTATATGAAAAAAGAAAGATTGAAGAGAAACTGGGGTTACTAGATAGGAAATATACTATCAAAGCTGGTTTTAATTTCTGCTTTAGATACAGTTTGCCTTCATGATTTGCAAATGGAAGGCTTGTTATCTGTGGAAGATGTTTGATTCAGCAAAACAGTACCAATTACAAAAAGAGGAACAATTTTTGCCATCCCTCTCTCTCTCATAGCCACTTGAGTCCTTTCCCTCAAAAGAGAATTTTGTTTTGGGGGATCTTTCAGCCCTTCACAGTAGCTATTTGGAAAGTGCAAGTAGCTGTTGGGAAAGAAAAAAAAGTACAAATCAACTCTCGTTCCTTTCTACTGGTAGGAATGAAATCCAACTGTATAGTTTTAGATGTATATCTGAAATATGTAACAAATCTAAATGGGCTAGTATATGTGCCTTTGCACTTAACATACAGATATTATTTTACCAGCTAATGAACATTTTCCTAAACAAGTAAATGCCACTTTAAGGTGAAGAGTTTCCTTAGGACTGCTGCAGATAATTAAAAACTTTCCTAGTCAAATCTTCTACAGTCCCAATGATTACTAAACGCTGCTTTTTGTTACATGCACATTAAAATATATATGCATGCAGAATAATGCAAGGATGTATTTTCTTTTTTATCTAGTTTGACATGGAGTAAAAGTACAATTTTCTGGATGGCAGAGTTCTTTAAAATATCTAGGAAGATAGCTTTTCCAGTCCTATTTGTGATGATTTTTATTTCCTCCAGTTTTTATATTTTGCCTTGAGTGCCTTGTGTGTGAGAAGATAGATATGAAAACAGTTAAAAAGCAAATATGGTGATCCTTTTACTTGGATATATCAAAAGCTGAACCTAGGCCCTTTTGCATGCAAAGTTAACACTCAGTTATAGAGCTATATTCTTTTACTTTTTACTGATTGTCAAAGAATGTATAGGTATCCTTCTTTCAAGGAAGATATTTCATGATGATGATAGCTATGTTTATGTGATAAGCTGTGATGAGTCATACCTTCTAACTGAATGTATATTTGGCAACCACCATATAAGGAACTTGCTGAATGTGGCTGGATAGAGATCTTTTCCTCATAATAAAATGGGAACAGTAAGCTTTCTTTGAAAGACTGTTGCCTGATGATTGTTAAATGTTTTGCATATAGGAAGAGTTGTGTAAACATTCAGCTATACTACTGTAGTCTAATATCACCAAGCTAGCCATTGGATTAATAAGATGAATTACAAATTTGATAAAACATTCTTGGTTTACCAGCAGATGTCTAAATTTCCTGAATTCATATCATAGAGTCTAAACTCCTACATTTAATCTATGTTTATGTTTGAGATGTCTAGATATTAAGGGGCTGTGATCTTGCTGAATGTGGTTTGACCTGTTGGATTTTCAACAAATTAATATTTTTTGGGAGACCTTTTCAGCTGAAACTTTCTCCTTCTTCATTATTTAGGCATGTACTGGAATAGAAAATATTGATGAGGCTATCACCTTACTTGAACAAAATAACTGGGATTTAGTGGTAAGTATTTATTTTACTGGTTATGTGTTTGATGCAGTAAAAATGCTTAAAATCAGAAAAGATATTGCTAATCAGCAAAATGAATGGTACTATAGGCTTCCTAGATTTTGCACACAGGGATGCAAATTCACATTTGCAAAGGGAGTTCAAGGGTGACTTGTTTTCTAGTGTCTGTAATGAAGTCAGACCAGTGAGAAATTGATGACTCAATATTCTGGCTTCCGCTGACTATGCAATTTGTATTAACAATACCAATTGACTGTAGGAAGGTAGAGGGAGAAATTGCTGGAATTCTAGCATGGCTAGCTGGAAGACTGAAATTTCAAAGGATCCACTAGCTTAGTGTAGTGCTGTGTCAAATGTGCCACCCCATTTGCAAGCAATGGAAGATGTGATGTGGGTTTAAAGTGTTGGACTAGGAGGAGGAAAACCCTGGCTCTAGTCCTTTGTACCCAGGGAAGCTTACTGGGAAAATTTGGGGAAGTCACTCTCTCTCACCCTGACTTACCTCACAGGTTTTCTGTTGTGGGGAAAAATAAGAGGAGAGAACACAACATAACCTGCCTTTTGCTCCTGAATGAAAGACAGGTTAACATCTTAAATCAAGAAATACATGTTCAGGGTAGATGCTACAAAGAACAATAGGCCCTTCACTTTTGAAAAAAAGTAGTTTGGCATTGCAAGGAGCAGTAACCAAAGTTTTCTTATTGGCCCAACTGGTTGCAATGTTTTCCCATTGCCTTTGATTTTGAGTGATGTTACTCATGATGTAGCTTTGTCCTTTTTCAGGGTCTTGGGGCAGGGATGGAAGTTTCTCCTTTTACATCTTTGTAAGGATTCCATTTAGTTTTGGACATCATTATTGCTTTCTGATTTTACTGTGCTGTTCATGGTGACAAAGCATCAGTTGTATTTCCTTACCTTTGATCAAGTATCCTATGTCTCTGCGCTTTCTTTTTTCTTTTTTTCTTTTTTTTTTTTTGAGATCTGTATTGTGTATTGGAAGTGAAGTAAGGGTAACAGTATACAACAGAGTATGCTTTCAGGAGGATGCAACTTTTCTTTCCAAATTAATGGAGAGAAGGAGTATGCTATAGTGAAAAAAGAAATGCTAGCATCCTCTAGTCCAGTGTTTTGGTTTTTTTTATTGCAGTCTCATGGCTACTACTGACAACATGTACAGTCAAGTCTGATTTGGATTCCTTTCAGGGATCCATACAAAATGTAAATTTCCTGGACTTTTAAGAACAGGGTCTGTTTGTCCCGAGGGAATTCAGTCCTAGGCAGATTTTTATTCAGATCAAGTTCTTCAGATATGCAGTAAAGTATGACATATTTGGCAAATGCATGAGTTTAGAAAAGTGAAACCATGTCTCATAAGAAATATCTAGAGTCTGAGTGGGACAGTAAGCATGTGTAAGCATCTATTTGTTACTGTACTTCAATTTTCAGCAAATCTTTGCCAAACTCTCCTGCCAAAAATTCTCAAATCTACATACTCGTGCCAATAAAGATAATGCATTTTCATGGGTCAAAGAAAGGTTAAATAAGAAACAGAACGGGTATAACATTTCATATTGTACAATTGTAAAAAAGAGGTTAGTGTCAACTGATCTGTATTAGGAACTCAGATCTTCAGAGATACATTGAAAAGTTGGAAATTTATTGGAAATCTAGTTGTCTTTCTGTGAAGAAGAGAACATTCAGTGGCGTAATGTCACATAAACTGGGGAAACCTCAGTTTTCTGAATTTATCACTTTTGGAAGGAAATGCTCTGAGGATTATCTCTTATACCCAGAAGATAAGATATAATTATCTTATGGATTTAAGGTTTAATATTTAAAGCATTAAACAATCCTTACTGCAAAAAAAATTGTGCTGCCAGTTTTCATCATTTGTTGCTAAACTTCAGCAGTGCAGGGCTTTCAAAAAACGTTATTGGGACTGTAGATTGCCTTGCTCTGATTTTGATAGATAGAAGATACAGTGATGTGGGCCAAGAAGAGGAACGTATTTGGAACTTCATATACCTCGGCCTGGATAATGGAGACTCTCCTTTGTATTCTCAGAAACATGCTATTAAAACATAAGTACAGATACCTTTGGTTGCCAGAAGTTGAAAACGACTTGATGGAACATAATCAATCAATCAATCATAGACACTTTTAAATGTGCAGTATGCCACACTTTTTCATCTGCTAGTTACTAAATGTTTATCATGAAGAATTAGAATATTCAGATGTGCCCAAAGTTTTAGGTTTTTTTGTTGGCCAAGATGTAGTTTTCCTAGATGGTATTCATTGTATACTGGTGTGTTACTGTGCATCTGTACAGGTTCAGTGACTGTATTTTCTTGGAAAAAATAAAGGACAAACCTGAAAAAGGGGCAAATCTGAAAGAGGTTCATAAGGATTAAAAAAATTAATTGTTTATGTTTATAACTTTGCTTTACAAAGGAAAATTCAAGAGCAAAACTAAGAAAAATAAATAATTAAATTAAATAAATCTAAAGGACAGCTTTCTGAAATAAAGGATATATGGTCACTGTAGTTACAAGGGAAGAAAAGTGGCAAACTAGATTCCCCAGTGTGTGCTCTTCCAGAGAATGTCAACATGAAGAACTTTCTAGGCAACACTGTAAGTTTTGATGTTCTCCATAACGCACTTACTAGTTTTTTATGTAAAGTATGAACTATCTCATATGTTTCCTATATAAAATGGTTTATAGCTGGTAACTTGACTAACGTCCTGTGTATATATACTTTAGCAATGGCTTTGGAGGTATTTATAGAATTTTATTATCTTGCTATTGGAAAATTCAGAAAACGTATTTATAAAACTTTAGTTTCCAGGCTTGTTTTTCTAGCACAGTTCCTGTGCTCTTAACTGACATACAAGAAAAGTTGAATTCAAAAGCTGAATCTGTTTCTAACAATGCTATGACTGATGGAAAAAACCCTACTTTTGTGCAGCACGAGTATTTTGCCAGAAAAATAATGTATAAATAAGCATATCTATGTCTTTCCATTTATGTACACTGCAGTTAACTGAAAAGTACTGAAATATTCTAGAGCAGTAAAACAATCTGGTAGCTATGCATTTGGGTAAGGGGTAGGCTAAATGCCTAAGGATGCTGTTAATCTGGCCTACAGTATAAAGAAAGTTTTAGCTTGGGTTTTGTTTTTTAAATCTTCAGCTGTTTGCAAAAAAAAAAAATTAGGAACATGATAAAAACTGAGGTGCTGGCAGAAGTTTTGTAACCCTAACTTATTTCCAATTTCCAATTTGCTATTAAATATTATGTTCAATATGCATGATTGTGTAGGTATAAATCTGGAATGTTTTCTGTACTGCACAGTATCAGTACAGAAGTAAGCTTGGTGACAAAGTTATGAAAGTAATGTAAGCACCATATGCAACCTTATCTAAACAGTAGTTGAAATTTCATTACTGCAGTAATGAACTCTTTCTACTTCTATTATCCTTGCACAGCTGCCAGCAAGAAATGCAGAGTCATCAAGTGAGCGGCAAGGCTAATAAATGTCAATTTCTTTTTATGAAGAAGCTACTCTATTTCTTGCAATAGAGAGTTCTTTGTACTCATAGTCCACACAAAAGGCAGCACCTGAGAGTACAGAAGTGCTTGGCACTCTGTGGCTAACATTTTTTCTCCCTCTCGTTTAGCATTTCTTATCAAAAATTCATATGTTCAGTGTACCAAGTTTAAACCAGGTAGGAAGCATTTTATATATTTGTGTAAACTGTGATTAAATTGCTTTAAACAGTTAAAGGAATAAAACTTAAAACTGAATTAAAATACTACCCCAAAGCAAGAACTGAATTAATTAGGCAAAGGGTACAAGATTTGACTGTTTTAAATTAGCTAATTGATGCTTCTGGCTTTTGGAATATAGGGAATTTGCTTAAACTAAAAAAAAAAAAAAGCCCTAAAAAATCCACCTGCAGAACTATAGTTCTTTCTTTTGCCAAGGTCCACTGATAAGATTTAGCACAATAAAATCCTTTTGCTCTTCGGTGATGCAGTTATGTGAAGTTTCAATAATTTCCCCTCCCATCTGAAGACTTGTTAATACCATGAAATAAATTATTTTATAGGAGGGCATGAATGGAAGTGCACGTTGCCTCTCTTAACATTATTTGGATTTTGCAGCAACATTTGGTACTAGATTTAATATCTTCAGAATAACACATGTCACTTTCATGTAGTTCACATATTACATTTTTGGGGGGTGGTAGTTCTCAGGATGGTCTTCTCTTAACCACATTCTATCTACCGGGCTGCTTCTGAGGAAGAAATTAGACGGTATTGCTGCTCCTATTGCATTGATTAGGAGCTTGCAATCAGCTTCCATTTAGCTCTCCTACAACTATTTCACCAGAAGTCTCAACCTGATAATGACATTTTTATATAACTAAACTAATGCTTCAGTGTTCTGTTCCATCCCTAGCCCATTTCCATTTGAAGCAGACGGTTTAGGAAAACACTGTGTTGTGATGTTTGAGAATTTGGGAAAGTTAAATGTTTGGGAATTTGGGAAAGTTAAATGTTTTTAGAATCTTGCAAGATATTTATTAGGAAGAAAAGCATGCAGCTAAGTGCATTTCAAAATAGCTTTGATTTGGTTTCAGTGAGAGTAAGACCAGTGCCATTAGGTTCATTTTTTTAAAATTATGAATGTGACTTCATACTAGCAAGGCTATGATGTTTTAAGACTTGATCTCAGAAAAACTGAGATATCAGAGATAATAGATACATTGTAGACTCCACTTGGTTGCTCTAGGCTACTGGGAATTAGGGAAAAAAATGCAAATAAATATTAATTCCCAAGGATCATTAGAAATTTTAAAAACAGTGAATGATGAGATATGCTTGCACATCTGATAAATAGGAAGCGATCTAGTATGTATTATTTTGTATTTAATATATTAATATTTCAGTTCCTGTCTTAAGATTCGCTACTTGTATAAATCTGTGTTTTGCCTTCTACCAAAATATGAGGGTATGGCATGTAGTGGATATGTCCCCTGAGAAGTCAAAATCAAATATTCTTTTAGTTAAATAGATAAGGTTTATTCATATCTGACTAAACCAACTGGAACTTACTTTGGTCATAACTAAGTGCAAATGATTTCAGAGGGGTTATTTTATACTGTAAATGAGTCTGAATTCAGCCCATTATAAACAATTATATATTTCAATATACTGTATGATGTTTGGAATTCAGAATATTCCTCAGCAGCTTCAGTATATGAAAGGACAAGCTATGCATTATATAAATCTTTACAGTACATACATGTGTGCTGATATGCAAATACCCAACTGAACTACTGAAGACCCTCAGAAGAAGAAACAACATGCTGATGTGTGTGATATAAACTGGATTTAATTACAATTTGAAATTCTGATCTATTAATACAACCTTTTCAAACCTCATCCATAGTCCTCATCCATCTTTGCCATCAGGCTATTTGTAGAAGTGAAATGTAATGCCATGGCCAAAAAGGGAGGAATTAACAGCCTATCTTTAATTGCCTGATGGAGCCATTTGGAAAGATTTTATGTTCCTGTTGAAAGTCAAAATATCTACCTTAAGTGTCTAACGGCAAAAAGAATCTTACGTTTTTACAGCTGAATTTATTACACCTTAATGTTATTAATCTAGAATGCTTCTGTGTCCCACATTTGTTGTAAGTACGCAATTATTTTATTGCTATTTCATGTGCTTTGCATAATCATCTCTTTTTAAAAACCATATCTGATGGCAGTTAAATATTAAGCTCAGCTCTTGGGAAGTTAATATTAAACCTAGAAAGAACTACTTAAAGTTCTTTCTAAATGTATATTTTAGAAAGTGAGCAGATGGGAAGAATAGTGTTGTACTGGATCCATCCTTACGTCTTTAAAATGTCTAGAAAAAACATGGAAGGAAACAATGGAAAGAAGTCATCTTTGGATTTTCAGAAGGCTCATTGTGTATCCTGAAATTAGAAACAGTAATACAGAAAGACTTTCCTGGGAGTTCAGAGTAGTTCATTTATATTTTTCTTTTCAGTAAGCCTTGTTACTTTGCAGTATGGTAGACTAGTGTTATATTGTTATGAGACTGAGTTAAAGGGTGTGTTCTAATGTTAATCTTAGCAGATCTGTAGATATGACACGTTTTTAAAATGAGATTTCCCAAATTTTTGCTTTAAACACTCTTCTATATTGCTTCTTTATAGATAACAGAAAATATTATTTTGGAATAATGGTGTCCACGCTTTCTGGGCGTAAATGTATGTGTTAGAATCAAAGGTATCTATTGCTATTAAAAAAAAGGATGTGTGGAAATAACATCAGAGGCTTCAGAGGATTGTTTTGTATAATTGTTTTAATTTACAGTTGCCTATATATAATTGTACTCATTTGATTTATTCTGATTTCATTTGCTATTTTTATTTCATGTTGCTGGTCATTGACCAATAAACATTACTACTACTACTACTACTTGCACATCTGTTTTCAATTTTTAAATTAGCAATTGGGTAGTGCAAAATATTTGGAAAGACACTTTGGAGGCACTCCTCAAAAGCCAGTGCTCAGTTTATTGCCTGAATTTTTATTCAATTTCTACCAGAAATTCATGGTAAAACCTGCCATTATTGATTCAACAGTTTGCTGCTGGGTTTTGATACCAGGATATTGGAAGGGTGCCAGGGGCTGGAAAAAAAAAGTCTGGGGCCCATGAATTGCCTGGATCAGGGCTCAAATAATCATTGAAGTTTTTATCCTTTTAGCAGCAATATTTTTTATTTCACCTACTTGAAAAAAATTCTTTAAACCGGGGTAAATAGTGATGAATTTGCATCATTTTCTTATTTAACTCTTCCTTCCCTTCTACCTATCTCTATAAAGTGCCTCTATAAAATATACTACCTAAACAGTATTTCACCCAGTCAATTGCTAAGTTTCAGTAGAGAGTTTCACTTGGAGTCCCCAATCTAATCTTGCACTCTGTCCATGATGTCACACTTCTTTTCATGTATTATATTGTAATTGATCAAATAGGGACTTTGTGGTTTTAACATGTTTGAATAAACTAATATGGGTGTCTCATCCAGTATTTATTAATGTACTTATTTATCAAATTTATAAGACCGGCAATCCCATGAAGACTGAGCAGTGAACAACATTAAACAGATCAAGGCACAAGGCAGCAAAGAAAAGAATGTTGCATGTCCAGACAAGAAGGATATTTCAAACTAACATGCAGAATCCTATAAGAGGCTTACCACCTATCCTAGCCCAAGGCTTGGTGGAGAAGCCATGGTTTTCAAGATCTTTTAAAAGCAGTCAAGGTAACAGCCATACAGATCTCTGGGGGATGCTTTTCCAGAAGGCAGGTGCTGTGAGAGAAAAGAACAGCTTCCTGGCTCCCATCAGACATGGTTTAATCAATGGGGACTGGGAGCATGCCAACTCTTTCTCATTGGCAAGATGGGCAGAAACTATTGGAGATAAATTATACCTTAGATAACCAGGCCCTATGCCATAATGGTCTTTATAGGGTGTAAGCAGTAGCTTGAATTATACCTGGTAGCCAACTGGGTTATCATGGGACAGAGGTATTCAAGCAGAGGATGTGAATCGAGGAAAACACACAGGCTGCACACAAGTCTCAAATGTGGAAATGTCAGCTCCATCCAGGACTAAAAATTGAAAATTTTTGGGATTGGGTGGCCCAAATACCTACAGCCACTAGGTCTTGCTAGGGTTGAGCTTTAGTCTGTTGTTCGCCACTCAGGGCCGCAACTAGGATCTGTGTCACCCGGGGCAAACATGGATTCCATGCCCATTTTGGCGCCCCCCCAGCGCTCATTTTGGCGTCCCACCAGTGCGGCGCCTGGGGCACATGCCCCACTTGCCCCCCCCAGTTGTGGCCCTGTCCTCATTCATACCCTTGTTGCTTCTGAACACTGGGATGAGACCTTGACAGTATCGCTTGGTCAGCCTAGTGTTGAGACGTAATGCTGGGTGTCATCAACCCACTGATGATACTAAACCTGAACCAGTGGATTACGTCACCCAGTAGATGCTAAACAAAAGGTGTGAGAACGTTGAACTCTATATGATTAATCTTCAAATATCTGCATATGTTCTTCCTAACATTTCCTTTCTTGAGTAATGATATATACTGCATTTGCTTGAAACTAAAACAAACCCAATTTTAAAATAATTGTCCCCTAAAATAGATCAGACATAAAAAAATTATAGACACAAAAATCCTGTGCGGTGCCCATCTTCCTTACCTTCAGTCCAGTTGAAACCAATCCCTAAGTGTGTGGGTATGTGGTTGTGACACTTTTATATGTACATATACACACTTGTGAGAAGCCACTCTCAAAAAAGAATATGGCTAGTACAAAAAAAATAGGTAAAATTAATTTAATAAATAACTACTAGTTAAAAATGGAGGTAAAATAAATACCCATTTGTAAAATTAATTGATCCTCTGCTTGCATGCAAGCATATACAGAATGGGATGGTTAGAAGCAATTGTGTGATTATAGAAGGGTGGAAGGGCCTTCCATTCTTTAATTTTCATCATTAGCCCTTGAAATATTTCTGTGTACATGTGCAGGAAAATCGGTAAGTGCTGGAGATAGCATTATGTTCAGTTGCTGATTACTACAAAGCAGACTTTAATACATAAATAATAAGTGCAAATAAAACAAAATAGCAATGGGATATAATAAAACATTGATTAAACGTGGATCAGAATAGATTAGCTTTTAACAGATGAGCAGCTTCCTAGGGACAGAATTCCAGAGATATGGGACTGTCACCAAAGAAGCCCTGTCGCTGGTTTTCATCAGCGTCCTTGTTCCTGTGGAGAACAAAGCCTCAGTGAATATTGTTCTCATGTAGTTGTATACTCTCATGTCAGTAGTAGGGGACAACTACTTAGCAACTGTATGGAAGGCATTGGCTGTAACTCCACTGGTTATGTCAGCCTTACCAGGCAGACCAGACAAAAAACACGACCAGATAAACTAATTCTATTTTATTGTAAAACTACATTAACAGTACCTTGTAAGTCTGAAAGTACAGTTCTCCCGCCTTCATCTTTACAGCCTGAGAACTTAGGGAGGGTGCCTTCTGAGGCTCCGCCCACTATGAAGCTGTGGGCTATGCTGTCTTTCATCTGACCATTCCCTAGGCAGCATCTCTTCACCCTGTCTCCCAAGGTCATTCCCACATACTGTTATAGGCTATAATTCCACTGCTGCCTTTGAACACTGAGCACTGAAATACAGCAAGACTGTCCTACCCATTTCTCTTCCTAGTTTTGCCTAGGAAATAACCTAGTCATTGGTTATCATCAGTAGTTACCTTCTGTCTGACATTTTCTCTGGATTTCTCTTTTTTCTTTTATAAAAGGAAAAGCAAATAAAAAAATGGTAGTGCCACTATGTGTCCACCTTAGATTCAATTTTCTGTGCAAACAAGTTGGAAATACTGAGTGGGTATTGTTGTCAATTCTGTCTGTTCATTACTTAAAATAATTTTTCATAAATGTAGAGTATGATTCTGCAAATTTTTGTTGGCAAAGAAAATTAGTATCCCAGTTTAATCTTAATGCTTCAAAACGCACATTGGACTTGTAACATTAAGGCAGTTGTTACCTGAGGGGGGATTGGGACAGCTGCTCCTAAGCCTTTCTCTGCTTGTGTGTATGTGCTTGCACAAACGAAACATGCTAGGAACACCAGTGAAATAGCTGTGCAAGCAAATCCATGTGAAAACTGCTGGAAAAAGCCTTTGAAGCAGTTGTACTGACCCTTCTATGTTGGAGCTACTCTAAGGCTTTAAAGAGGGTGCTTTGCTTAGACTAGTACACTTTGTGAAGTGCTCCTTTCAGATGCTTTGTACAGTTGGCAGACAATGTATTTGGAGAGTTCTTCATTTCTTTTTAAACAAGCTTTCTCACCTTCAGTTTGGCCATTTTTAAGCTGAACTTAGGTCCTAGTGTCTTCATGGACACATCCATATCTCAGCAGGCAACACTACTTGTCTAGCCTTGGAAACTAAGCATGATCAGGGCTGATTAATACTTGGTGGGATTCAGGAAAACCAGAGCTGTAGGCTAGACTGGGAGGTCAGAAAACATCCCAGAAGGCAGTGACAAACCACTTCCATATTGTTGCCATGAAAACTATACAGTTGTCATTTTTGTCTAGAAAATTAAATGCTGTATGCTTCTTTTTCAGGCAGCTATCAATGGAGTTATACCACAGGAAAATGGCATTTTAGAAAGGTAAGTGGTGATTATTTATTTATTTATTATCCTGGAAGTATTATGGAATAATTTCTACTTGCACTTCTAATTCCTTCGTGCAATTGAGCTTTAAAATACATATTATCTAAATATGAAGCTTTTATTAAGCAATACAAGGAAAATAGATTAATGTCCAAATTAATTTGTCAATACTTAAGTGTCAATTAGTCTTAGAAATTTCACCACCTATCTATACTTCAGTAGATCTTGCTCAATAGAAGTAAGATCTTACTTCTTCCAATGAAATTATTGTACTAATTAATGAACACATTTCCCTAAATCAAGATTGAAACTGGTGAGGTTGATGATCAGTCAAATGTTCTTGGTGATAGGCCAAGAAATGTACCCTCCTCCACTTAACATTCAGTTGGTCCCTTTAATTCAGTAATGGCTTACATAGCAGCGCAATCTTCTAAATCTAAGAGACGTCTTTATTTATATCAGGTGCAAGACTTGTAATGTTCCCCCAAAGTTGAAAGCTTGTGGACTGGGAAGTTTGGGGATCCAAAGCCTCTTTCATTGAACTGCTAATTGTTATTCCTACTTTCTGATACTGGAAAGGTAACATTTGCTAAGAGGGAATTTTGAAATCGGACCTCTCTGAGATTGAAATCTCACTTTTCCTTCAGAAGAGGGATTTATCTTATTGCCCTTGAAATGCCTCCCATTTGCCATAAAAGTGTATCTCTAAAAACAGTGTTAATTATTCATATACTGTATGGCATTTTTTGAGACCATTTAGTTGTATTCACTTTATGCTTGCATATTCTGTTTAATGTTTTGTTTCTTAATTTCTGTCTTCGTTGATTTGTAAGTTTGTGGCATTGAAAACTAGCTAATTAATAATATATGTTAGTTAGTCTGCATTAAATCTTTGAGCATTTTAGAGTTGAGCTGAACAGAGATTATCTGTGTATGGAATTAACAAATATAATAGCTCAGGATTCTTCCAGAAAATAAATTCCATTATGTTCAGTTGCTTTTAAAATTAGACTAATTTTGCTGTACAGTAATGCAACTCAAATGGTAAAAATAAAATTCAATCTGTCTACCTCATCCAAGGACTATGTGTACATACCTGGATTTTCAGTCCTCTTAATTTTGCTATATCCATGTACCTCAGAAGGTTTCCTCTAAAGAATAGCATTCAGTGTGTTGTAATTTGTAAGAAACTACAGCTGCCAATCTGTGCCTGTAGAAGTACTTTTGGACAGTATGAGGCTGTTTGGCTTCAACTATTATAGTACAGCAATAGATGACTGTTTTATTGGGGCTCAGTGAAAGAGTGGAAATTGTTGAAAATGTCCTAAAATTTCCCATTTCTATTGTTTTAGCCATCAAGCCCCAGTATTTTAACACCAATTGATTGCATTTTTTTTCCTAAATAGAGGTGACATTCACTTTATATGCTTTGTCCTGCTTTTAGTGGGACAGTGTGTAAAGTGAAAAAATATTGTCCCTGTGATGAGTGCAAATCAGTGCTGTGTGGAGAAAGAGAATTGTGCTTGTAAAGTCAGGCTGCTTGTGTTGTGTTTCTGAATTGCGTATGTACAGGGAAACACACAAACTCAGAACCAAACAGAGAGATCAATGTGGTTTGGGAATATGAGGACTGATCTCTTTTCCTCTTCTGCTTAGTTTTGAAAGCCAACTGCGTTGACCATCTGGCCGGAAAGATCTTCACAAGCAGTAGTCTTCTTGCTTCCCACTCCAGCACAGAAAAATCTCTGAATTCCATGCCAATATATTTTTGCATGGAAATGTATACACCTAAATACAGCACACCCATTGTTCATCTTAACTCTGAAACTGCCCATAGCTTTGGAGTTGAGAATTACTCTTTGTTCTTTCTGATTAGCAAGAAAGAAAAGAGGGTTTTGTATAAAAAAGAATCACAGTGCTCTATTTTTTGTTTGTTTCCCCTTCATTCAAACATAATTTGTGATGCAGAATGATGCAAATTACTATAGCTGATGGTTAAGATGACAAATGCTCTGATATTAAAATTGTGCAGATTTGTCAGCAACAGTTCACTGTGTACTTCAGTTAAACAGTGACTGAGTTGTTGTTTATAAGTGTATGCTTATTTTTTGCACCATAGAACTGAAAAACCAAAAGTTCAATATAAGCTTCCCGTTTTGAAAAATAAATAGGAGAGGAGACATTTTAAATTGCTGGCACACTTATTAATATATTAAGGATTTTAAATACATACCTCATGATTCTGTAACAATCAGAATTTATATATTTATTAATTTATTCAATTTGTATGGCCACCCATCTCAAGAAATGACTGTGGGCAGTGAACAATCTTAAAATAAATTAAAAACAATTCCAATCACAAATACAAAAATTATAATACACAGCAGCAAAGAAAGATATCACAATTGACAGTTGCTATCACAGCCAGAAGACAGGACCCTTCACACACACAAGGCCTGGACATCGAACCAGGTCTTCAGGGCCTTGCAAAAGTCCAGAAAAGTCAGGGCCATCCTAATCTCTGGAGGCAGAATGTTATTAGCAGGTGCTATGGCAGAAAAGGCACACTTCCTGGGCCCCGCCAATTGGCATTCCTTGGCTGACAGGACCTGGAGCATGCCCATCCTGCTGGACTGGATTGGATGGGTAGAAACAACTGGGGAAAGATAGTCTTTCAAGTAACCCAGCCCCAAGCCATGAAGGGCTTTAAAGGTGACAACCAGCACCTTGATTTGCACCTGGAAGCACATGGCAGCCAGTGCAGCTCACAAAGTAGTGGTGTTACATATGCCAAGTAGAGTGCATTGCTGTAGTCCAAACGGGAGGTCACAAAGGCACGAGTGGCAGTGAACAGGGCCTTACTCAAATCATATTCCTTTTTAAAATTCTTCCTGGCTGAATGAAGTGTTGGAAATAAATTATGTAAAGGTGGTCAGGTCTGTGTGCCCTTTACCTGAATAACTTTTCAAAAACTGAAGAGAACAGGACCAAATTTAGTGTGAAGCAAAAGAAAGATTGTGTTTGAAAATGGACTGAGTCAGGTTGGGGGCTGTGAAGAAAAAAATCCCTCAGGGCATCCCCCTGGGAGAGGCAGTGGGAAGCAGCTCAGAATGCTGTTGACTCTTCCATTCTGTGTTCCCCTCCTTTCTCCCTTCTGATCATATGACCCAGAGGGAGTGTGGGCAGCCCTCCTGTATATATCAGTGTATGGCCATTGTTAGTAAAGGATTGGAAGGAATTCCAGAAACTATACTTTGCATGATTTCCTTGCCTTGTAGGACATGCTGATGATCTTTTTTTACAATTTAGAAATAGGGAAAAGTAATTAAATACTTTGTCTGAATTATGAAGATAATCTCCTTGTGATCCCTGAAAAAACTTTGTTCAGATATAAATAATAATAGTGCCCAATTGAGTATCTTCCTCCTTCCTTTCTGCCTCCCCTTCCTGCATGTTTCCAAAGGAAAGGGACTCCAGAGTGGAGCCTATGGAGGTATGTGGCCAGGTGTTTCTCTTTTAGAGAGAGTCCTATCTGGCATTGCCATGACACACCATAAGAGAGCATTACAGAACAAAGGGAAGGAGAGAGTCTCTGATAGATAATTGGTCTTAAGCCAAGAATGTGCAATGTTTCTTAAGTACTTGAGCATGCATACCAGAGTATTTCCTAACCCTAACCCAAACTCCCTGGACAAAAAGAGTGAAGAGAGCCAGGACAAAGCTCCTTAAAAAGTATAATTCAGTTGATTAAATATAATATTAAATATAATCAAAGCATTTATTTTTCCCCCTTCTGTTGCATGAAAAATAGTAGAAGGTTTTGGAGAGGTTCTGGATTCTGGGGGGCTGCAAATTGTACATCCCTGTTCAAAGCCATGTAGTTTTTACAAAATAAAAATATACTTGGAAAAAACAGGAAGCCAATGTAGTTTTCAGTGGGTGGAATGTCTTCTGTATTATCTATGTTCAGTGTTAGTTATATTCCATGAGTACTCTTTAGGTATATCTATATGGGAAAGAAAAGGAAGAAGTATATTTTATTTGTATAGTTGCAAATCAGACCAAAATGAAGCAGCATGTCCTATCAGATGTTTTACATATTTGTTAATAAACAAATCTGGGATAGTGCATTACAAAAGTCAGTTACTATGATATACTGTATACCACCATTTTGCAGTATTTTGTATTTATTTAATATCCAGATTGATATTTTACACTGTTTTCAAATACAAAGGCATATTTGAAACTGTGTTTTCAGTTTAGCATCTAGTTCATTATATAATTACAAGGGTGCTTTTAAAAAGCATCCAGACTAAAAAAGATAAGGTAAGTCCTGACAACTGTTAGGATTATTGCAGGTCAGGATGTTAGCAGAATTAATTGGAGGTCTATTTAGTTATGGCAAATAATTCTGAGAATCAAAAGGTCGTTGTTCAGGAACAAAATGCTTACCACCTGTGGCTTCATTTCTGCACTGTTCATGGAAGTAACCTTAAATAGTGTTCATAAACTGAAACCAGTTGTTTGAAGAACTTGCCTATCTATTGTTACAGATTTAGGAAGATCTACACAAATTTATTTAACAGATTCCCCAAACAAAGCAAAATAATCAAGTCTTCCTTACAGGATCTTTTGAGAGGGATATTATGGCATGCCAAATATCAGAACAAAACTCAAATATGATACAATACCATTTCATTTATACAAGATATAACTGAGTCAGATGATACAAAATGTGGCACCCAAGCAAAGTGGAACTTTAAATATATATTAAACATTAGTGTTAAATATTAATCAGGATTCATTCATTCATTCATATTTATATCACCAAACTTTGGAAGCTAGCCCAAAGTGAAGGTGAGGCAGAGTACAGAATGTGGGTTGGTCATCAGCTGTAACATGATTGTAAATGGAATCTCTTTCGTTCTTGGATTGATCATTTGCCAAGATGAATAGGGAAGGAAGGAGGTAGGGACTCCCCTTTGTTTGGCTGCCCAATGTTTTGTCTTTGGCCAGCTCCCAAATATTTATTGTTTACCTTTCATTTGTATATGCTTTCATATACTGTATGGCAAGAAGTCTTGCTCTGTTGTTAGTGGTTGCACGCTTAGGAAGATGTGAATACTTTGCCACTTTGCTGTCTGGTATTTTATAAGTTTGCTTGTTCTCACAACATTCTAAGGCAGTTCTTAGTTTACCTTCCTCTTCTATAAGGACATCATGTTGTATCTATACAGGCTTCTTCCTTCTGATTGACTTCTTCTTGTAGCCATGAAGTCTTCTGCTGATTGATTCTTGTTCATGGGCTGGTTCAGGACATGAGGTTTGGTGTAGGCTTTAGCACATTCTGCTGATACTTAGTACACTCCTAGACACTCTCTATTCTGCTGACCTTTTTTGGATATTCATATTGTCTGTTTTATGTTTTCAGCATTTTATCAACTACTTTGTGACTGCCTCAGAAATTTCTACTCGTTCCTTATGCATATTCTAAATGGTTTGTACAAATCCAAGCCTTTTGCCCCAGCTAGTACACATAATTTACAATAATACATGTAATCATGTGAGCATGCATAAATTGCCCTAAATTTGGAAAACTGTCTTTATTTGAAATCAGATTGATGTGTTTTTCAGTGATTATAGTGGAGAGTCTTTACAAAGGCCTGCCTATGGTCCTGCTAGTCATCCTTCGTCATCATCTTCAGCACCTTCCTCCTCGTCTATATTTCGCCATGTAGTGCCATCCAGACAAATAGTGGAAAGACAACCACGAATGCTTGACTTCAGAGTGGAATACAGAGACCGAAATGTGGATGTGGTACTTGAAGACAGTTCTACAGTTGGTAAGAAACTGAGGAAAAAAACAAAACTAAAATAAGAAGTATATTTAACTATAGTACAAATATGTATAAGATCTGAAATTGACAAGGCACTAGTCAGGCCAGAGAGAACCATTGTGTAAACATGCAGCAGGTGCATTCCAATCTCTAGCATGGGAAAAGCATGGCCAAAAGTCCATTCACGTGAAAAGGCAGGAGGAGAAGTTTTAAAATTTAACCTTGAGGCTGATTTCTGTGTGTTCTGTAGTACTCAGGTCTTTGTATATACGACCCATTTCTTTTCTGCAAAGAAGCAATTTATCTAGCTTTTTTTTGTGAGTGGTAGTGGTTTTCATACCTGTTTTTAGTGTTCTATTACTGTCTGTGAGCTGCCCAGGGTTATGTTACATAAGATGGGCAGCTACATAAATCTTTTAAATAAATTAATAGCTCTGAAGTTCTGCTGTTACTTATTTCCTGAAAGAGTAGAGATTTATAGGCATAACTGACCTGAAGTCTGACATGTTTCTTTGAGGGGCCGGGGGAAGGTATATAAGAGTATCACTTGTAAAGTTAGTGTTATTCTACCTCTCAGGAAACAAGGAGTGGGAGAAAACATGGATCAGCTCTTTCAATATTTGAATTAATAATTTATTGTATGACAGGGGCCAAAATAATGATCAAAAATACCATAGCCCATGTTAATGCAATGTACAATATCTCTGTTATACCACTTGAGAATCACAGAGCAGATATGCTTTTGAATTCAGCTCAAAGATTACAAAATGTTGTGCTTGAATTGGTGCCAGAATTAAGAGAGGTATCACTGTGACTGAAAAAAAGGGGGAATTCTGCTGTCATTGTAAAGTCATCTTGGAGTTACTGATTTGCAAAATGCAGCGATTTCTTTTATGCTGTAAACTGTACCATTACACTTTTCAGAGATGGTATTTGTTGTGCTAGAATTAGTGTTATGTATTGCAGTACCTAATTTTCCTCTCTCTTTAGTAATCCCATAATATTCATACTTTATTTTCCTCCCTTGAGTAACTGGATAGAAAGAAGATGCAATTTTATTATTTGTTTAAAACCGTTTTGCACATTCTGTCTGATTAGGATAGCAAACAAATGGTTCCTTTAAAATAAGTATTTAGTTTAGAGATGCTATATCAAAATAATATGCATATTGTGTCAAGTATTTGCCCAGAATCAGCTAAGTTAAAAAAAAAATAGTATGTAATATATAATCAAAGAGTGACACCTAGTGGCACATATATGCTTTTTTTTCTGAGCAGGTTGTTTGGCTATTCATGTCCTACCCATTATTATGCTCAGTTCTTCACTGGGTTGTGCCTTGTTTTGAAATTGGTTGAAATCCAAGTTCTCAGTCTCTTTTTTGATTTTGCACAGTTCCAAATGAGAAAATAATATCAATGTTTTTCAGATCCCTTCAGTTAATAGATAAGTAAGATGCTCATGTTTTATCAGGCAGGGGACTATTACATTTTGGGAGATTTTTTTTTTATACAAGTTGATGCTTAATTTTCTAGAAGTGGCAGGGTATAAGAGACATTTGTGTTGACATGAAAGAGAGGATGAAATACGATACCTCCTGAAATATATGTATCATGGCCACAAAGTGTGCGTTTTTCCTTCTCCAAAGGAAAAAAGTTTCCCAGGGAACTAAACAGAAATATAGATATCTATAGAGATTTTTCACATAATTCTGTATTTATCTGAAGCAGTTTTCCATATGTGCAGATATATCATGAAGAGAAAATATGTAAGAACATTAGACAAAGTATCTCTAGTGTGAAGCAGGCTATGTTGATTCAGATGTAAATATACCTCTGTATATTAGGATAAGGGTGAAAAAAAATCAGGCTCCATTCTTTTTTTATGTCCTAAGTTTCACTTTTTACTAGACTGGATATCTTGAGAGAGAGAGGCCATACTTTCATTAGTGTTTCAAGAGTATTTTAATCCCTTCCATCTGTATCTTGCTCAGGGTTGATTCACACATTATAAGGAAACAAAGCTGGATTGGCCATCAGCTATGCATTCAGTGAAGCTACGATTAGCTACCACATTAACATATTTTGTAGAACATTTATTTATAACTATTTTATACATTCAAGCTTGTCCTTTTAATAGCAAGATTAAGTTCTTCCGTTCACATCCCTGCAAAAGCAGTTGTGGGCCTTGTGCGTAAATGCTTCTGTCAAAGTCAGATGCTTATTATTTTTTTTCTAGTGATGCAATTGCACAAAATGTCCACCAGGTGGAAGGAACATATATCATGTGAATAGAGAAATAATTAAAATCATCAAGAGCTTGGATGACATCTGCTTTTTGGCATGTGACTAATATTCTGCATTTGATCATATTATATTTGCTATTGAGCAACAGTTGCTAATTCTGTCTTGTAGGTTAATTTAATGCTTGAAAGGGTTTTGAATAAAATAACAAACTTGTCTGTGGAGCTTAGAATCAGAACAGTAATTTTGGTTTAGAAAAGAAGTTCAAAGACTTTAAAGGAAAGAATTCTACTCTAGTTTGGCCTTTAGCTCTGTTAACAGCAATGACAACAGTTAATGAACATTCTCTGTGAGTGATATTGGGGGCCAAATTTTAGTGATGGAACAGAATACTTTTATGTAGAAGAGCCAAGAGTCAGATTGCTTGTTCAAAAGTTTGAAGTAACTAGCATGAGAAAGAAGGCATGCCATTGTGGATCGTGCCAAGCTGAAAAGGCATTTGGTCTCAATAGCCTGTTACTATCTGAGAAAGATGGTAAATGAGTGGTGTAAATTTTAAACATTTCAAACAATTTAGAAGGGTCTTTAAAGCCCAAAGGTGTATATTACAGAAACCAAAGTTCTACTGCAAATGATATATCCTAAACATATCAAAGGATCCATTTATTTTAATTTACAAAATGAAATCTGCAGCAAAGGATTGTTACCTTGTCATGGTGCTGGAGCTTGAGCACCTCAGTGATGCCATGAGCTAAACCGTGAAGGGCCACCCAAGACAGGAAGGTCATGACAGAGAGGTCAGACTAAATGCGATCCCTGGGGAAGGTAATGGCAACCCACTCCAGTATTCTTGCCGTGAAAACTAAATGGATCAGTACAACCAGAGTTATGTCAGTACACCATCGGAAGATGAGACCCCCAGGTCGGAAGATGGTCAAAATGCTACTGGGGAGGAACAGAGGATGAGTTCAACTAGCCCCAGACGTGATGACGCAGCTAGCTCAAAGCTGAAAGGACAGCAAGAAAAAAAAAACTGAGAAGGCAAAATGGCTGTCTGCTGAGACACTAGAAGTAGCCCAAGAAAGAAGGAAAGCAAAAGGCAACAGTGATAGGGGGAGATGTGCCCAATTAAATGCAAAATTCCAGAGGTCAGCCAGAAGAGATAAGGAATTATTTTTAAACAAGCAATGCACGGAAGTGGAAGAAGACAGTAGAAAGGAAGGACAAGAGACCTCTTCCAGAAAATTAGAAACGTCAGAGGTAAATTCCAGGCAAAAATGGGTATGATCAGAAACAAAGATGACAAGGATCTAACAGAAGAAGAAGAGATCAAGAAAAGGTGGCGAGAATATACAGAAGACCTGTATAGGAAGGATAACAATATCGGGGATAGCTTTGACGGTGTGGTCAGTGAGTTAGAGCCAGACATCCTGAAGAGTGAGGTTGAATGGGCCTTAAGAAGCATTGCTAAATGACAAGGCAGCAGGAGACGATGGCATCCCTGCTGAACTGTTTAAAATCTTGCAAGATGATGCTGTCAAGGTGATGCATGCCATATGTCAGCAAATTTGGAAAACACAAGAATGGCCATCAGATTGGAAAAAATCAACTTATATCCCCATACGAAAAAAGGGGAACACTAAAGAATGTTCGAACTATCGAACAGTGGCACTCATTTCACATGTAATGTTCAAGATCCTGCAAGGTATCCTCCAGCAATTCATGGAGCGAGAATTGCCAGATGTACAAGCTGGGTTTAGAAAAGGCAGAGGAACTAGGGACCAAATTGCCAATATCCGCTGGATAATGGAAAAAGCCAGGGAGTTTCAGAAAAACATCTATTTCTGTTTTATTGACTGTTCTAAAGTTTTTGACTGTGTGGACCATAACAAATTGTGGCAAGTTCTTGGTGGTATGGGGATACCAAGTCATCTTGTCTGCCTCCTGAGGAATCTGTATAACGACCAAATGGCAACGGTAAGAACAGACAATGGAACAACGGACTGGTGTATGATTGGGAAAGGAGTACAGCAGGCTTGTATACTCTCATCCTACCTATTCAACTTGTATGCAGAACACATGATGCGACATGCTGGGCTTGAGGAATCCAAAGCTGGGGTTAAAATCGCTGGAAGAAATGTTAACAATCTCAGATATGCAGATGATACCCCACTTTGATGGCTGAAAGTGAGGAGGAATTGAGGAGCCTTATGATGAAGGTGAAAGAAGAAAGTGCAAAAACTGGCTTGCAGCTAAACCTCAAAAAAACCAAGCTTATGGCAACCAGCTTGATTGATAACTGGCAAATAGAGGGAGAAAACGTAGAGGCAGTGAAAGACTTTGTATTTCTAGGTGCGAAGATTACTGCAGATGCTGACTGCAGCCAGGAAATCAGAAGATGTTTAATCTTGGAAGGAGAGCAATGACAAATCTCAATAAAATAGTTAAGAGCAGAGACATCAGACTGACAAAAAAGGTCCGCATAGGTAAAACAATGGTGTTCCCCGTAGTAACGTATGGCTGAGAGAGCTGGACCATAGGGAAGGCTGAACGAAGGAAGATAGATGCTTTTGAACTGTGGTGTTGGAGGAAAATTCTGAGAGTGCCTTGGACTGCAAGAAGATCAAACCAGTCCATCCTCCAGGAAATAAAGCCAGACTGCTCACTTGAGGGAATGATATTAAAGGCAAAACTGAAGTAGTTTGGCCACATAATGAGAAGACAGGACACCTTGGAGAAGATGGTGATGCTAGAGAAAATGGAAGGCAAAAGGAAGAGGGGCCAACCAAGGGCAAGATGGATGGATGATATTCTAGAGCTGACAGACTCATCCTTGGGGGAGCTGGGGGTGGCAATGTCTGACAGGAAGCTCTGGCGTGAGTTGGTCCATGAAGTCATGAAGAGTCGGAAGCGACTGAACGAATAAACAACAACAAAATGAGATATGAATTTCTTTAATCCATTTTACCTAAGATGGGAAAAACAATAGAACTTAATAGCATTTCAAATATAATCTTCCTTACTATTTTGCACTTCTCTTCTTTAAATACATCCAAAATATTTTTCAGTGTTCCATTTTTAATGCTATTATATATTATATTATAATATATATGTATGTATGTATGTATGTATGTTTATGGGGATAAACTAAAATACCTAAAGACATTAATGTTGAACGTATATTTAAAATACATTGACTGAGTAGTGCTTCGGATTCTTATATGTAACTTTTTATTTTGCAAATGCTTTATAAAGATAAAGCAGAAAAAGCAGAAATATTTTTTTATGATTCTTCTTTGTGTTTTCTTCCAGGAGAGATCAAACATATTTTAGAAAATGAGCTTCAGATTCCTGCATCAAAAATGTTGCTAAAGGGCTGGAAGACTGGAGATGTAGATGATAGTGTAAGTTCTTATATTTGTTACAGGATTTTTTGCCAATGGACCGACTGGGGTTTTCCGCCAACTAGTGCCAGTGTGTCAGCAACATCTAAAATATTCTGGATTTGATGGCCAGTTGCTTGTACAATGAAGCACAATATTTATGAAGGATAACATTTAACTTTGAAATTTGAACAATATTCAGTACAGTAAATTCTGTTCATTTAGTGTAAGTTTTTTCTTTTAACGTTTGATGTCTAAAGATCCCCAATAAGGATGAAACTAGTAACATGGCGCCTCCTGGTGGTCACTCTCACTGAAAACTCCACACAGGATATACAGTGTAAAAATAGAGAATTCCCCACCCTCCTGGTGAAGGGGGGATAGAAATCATGTAAAACTCTGTACATAGCATAATATCACATCTGTATCTCTCTGCTCTGAGAACTTAAGGGAAGGTGGATTGTATTTTCCGATAGCACTTCTTTTAATGTAGTATCAGTGATTGAGAAAAGATTATAGAAAACAGATCTCTTCAGTGGTCCTCTCAGAACTTTCTTCAGTTCCTGTTCCAAGTAGCAATAGCAAGATTTCTCTGTCTCATTATAAATACTTATTATCTACATAGCTGCCTCATTGTTTATTTAGTATTTATTTATTTATTGACAGTAAATAACCTTCCCTCATCCCAAAGACTTTGGGTGGTGTATGGCATTAAACAAAAATAGTAATTAACTAAATCCAAACCAATGTAAAAATGAACCAGAAAAGAAAAGCAAAAACAGAACCTATGATAAAATCCAAGATGGGTATTCATAATCTGCCAACTGGAATTGAAAGCACATTAACCAGTTATTAATCAGCTGTTTATGGAGTTGCAGCATAGTGGGGGCTGCACATATTTCTGTGGGAAGAAGATTAAGGGGTAGGACAAAAGTTATCAACAGTTGCATCCAGGAATGGTTTCCTCAAGAGAGGGCACATAACCATCCCATTCAAAGCAGAAAGCATCATCCTCTCCCTCAAAGAAACTTTAATAGCCTTCTTGATTCGCCCATTCATGCCCCATCTAGCTGCCTGAAGAAGTTAGGAGGAGGTGGATCCCGGGCACAGGTGGCAGGGTTCAGACTGCAGAGGACCCTCTCTACTTCCTTGTGTTCCACAAGCTCCAAAGAACCCAAGGTCCTATCACAAGACATACCTTCTTTATCACCATAGGCTTTGCCCAACTGATATCAAATAACCCAGTCACAACAGCCATCCACCTGCCTCCTGAAATGGCATTTCCCACCTAGATTTCTAAATTTAAATACTCCTCTTCAGCACTTTGTGTGCAGCTGAGCATTCTTGGTGACTTTCTGATAAACCCACCTTTCCTCTGAAGAAAAGAAGCGGGGTTTGTAGCATGCCCTTTTTTAAGAGAAGCATTAAATAATGAAGAATGTTTTATAGTCATATTGGTTTGGTCCTGGTAAAATAACCATCAGGATTGATCTTTTCTGGTGTACCACTTGCTGAAATAAATTGATTTATTTAAGCAGAAAATGAATGGCAATAGTTACATTCGAGAGTGAGGTGGTGGTTGTGTGGAAACTTGATGATCTCTGAGGTACCTTCTGATGTTATAATTCATAAATCATGCATGAAGTTGCAGCACTACTATATATCTCCACCAGTGATATGCAACATAAAATTAATTTGCTATATAACTTAGTGGCAGAGTAGATACTATTTTCATGTGAAGATCTTGGGTTCAATCTTTGGGATCTCCAGATAAATGTGAAACAGCTCTAATGTTGGAATTGTTGTCAGTCATCTGTGATCTGGATAGGAGTAACAAACCTTTTTCACCCAAGGGCCAGATAGTCCTTAGATACCTGAGGTGGCAGTTTCCCATTGAGTGAAAAGAGTAGGTGGGCTTGTGTGGCCATCTGCAGAGGCGGCAAATGGTAAAATGTGTCTTGCAATGGAAACTCCACCCCTTTAGTGTGTGCACTGTGACACTGCATGGAAATTCATAAAGGGTAGAGCTTGGGTCACAATACACATTTTGTCTTTTTGACAAAATCTTGACTTGCTGTAAATTTAACATTTGGGGAAGTAACATTTGGGGAAGTAGCATTTATGGAGACCTTCACAAATCAGGCCTGGAAGCTGGAAAATTACTCTGCCTTTGCTAACTAGATAGTGATCTGACTCAGTATAAGTCAGGCTCCCAAGTTCCTAAATACCTACCCAGTTATTATTTTCAGTGAGAGAAAATGATGACCTCATTATAGCATATAAATGTGAACTCTTAGTCCCTAATAATTTATCAATAATCATAATGAGCTCCAAACTTATCTTGTTCTGTCTGTGTCTGTCTGTCTGATTTATATAGCCTCCTATCTCACAAATGTGACTCTGGGCTGCGTACAATAAACAGTCATTTAAAATAATTAAAACAACAGTTGAAAACAGACACCATTACAAATAAGGATAAGGATAAGAATAAGAATAAAATAAAACCGCAGGAGAACGGACCAGCATCCTACATACAGCGTAACATCTCGCAGGCTCCCCATTTCTTTGGGATCCCCAAGCCTGCTGAAGAAAACAAGTTTTCAGGGATTTCCTAAATGCCAGTAAAGTCGGAGCTAATTTCACCCTGGAGGGGAGTAATGTTCCAAAAGGCGGGTGCCACGGCAGAAAAGGCCCACTGCCATCCCGTCAGATGAAACTCCTTAGCAGATGGGACCTGTAACATGCCCCTCCTGCCAGACCTGACGGGAGGGGCAGATGTAACCGGGGAGAGGCCAAACAACTGGTCCCATGCCATGTAGGGCTTTATAGGTCATTGCAAACACCTTGAATTGAACCCGGAAGCAAACTGGCAACCAACGCAGCTCACAAAGCAGAGGTGTAATGTGTGCCATTCTAGGTGCACACATAACTGCCCGTGCCAAAGCAGTTTGTACCAGCTGAATCTTCTGGAGGCTCTTCAAGCAGAGCGCATTACAACAGTCCATTTGGGAGGTAACTGGAGCATTAGTAACTGTGAGCAGAGCCTCATGATCCAGGAATGGGTGCAACTGATTCACAACATGTGCACAACACTATGCAGAGGCCCTCCTAGCCACAATTGCTACCTGCTCTTTGAGCAGGAGTCCGAAGTCCAGAAGGATCCCCAGATTGCGCTCCAGGTCTGTTTGGGCTGGTGCAGCCCGATCCAGTACTAAAGATGGTAAGGTCCTAAACCACTCTGTATTACCAGGGTTCAGTTGAAGCCTTTTGTTCTCCATCCAGACACCCACAGCCTCCAGGCACCAGGACAGAACATCAACAGCATCACTTAGATGCTGTTATCAGAGAACTGAATGAATCATTGTGAATTTTTTTACATTAAAAATGCCACCCAATCTGGTCAGAACAGTATAGTAAGCCTAATATCTGCAAGGTGTGTTTGGTCTTTCTCTGATGGAAAAAAAATGGCAATGGATAGGAGTCCCCCTTAGTAAAAATGTACCAATTATCTTATTAAAAAATAAGGCAAGCCTGGCATGTTACTTTCTCATATTGCACAAACATCATGGTTCATTGAAGATTAAACATGTATAATATTAATTAGCTTCTTTGACTATAAGACTTTTCAAATAGAAGGAAGTGCTGCTGTGTTTCTTCAGAAATTAATATGGATTTTAGCCATAGAAGAAAGCTTGTCAATTTCTTTAGTGATAGAAGAAAACTTGTCGATTTCTTTAGTGACTGAAGAAAACTTGTTGACTTGCAGCAATTTTCGTTGTACATTATGTATTAGATGCAATTGTATTGCAACGAAACCTACTGAGGGCCAAACTGAATAAAATGCTTAAAATATTACCAGTGGGATTTTTTTTTTCTGGGAGAAAGATTTTCATCAGGAACAGAATAAGGTTCTTGTTACACTTGTTATTAATTGTTCCTCCTCACTTGCTTTTTTTTTAACTCACAGAATTGTGGTTGCTAATGACATGTAGTTTTGCATCAGTTTGGTTTTTAGTTTCAGATATGGGCACCTGATGGAAACATTTTGACACTTCTAAATTCTAAATATATTTTTTCCTGCAGACTATTCTAAAAACTCTACACTTGCCCAAAAACAACAGCCTCTATGTCCTAACACCCGACTTGCCGCCACCATCTTCATCAAGTCTGCCAGGGTAAGACTTAACTGAACTTGAATGTAACCTATAGGGGTTCATGTTAATAGCGTATTTCAAAATTATCTAAGCCCTGTACGTTTTTATATCTTTAAACTATATATATGCAAAGGCCAGGCCTGTAATAGATTTTTATATATAGGCAAGCATTTTTCAAAGCATACTTATTACTAGATTTTTAAACCTTGTTCCAGGAGCAAGTAATAATTGGATAGTATAAATCGATGGAGGGGTAGTTACTAGTTGGGATGGTAATCCTGGTTTAGAGCAGGAGATTTTGTTAAATAATTGTATGGTTCCTTCTAGCTCTTTTCATCTTGTACTTTCTAAGCTGGGTGAGTTAAGAGTTCTTATCTTTTTTTACAAGTAAAATACAGAGCATAAGCTATAGGAAGCTCCAAGCAGATCATACTGAAAAACGCACATTCCAGATTATTTCAACAGAACTTCTCCAGCAGTTTTTTTATAGGTGTGTTTTGTGATCATAGTTTCTCTGATTACCCTTGAAAAAACATGATTATGGAGATTAGCAGTAGTAAAAAACATAGCTTTAGAAAATTTGTGATACAAAGAAGAAATACAGTTATGAATAAATTGAAGTGCAATTATACTATATTTGCACGGAATACTTAAGTTGCCAGCATGTGGATTAAAATGCTACCACTGGCAGCACTATATGAAAATTAACTTTAGAAATACAATCTGGAATACAAGAAACTTGTATTCTAGTACAAGGACAGAAGAATTTCTCCATAGGAAGTAATAGATGTGAGTTTTTCAATTTAAAAAAATCTATAGGACTTGAGTGATTAAGAACATTTGATGAGTTTTAAGATTACATGAGATGAAGTCTGTGCATGCAGCCAGTGCTCCATTAATATGAAGGAGAGGGAGGTTGTGAGAATTCTGAAGCTAAAGCAGTTTGAAAGGAGGTGTGCATGCAAAGCAAAGAACGAAAACTTGATTAGATGGGGTAAACTAAAGACAGCACAGGATTTACTCAGACTATAAAATTATCTTGCCTATTGATCAGTTCTTTTGGCAACAAGCCATGGCACAAAACTTACACTTTTCAAATTTGTGAAAAGTGAAAGTCAGGGATTTAAAATACTTTTTTGCATGCAATGCTAAGTGAATTGCCCTATCATCAGTGGGTCAGGGTGAATAAGTGGCAATTGGAGACCAAGTCTTCTCAGTGTGGTTACCTACATACATTTTGGTGCATGTGGAATGCATTCTCTAGGGAGGAATGACTGACATCGGAAGGTTTTTTATTCAGTAGGCCTTCCTGTAGTGTTTCTAGCCCATTTATTAAATTAACTGAGTTTTTGACATTATTTATATATCATATGAAGTATTGTCATACTCTTATTTTCAAAGGCTCATAATATTTTTGATGAATCAGCTTTCTTTACTGGTTTTTACTGCGTTCAGTTGTAAATTTTAATAAACACTCAGATACTCTAAATTAAACATTGGTAGTATCCAAAGATTGCAGGCAGCTAGTTAGAGGAGAGATTTTTCATCATTCTTGAACAGTAGTATGTCCTAATGGATAGTGAGCTGCTTTCAAAACCGAAAAGAGCTGGGTTTGAAATGAAAACATATTTTTATGTATTGTAGAGGTTGGTGAGGTCCCAACTATTGAGAAAGTACAGAATTTGGGTTTATTTCCCCTTAGGTAGGGTTAACTCCTTGCATAAATCCAGGAAACCCATTGAGTTCCTTCAAATTACAGTCCCTCTGAATAGTTTAGCATTTATATGTTATTGATGGTGTTGCATTGAAATGAATGCTATCTTTATGAAGTTCAATATTGCTGCTTCAGATTCTTAAAATAGCAGCACAAATGAATATCAAGCAAGAGTGTCTGAACAGGTAATGGGCACAGACCAAAACAGATTGGTTTAGTTTCGTTTCCTTCTGTGTGATAAAGTGGTACTTTAAACAGAATCAGGAATGCAAAGGGCATTGTTATTATTATAATAATACGTATATTATTATAACATTGTATTTGTAAAGATGTTTGGGGTAGATTTATTTTTAACCTAGGAATAATGATTATGGGGGGATACTTAAATGTATGATTAATTGTAGCAAGATTTTGATTAAAAATGTTATTATTGGGATTCATTTTGGCTTTTCCCTGGATTAGCCTAAAAACATTCATTGAGAATAAAATTTAAACTTTGTTTAGGGTTTTTTAGTTGGACAATTTAGAAAAATCTCAGTGTTTAAAAATGCAGGATATAAAGTAAACAAGCAGAAACTCTTCTCATCTTCCATACTAGCCAAGCTTTCTGACTGATTGCTGTTTTAAACTAATTTGCTATTGCTTGCTGCGTTAGCTACAACAAACATTACATTTACATAGTGATTTCATATTTTGTTTTAGTGTAAATAAATTGTAATTACAGCAAATTTGGATGACTGTTGACATGAGCTTGTATAAATCTGAATGTTTGCAATGGAAATGTTAATTATTATGTTTCATGATATTTAGTTAAAATTTAGATGTTTGGTAAGAAAAATGAATTGATATAATGAATAATAGATATTTTCCTACTGAAATTCATGAAGAGATTTTCTGTGGTATTAAACTAGACTAATGACATATACTAATTTGCCTCAGATTAAAATCCATCGAATTTGAGGGAATTGACATATATAGGATTGCATCATAATAGAGTTATCAAATATTGCACTAAATATTACTTTGGAAATACAGACTAGACAAAAGAGATATTTTTCTCTGTGGATCTAGCTGTGGCTTCCAATGGAATTGGATAGGAGACAGTTTTCATCATCTGTAGCCCTTTGTGCCATCTTCCACACAATTTCAGAGGGTCTCCTAAACAGCTGATTTTTTTTAAGGAGAGAAGACAGGATACTGAGCTTGCTAATTGTGCTCAATTATTACTATAAGAAATGATTTCAGATAGAATCCAATTTTTTTTTAAAGCAAGCTGAGGATAAATATCATTGGAAAAATCATTCCACAGTTTCAAAGCAATTGTGACAGATTCTCTATTTCTTGTCCTAGAAGATAATCTCATACAGTATCAACACATGGAGGAAGGAGCATTTTATAATAAAAGAGTGAGCTTTTTTTAAACTAGAACTTCCGTTAGATCTGAACTGCCAGTGAAATCACTAGAAGCATAGCTGAATATTTTTGGTTATTTTGGGGGTGGGTGGGAATGAGATCGAAAAAGACTGGGTTCAGTCTTGCAGAAGCTAAAAATCTGCAGCTAAAAATATGTTTTTGCTGCTAAATTTTAGCCCAGTAATCTGAAGATATTTAGTGGCTGTAAAATACAAGTAGAAAGATCAGAAAAGATATTTTTATTGGAACAGAGGTAATGAAGGAAATAATTACTCCTTTCTCACTTTCTCACTGGCTACTATTTATATAAGAAAATCCATGTATATGAACTGCATTTATACAATTAATGCTGTGCTTATTCTGGCCCTTAGCATACCTTCTTCAGAAATTCTGTTGGCATTAATTAACTATTTGAGAAGCTGAATGTTGAATGCCTCTTGTATGAAGCTATGTATCAGTGAGGGATGTTTTAAATTTCTGAAATTTTTAGAAACCTTATTTTTATAAAAACTATCCTGCAAAGTTAACACTTATATGTAAGTTTTAAACTAGATAGATAGATAGACAGACAGACAGACAGACAGACGAGCAAGTAAAACAACTCCATTCCAGTGATTTAAGCAAATAGGATACTCCTGTATGATTTTGAGCAACGAGTTATTAACTTCACATTTGGCAGTTTTGGTGGTAAAAAGAAATGTGGAATAGAAAGGTCATATGTACTTTGTATATATCCTTAATAGTCTCTTCCCATGCCCCATATAAAGAAGATTTTTCCAGTACTATATGCATGGTTCCCAACTCCCTGTTCAGAACTGTACAGAAAATCTACATGTGAGATCTAGTACTGAGGATACTACATGGAATAGTTTGCATGTGAGACTTACTGTCCAGCAGAAAAATCTTACTGAAATTAGCTTCCACATCTGCATCACTCATGCTGTGTATGATAATAACCAGGTATTCAGATGTTTAGTACTTCAGTAGAAAAAATGGTTAAAATAAGGTAATAGGAAACAGAATTTTACTGAAAGTGCTTCCTAATTTATAATTGTGCATATGTGCAAGTGTATGTGTGTGTGTGTGTAATCTGTTCCACCAGTATGTATATTTATCTATTGTCAGCTATGATTATTCGGAAGAATAAAGAAGCTAAAATATTCTAAATACTTTAATATTCAGTGTACACTGGTCAAGAAGTAGGTGATTTAATGAGTTGTTTTATTGGAGTCAGATTAAATGGAAAGTCCAGTTTATTAGAATCTGAGGAAATAGCTCCCTGTAATCCTGACTTACTTTCTCTCCATAACTTGAAAGAACTGGGGAAAGTTCCACAATAGTGTAAAGCATCCCAGAGTTGTGTTGAAAGTACAGTTGGATGTATGTGCGTTAAAACTTGATATTGTAACCACATCTTTCCCAGATGGTGTAGGGAGGGGAAACATTGCTTATGTAACAATGCATCCATGGCTCTTATATTCTTGTTCCCACTATAGCTCCTTCTTCTGTGGGTTGAGGGACCTTCTGGAACAGCATGAAATATAATATGGAACGCTGAGCTGATATATATAAGAGAGTAATTCTGAACCTTCTGAGAAAACTGAAATACTTTCTACTCACTAGGGCTTTTTGGAACCTATTATTGTTTTATTAGTCTGTATTTACTCAGATTAATAAATAGTTCAAACAAAGGACAGTTGATGTAATTATTTCTAACATTTATCCGAATCAAGAATGTTCAGGAATTGACTTATAAGCCTGTTTTTGTTATCATTTAAGTTATAAAAAGTTGACATCTGAGGCAGTAATGTCCGTAATTATAAAAAAAAGAATGAGTATTCCTACTATTTCTGAGAACTGAGTTTTATGATTTTTATTATTTCTGATTTCTCCCAGATTGCCTTGGAAAGATTAACAGTTAGTTGTAAACCCTGAAATTGGGGGTGAAATTGAGTCCAATTCATTTGGTGTTTCTTGAGATAATCAGTGAATCCTAGAATTTTCTGCATGTTTAACTGGCAACTAATTGGACAGCAGTTATGAGCATTTACCAAGTTTAGCTGAAAAGCATGGCTGTTACATGCATATACAAACTTGCATAGATCTGGCACACATGAGTACATAATTATCTGTATATATGTAAACAGTGTATCATCAAAGCTTTTATTTTGAACTTAAAGCCTAGTGATCTCTTAATGTATGTGCATGTTATATGTGATATAGATAGATAGATAGATAGATATTGTGTGTGTGTGTGTGTGTGAACATTGTGATAATTGCAGTAAGCATTGTGTTGTGAAAATTCTAAGGAGTTGAAATATAGCCTGAGATACTCAACTTCCTTAGAAGGAGTTAACAGGTCAGTCCCCTTGGTCATTCTCCAGTTGCTTCCTTGCCTTTAAGAGCAAAAAAGAAAATGATGATAACATTGTGCCTGGACTTGTCTCTGCAGAGTTTAGGGTACTCCTGGGGTTTTACAGCTAAATGTAAAGCAAGTTAGAACATGCTCGCTTCTGATATTCTTGTTTTTCTTTCAACCCTTTCAGTGCCCTGCAGGAATCATTAAATCAAAACTTCATGCTGATTGTCACCCATCGAGAAGTCCAGCGGGAGTACAACCTCAACTTCTCAGGAAGCAGTACCATTCAGGAGGTGAGCTCTGTCTCGCAGCTGAAGAATAAATGTTGCTCATTATAACTAGTGTCAGCTTTGTTAAAGAGGGCTTATGTATTCAGGCTGCACACTTCCTTTCATGTTTCGTTATTAGGTTTTTAGCTTTTAATTAAGTGGATGATGAAAGATTACAGTAGGTACATCAGATGGTGTAACCCACATATAACATTTGCATTAATTTTACCCCAAAGCAGCAGTGTGTTTGTCAGCATATTGAATTACAGTAGCAAAATGCATCACCAAAGGTGAGGTGGGGTTGTCTGATAGGTCTTTTTCCTTTCTTTCTTTAAAATTGTACACAGTTAAGTTTTCTTACATTCTTAGATACTTCTTTCATCAAGTGCATTGCTAGTTGTCATAACCTTGATCATGAATGGGATGGCAGAAAAGTGGTTTCTGTTTAAAAATGATTTCACTGCCATTCTGTAAAACAGCCAGCAAGGGGTGATGTTGCAAAGAAGAGTTCCTTGCTGATTTGTCCTGAAAAGACAGGTGCACTTCCTAAAATAGTAATTACCTCTGACTGGAAATTCAGTATTGTCATAACCTTGTTATATGCTAAAAACGGAGCAATCAGCTTTTTGGAGTATTTTTTTTTTCTTACTAATTCCAAACTATTTGTATACATGAGTATTCCAAATGGGAGTCTTTCTCTTGAATTTTTTTTTTTTTGCATTATTGTATGAAAGACCTCCCCTCCTCATTTAACATAGTGGCTGGCTTCTCAAGAATCCAGTGCATATGCGAAATGATCTGTACTTTGATGGCCTTTTTTTCTTTATACCAGAAATTCTTATATTTTATGGTGTTACAGTGTTAGTAATGTGCTTGGTTTGTGAGAGCTGCTGCTTGAATGGGGCAACTGAAAAGCCCATATGTATTCATGGCACTATATGCTTTGGACATTGGCCTCTTTTCATTTATTTTTATTTGAATACATTTTTAGTACCAATAATACTAGATCAATTTGGTGCCTCCTCTGCATAATTTTTTGACTGTTACTAAGAGCAGCATGAAGAATATAACCTATGGGCCAAAATATGGTTTTGTATGTTATATAGTTTTTTAACTATATAAAAACCATTATATACATACATACATAGATACATATATCTTGAAGCCCCCCGACATCCTATAATATTACCAGTTAACTGCATCATATGTTACTTCCAGTAAACAATTGCAACTATTTGTGATGCAGTTACAAATGGAGACTTGTTTTGCAAAAAGCACCAAAATTTAGAATTTCAATGAAAATCAAGCCCCTTAAAAACACCAAATAGACATGATTGCCCTATTTATCCAAGGTATGTAAAATTATCTCCCATTCCTCAATATAAAATGAAATTACTCAACCCTTCAAGCTTTGAACTGGAATGTTATCCACTGTCAGTAAATACGTCATTAATTTCAGTAGCAACAGTATAAGTTCTGGACTGACTTGGTGGTATTGATAAGTTTTGTTGTATTACAAATTTTGTGAATCACTGTGGCTGAATTGAATTTTTTTGCTTTTGCCCAGAACTAAACAAAAGGGTATTCTCCAGAAAATAGCACCACGATACTCAGAGTGGATCCACACAATAAACTATTTCCAATAGTCTAGAATTTAGAGAGGTGTTTATATGCAAAAGGAGTCATAATTGTGGACTATATTTTCTTTCAGTTAAAAAATAGGAATTAATATTTCGATTACGCTATTAAATTGAATTGCTAACCCTCCTTTTCTGAAGTTACTTCTAAATTTTCTTATTTTATTCAAATATTTTTTAAAATTAGGAAGTTAAGTTGTTGTGGGGAAAATAGGAGGAGGAAGGAGTATTAGGTATGTTAGTTACCTTGAATTATTTATAAAAATAATAAAGGTGGGGTAGAAAATAAAATAAATAAAATAATAAATAATAATAATATATACTCTCAATCAGTGGTAATTGAATTTTATTTGCAATTTTCACTTATCGACCACCAGAGGGCAGGAAGGACTATTCAATTATTTTCCCAAAATGCTAGCCAGTATTTTCAAATTAGCTTCCTGTGTCTTAACAAAAATGAGTATAATGGCTGAGTTATTGTTTGATTTACAGATAATTGGCATATTGCGTGAAGGAGACTTAATTTCATCCTTTAAAATTAAACAGTGAGATTTTAAAAGATATAAAATATTCATTAATGTTCAGTTATTATAAAGCAATGGCATATATTTATTTTATCTTTATTACTGTTTCGATGGGAAATACTGCAAATACTTTGGAAATCGAGTTAGCCATACTGACAAGTCGAAATGTTTAAGCAGCATTAAGGCAATCTTCTTGCACCTGATAGCCTATGCAGAAAGATTCAAAATGTCTGCATCAATTATTAAAAGAAGCACTTAATATTCTAGAAATGTTTCAGGTCTTACCACAACTATTGGATATAACTATCTCTCCTGGTTCTTTGCCTTAGGTTATTTAAGCATATTATATTGCTGCAGTGCTTGCAAATACTACTAATAAATATTTATTTATTTTTTTCTTGTTTTTTCCAAACAAAATGGTGTCAAAAAGATTTTGCAGTGAAAGATCTGTTAGCTTAGTTAATATGAATGAACATTATTTTGCTGGTTTCAACTTTGTGGATTTCCTAATGAAATGTACATTGAAAAGCTACTAAAATGGAGAGAGGTGGGTTTAAAAAAATTGCTTCTGATCTAAATAAGAATAACAGGTTGATAAATTAGGGTATATCTTTATGGGAGTTGCTTTTTCTTGCAGTTTGGACTACAGAGGCATAAACAGAAAGGCAGCAACCATATAGTTTTTAAAATAAATATAATAAAGGAGAGTTAACATGGTAGTATTGTGGATGGCAGACTTCGTAGCTTTGCTGATGCTGAATTCAAGTGTGAAACTAGCTGAAAATTCAAATATCTGTTGATGGATGCTTTTTTTGCTTGAGAAATCCCTCAAGTACATTACTGTACAGGCTTGTAATTCAAAATTAAAACCATATATTCTATTCCTGTCATCCTATACTTTCTCTCACCCCCCCCCCCCGCAACACCCAGGTTTAAGATGGATTGAACTTGAACTGTTTTTTGTGGTGTTATTTTTTATTACCTTCTCTCCTACTGATACAAGAAGATTTAAAGCATAACTCATTAACATAAAACAAAACAAAATAATGAATGCAGGGTATCTTCCTCTTTTGTAAACCTTTCTAAAATGGAATTTAAACGGAGTGAAGAACATAAGAGTTATTACCAGACATTAATTCTGTTGGCTATATTGCAGATTAATTTATGTCACAGGTCTATTTTGTTGTATCAGTAACTTCTGACCAAATAATGTATCAAGGACAATCTTGTTTCTTTAAAAAATCAGTTTAGATTCCACAGTTCTCTAGTGATGAATTTTTAAAACATGACTTTATATGTTTATGAAATGGGACTTCAGAACAGAGAGTTTTAATGAGATTTGATTTTAAAACATTTATATGAATAGATTATTTAAAATAGTTCTTTAACACCACCATTCCCAAACTTGCTATATGAGGCATTAAATTATTTCACTTGGACATAGAAAATATTGCTGTAATGCAATATTAACGTATTTGAACAGACATGACTAGTTTCTGTGATCCTTTTGCAACCCTTAAATTGTGGGTGTTACAGGAATAAAGCCAATTTCCCTACCATTAGAATAAGAAGCTGGTGACCTTGATAAGCAGCCTTATCACTTTTGTCAACCTTTGTGCAAAGATAAGGTATCACTTACATCAGTGATGGAAGACTGGCAATCAATGCTACGCTTAGCTTTTGCCTTTTTGTGACAGAAAATTCAGTTGGGCACACATAGGCATTCTAAGTCGATAGAAGGGAAAAATATTGTACTTAAAAATGAATGGGAATTCAGAATGATTTAACGTTTTAATATATAATCTAAATAATAATAATAATCCCCTCTTTTTAAAGTACTCATTTGCCTACTGACATTATAACATGATTTAGCTACAGCTAAATTATTAGTTTTACATGGATATTCCATGGTGATTTGTAGAGGTTTTTAATAGCAATAAAAGAAGGAATGGCTGTAAAATCAATCAGACAATCTCAAAAGCTTATCTTATAAAGATGTTTTGAATCAAATTGAATTGGTACATTTTTACTCAGATTTTTTGAGAATCTAAAAAATGAAGGGCAAGGGAAACTGTATAAATAAAGTACAGAGCATATTATATTGAGCTTGAAATTTGCAGCTATCTTTATGATTACTACTAGTATGATCTGCGGCTCTACAAAGCCAGTATACATAAATACATATAAAAATACATTTCACTTAAAGGGCATCTTCAGGTGTAAATAAATATAAAGGGAGACATATAATCTACACGCTCTGCCTTTCTCTATGGAGGCATTATTTATTTCTAGACCTTCTTTGGACTGCTCCAGTGAGAAGACCACTAACTGGTGCAGAGCAGAATATCCAATCTTACTTGTTACAAAAGGTTATTTGAGCAGCTAGGGGGAAATTGTCACGAGACCATTGTCAGAGAAAGACATTGATAACCTATCCTCTAGGGCATTTAGAGGTCTCCATGACCATCTCAAAGAGGGAAGTGCATGTTTTAGAAGCAGTCTCAGATTAGGTTTCGGAGCCTGAAAAAATGTGAAACCCCCTGCTTTAAGGCAATAGTGACTAATCTTTTGACTCTAAGAGTAACAGAGAATGCTGGGTAATGAATTTCTCACTCCAAAAAGGAGATATGTGCTTTTCCTGCACTGACAATCATGTATTTGATGACACATCACTATTATGGTTATTTCTCTATTTTTAATGCTGTTTTTATTGATGGTTTGTATGTTTGTAAGTTTTTTTTATTAATTGTTTTGTAGTTTGGATATTGTTTTAATTGTTGTGAGCCGCCAGGAGACACTGAGGTGAGATGGGTGGCTATACAAATTGAATGAATGAATGAATTTAGCACAGTAGTCCTAGGGTGAGTGGACAGATTTTATGATGGACATAATTAGTTGAATATCAGTGCTCAAGTTATTAAAAACATATGTTTTGACAACATAGCTCATTTGTAGATATATATTCCAACATATTCAAATCCCCTTGTTAAAACAGAATAAAAAGTTAGTTTTACCACTTTTCATCAGCCTCAGAGGACATGAATGTGTAACTGAAGAAGTCTCTATTCTGTAAAATGCTGATGCACTAGTTACTCTATTATGGTTTTACTTATAGCTTCTCAACTGAGATTGTTATAAAGTAAAACTAGTCTATTCTGTATACATTTTGCTGCACATATTATATGTATTATAATCCAAAATAAGTCATGTTGTGTTCAGTTATGCTTATTTCCAGGTAAATGAACAAACTAACACACAATTAACACATTTATAAATTGCTTTGAGACTCTAGAAAAGAGCATGGCTGGAGATTATTGTGTGAATATTTGGGGGGCCACCTGTCTCCAGTGGTTTCTGCCTGTCCAGTAAGATTGGACAGTGGGGGCACTCTGGATACTTTCTATCAAGCAATGTCATCTAGTGGGACTCCGGTAGCACTCTTTCTCCTTCAGAGGTTCCTGCCCTCTGAAATAGCATGTCCTGGAGATCTGGATGGCTTCCATCCTACAAGAGTTCTACAAGTTTTGAAAAATGGATGTGCTCTCAAGCCTGTGGTTAAAGTGGCTATTGAGACACTGGCAGATTTTTTGTCATGTAATAGGTGTTTTGTCCAGGGTCATCTATGTTTTTCTTTTTAGTTGTTTTCTTTAAATTATGTAAGTCACCCAGAGTCATTTGGTAGTTGGGCAGCCTTCTAAATCTAAATAAATAAATAAATGGTTCAGAACATCTAGATGAAACTAGGTTAAGGAAGGCTATTTTAAATCTACTAGATGTGACCTTGAGTAGAGTTGAGAAACAGCAAGTACTAAGTAATGAGAACAAGATCAAGCTTAGTACTCCTAGGGAAATCAGCCATTGTTCCCCAATGAAAGCTTGGTAACTGCCAAATAATGATAACTGCCACGTGGAGAGACTGAAAATGGTATCATTATGACATCACTGAATCACCTAGGACTGTACTTTCCCCCAAAGGAGCATAAAGAATGGAAATAAGTTTAGGTGATGGTCGGAGACAGAATGCCTTGATAGGATTTGAATAATACTTCAGCTTCAAAGATTGGCTACTTGGTAACTTGTCATCTTTTTCAGATAAATCTAAATTAATTCAATGTAGGAATTATGAAATCCTGTTGGAGAATCTGTGACCATAATTGCAAGGTCAGCATTTGACATGGAAAATCAATAATTTGAAGTTGTACTGATTAGGCAGATTTAAGAATCAAGTATGGAAGCCTGAACAAGATACTAGGCAGCATGACATAATCATGCCCAGTCATTTCCTGTCCCTTGCTCAAGCTTTCACACTTGATTCTTAAAAAAAGTTTTCTTCTATAGCGATAGGAGATTCCAAAAGCAATAATGTAATCTTAAAATAATTTTTTCTGTAGAGTACACTTCTTGACCAGTCAGAATCTTCGTAACAGACCCTTTTTCTGCAGAAACTGTGTTACTCAACACTGAGTTAAAAACTAGAACCCTCTCTCTAAGGTTCCAGAAAGCTTTGAAAACCTGGCTTTGGTTCCAGACCTGGGGTTGATGTTTGCTATTTGCTTAATGGCCCCTGTTTTGTGGATTTTGTTATTAGGACATTTTAGTCTGGACTGCCTGTTGATTTAATATTTTTAGCTGTTTTTATGTCTTTTTTAGTTTTGTGTGCCACCCAGAGTCTGTCAGAGTTGGGCGGCCAATAAATTTAAATAAATAAAATAAATGTTTTAAAGAGAGTTTCTTAGTGTAAAATCTGTAATATCAAATTGGCCCCTTAAGCCTTTCAGCTAGAGTCTGGAGATTGGTTTTTTTGTTTTTGTTTTTGTTTGGTTTTGGTTAATATGGAAAACTGCTTTGACAAATTCTTCATTAGTTGTTGAAAGGAAATGCAATCACCCTTTCAGAATCAGCATAATTAAGAGCTATAGTGGTGCTTAAAAGTTTGGGAACCCTTTTGAATGTTTAGTATTTCTGCATAAATATGACCTAAAGCATGATCTGTTCTCCATACAAGTCCTAAAACTAGATAAAGAGAACCTAATTTAACAAATGAGTCAAAAACATTTGTGTGTGGCAAAAGTTGGTGAACCTCTAGGATTATCAGTTCATTTGAAGGGAAACTTAGAGTCAGGTATTTCAATCAATGGGATAATAATAGGTGTATATCAATGGGATAATAATAGGTGTTCCTGCCTTATTTAAAGAACAGAATTCTGGATATTCACTATCGAAGTCTGATCTTCACAACACAGGTATGTGGAAGGGTGTCATGGCTTGAACAAAGGAGATTTCTGAGGACCTCCAAAAAACAGTTGTTGATGCTTACCAGGCTGGAAAAGGTTACAAGACTATTTCCAAAGAGTTTGGACTCCAGCAAGCCACTGTCAGGCAGATTGTGTACAAATGGAGGCAATTCAACACTATTGTTGCCCTCCCCAGGAGTGGCAACCAGCCAAGATCACACCAAAAGCAAGGTGTATAATACTCCGGGAGGTCTCAAAGAAGCCTAGGGTAACATCTAAGGAACTAAAGACCTCTCTTGCATGAGCAAATGTCAGTGTTCATGAGACCACCATCAGGAGAACCCTGAACATCAATAGTGTGCATGGCAGGTTTGCAAGAAGAAAGCCACTGCTCTCCAAAAAGAACATTGCTGCCTGTCTACAGTTTGCAAAAGACCACATGGATAAGTCAGAAGGCTATTGGAAGAATGTTCTGTGAACAGATGAGACCAAAGTAAAACTTTTTGTCTTGAATGAAAAGTGTTCTGTTTGGCGAAAGGCAAAAACTGCATTCCAGCATAAGAACTTTCTCCCATCTGTGAATCGTGGTGGTGGAGGTATTGTGGTTTGGGCAAGCTTTGTTGCCTCTGGACCAGGATGGCTTGCCATCATTGATGGAACTATGAATTCTGAATTATACTAGCAAATTCTATAGGAAAATGTCAGACTATCTGTCTGTGAACTGAAGCACAAGAGAAAGTGGGTCGTGCAGCAAGACAACAGCGCAAAACACACAAGTTGTACAACCAAAGAATGGTTAAAGCAGAAGAAAGCTGATGTTTTGGAATGGCCAAGTCAAAGTCCTGACCTTAATCTTATAAGAATAGGCTCATATTCCTCCAAGCTGATATGCGGGACTGATGAACAGTTATCAGAAACGTTTAGTTGCAGTTAATGAGGCACACTAGTTACTGAAAGTTCATGTACTTTTGCCACACACGAAGATGTAGCTTTGGATCACTTTTCTCAATAAATCAATGAACAAGTATAATGTTTTTGACTAATTTGTTTAATTGGTTTCTCTTTAACTAGTTTTAGGACTTGTGTGGAGAACAGATCACATTTTAGGTCATATTTATGCAGAAATATTGAAAATTCAAAAGGGTTCACAAACTTCTAAGCACCACTTTAAATAGCTGAGAAGAGGAGCACATCTCTGGGACATGAAGCTCTGCCATAAATTGGATGAATAACTCTGCCTGAAGTGGATCTTTTCCACTGATTGTATGTAAGATAGTTAATTGAGGTAATCTGCTGATTTATTTTTTTCCTCTTTAAATTTACTGGTAATGACAAGCAACATAGAATAAACAATAAACAGCAAGATAATACAATCTATATTCTTTTTCTTTGTAATAATGATATAAAGTTCTAATGATTTTGACATAATCTCATCATAAGTCAGGAGAATACATAAAGGAACGTAAAGAAGGTGCATGCATCTATGAGAGAATACTGGGATCTTCCTTTCTTGATAGAGGAGAAAAATCATAATGTTTTTAGGAAGTGTTCTTATTTGATATATACAGTTCGATGGATTACTCTTACTGCTGGAGCTACTTACTAAATTTGTATGACCCACACAGTGTATGTGTAATGATTGCCTATCCTAAACACCATCAGACTCATGAACAGGTTCATAAAGGTATCTGATTTATTAAAGAATAGTATGCAGGATCACAAAGAAAGCTGAGAATGGAAAAAGCGCGCCGAATGCAAACTAAAAAACCCTTGGTACAAACAAGATCCCTCCCCCCGTAGAATCTTCCCAAGTTCACAATCCCAGGTGCTCCTAACGGCTCCTGATGGTCCACGGGAAAAGTCCTTGAGTAGACCACATAACCCAAACACATTCCACAGATACAGAGCTTGGCACAATGTTTCACAGCAGCTCCCTCCCACCATAAACGCGCGTCAGCACCATGGCATGTGAAACGTTGCGATGTACAGTGCACATTGAAACAGTGAACATGACAGTATGGGTGTTTGGAGTTTTGCAATATTTAGCAATTTCCATCCTGATGTCTGTTAATAAAAGCTTTACTGTTTCCTTGTGTGTGATTTAATTTTATAGGTCTAACAAATGGCAGCAAAGCTACTGAGGAACTGGAAGACTGGTTGTTGTGTTATGTCTGAAATAGTATTAAACTCTTCTGTCCAAATTTCTTGTAAATTAAGGATCTGACCATCACCTGTGATGTAAAGACCCACTTTTTTTCATACTCTCTCCAGCACAAGGTGGCATGTTTGTATTTACTAGGTCTGCACATATCATTTGGAGAGGAGCTCTGCTTGCAGTGAAGCATCATTCCTTAAAATGTTAAGGCAGTTGTGTCCTCTTGAAGGTTTGGTGCACTAATTTGATGGTCATGTGTACATGTAGACAGCCATTTCTTCTGCTGGAATTTCCACTTCACCACCAATCTTGGTGCAAGTGACTTCTTTGCCTGCGTGCACATCCACAAAAAACTTGGGAGGGTTTGTGCAGAATTTGTGCAAGAGGATTTGGACAGTCCTATTATTTGTGTGATGTCAAAGTAAAATGCTAACATGCTAAATTTAAAGACATATCTTGATTCTGAATTGGTTTGATTGTTTCTGGCATTTAGAATCTAAGCTCCCAAATCAGAGATTTCATCCTCACTTCTCAGAGTTCTGTGTATTTCTACCTAATGTGATGGCAGTATATTGTGTAGCTGGAATTAATCCTTTGTTTCAAGAGATGGATTAACAAACAGACCTTCAGAGACAGCGTCATGTGAATTTCCAATTTATTTGCTAACATGATTTTAACTGAGTTTTTCCCCCAATGGAGAAGCTTCTAAATACATTGGTAGAGTTGTAAAAAATAAAATTCCAATAATATAAATATCTTGAGGGGTTCTTTATGACAAAGCCAGGAGAGATTTAGTGGTTTCCATGGGTCCAGTTAATCTAAGTATTTAATATGGAGATGTTACGGCAGACTAACCTCCCCTCAAGTTATTTGAAACCTGCTGGATTTGAGGTTTAGACTGAAAATAATTTTTGAATTATGTTCACAGTTTCAAATTTGCACTCTTGACTTTCTAGCCCAGCAATCCTACAAATCACTTATTAGTATGCTTTTAAAATAAATAATTTATATAAATAGGTTTGTGGTGTTATGTGCTCAATTTACTGTGATTTTCCTCACTGTGGATTTTTTTCTTATCATGGAAGGTGAAGTAGCATCTCTGCTTGGTATATCCATAGGTCCATTGGCTAAGAATTCATTGCATTAATTGTATAGAGTTCAATATTAACATAAGTAAATTGGCCACCAGAATTTTTTGGTCAGGAATCCAAGGTCTATTCCAGACTGACAGAGCTGTGGATATATAATGAGAAAGTACAGATAGGGGATTTATAACATGTTGCATTCAGGATTCTGCAGACCAGCTCTTCCATGTTCCCCACTTGGATGCCCTGTCTGCATCTTTGATTAGTATAAGAGAATAAAGCTTTTCATATATGTTCAAGCCTTGAGGTGAATATCCTTAATTTCTTGTACTGTTTCTCTGTATACCTTCCAGCATTTAAAATATAAAGAATCAGACATTTTCTTTTTTTCTTTTCTTTTCCTAAACTAATCAGCAAAAGAAAAATACATACAACAGCATTAAAGGGTCAACACAAGCTCAAAACTGATAAGCCTAGTAATTAAAAAAGGGAAAAAAAGAAAAAATGCCTGGAAATTATGTTATAAACAGAACAGCTCCAAAACTGTTGATCATGTTGCTTGAAAGCCTTTTCCTAACTCTTTTTAAAAAAAAAATACTACAGTAATCCAGATGTTGACAAGAAGCACATACCAGCTATCCCTTGCTGGGAATCAGTTGTCTCCTTCCAACTTTATATAATAATTCTTTTAGCATGCATCCAAATTCTGCATTTTGTTGATATTTTGATAGATCTAAATATCACAGATAACAGCCAAGTAGAACACATGCATCTTTAACATATAGCAGTTGATTCAGAGTCACGTTAATAATCCTATTGATATAAGTCCAAAACACAACAATAGGAAAAGACCAAACCTGGGTTTGGGTTAATGCTTCAACTCTTAAATTAAATGTTTAAAGCTAGTTGACTAGACATCCAGTATACACAAAGCCATTTTAAAAAATTTTTTTGTAGAACTTCATTTTAAGAAGATAGGAAATTAGTTTCAAGTTGTTTAATGCAAATCTCATTGGTTTACTGGAACAAGACATCTAAGATCATTATTCCAGAGATCATGTAAGTAAGTAATACAATTTTCATCAGCTTCCTTTACCTTCCCATAAAGAAGAATTACTTAGAAGGTACAGATGATTGATACAAAATCTCTAACCACTGTGGAACTTTGTAAGTAGTAATTGTATCTGGCCCAAGTAAACAGAATAAATACTAATTTGAATATACTGTATTGCTAAGAAGCATTTTGGGGAAATCAAACTCATCTTTTAATTATGCAAAAGTTAAAAAAAATCTTCCTCAGTACTGAGTTGATTCAAAGTAAAAATATTGTGAAAGAAACCCAGTTTACACCCCCCCAAACATTTTTAAACTGGAATTTCATGGGTAAAGCTTTTCATGAGCAAATGGGTCAAAAAGTAATTGCATTGATTTTTCTCACAAATTGTTATTATGTAGGCAAGGCATTCTAAAGCCAAATTAAAAAGAAAATGAGAAAGAGGCATCTTTAGTATTCCTTAACATAAATGTATCTAAGGAGAAGGCAAACCATTAATAATCATCCATGATTTAGGAACTGAATTAATCATATAACTGGGTGACTTTGAGCTAGTCACTCTCAAGTCAACCTACTTCACAGGGTTGTTGGTAAAAATGGGGGGTGGGGAGGAACCAGCTTCTGAATGAAAGATGAGATATTAATCTAATAAATAAAATAAAAATTATAGTATTATGAATCCAAAATGTAAAATGTTGTCAAGGAGATAGGTCTGTAGTTAGAACATATAGTAAATTCCTTTCTTGATTTGGAAATGTAATGTCTTCGGCAATAAAACTAAAAGCCAGGTATTTATTGAAAACACTTTAGTACAAATCTCTCAAAATATACTTTTTATACCAATCATCTGGAAAACTATCAGAACCTGGTATCCTGAGATTTTTTTCCTTGCTAAGGAAATGTTGCAAATGTTAAACAGTACAGTACTATCCATTTTCCCAAGCTTCCAATTCAAGTTGGTGAACTTTGGTTATGCTGATTAAGTGTTCTAGTCTGTATTGCTGCTCCTGTCCACAGATTTGTGTTTCAATTAGTTAAGTTACTGAAGTCTGCCATGAACATACATATTTTCTTTTTACTGAGACGTGGCAGTTGACCTTGAGTTATTGAATTTATTATGTTGCAATGTCTTTCAGCACAGGCCTTTTTGAACTGTGGGTTAGGATACCCTGGGTAGATCACAAGCAACTTAGAAGGGGTCACATTTTTTAAGCTGATAGCTTTGCACAAGCAGAATGGGAATGCTTTCAAAACTTGCTCTGGTTTTGTTTCTTGCTTTGCCTGCACAAGCCCCAGTGGGCAGTTACGGTAATGCAAATCTTGAGAACCCCCGTGTTAGAGAAATTAAAATTAAATTATTAACAATCCATGGTATATTTATATCTTGCTTAATCCCAGTGAAGTAACTATTTTATTCAAGGGGACAGGATCACACAAATGAATTTATCATTTTATTAGTATCTCAAAATTTGAGAATTTCTAATATATCGAAATTACCATATCGTTTGGTTTATTTTGTGGTCTTTGTACTTGCTGGTTTATTTTTTATCGCATGTATCTGAGCAAGTTGGACAGTTTTCCAATGGAAACTAGGAACATAGATTTCATTCATGTCAATTAAATGCTTTACATGCTCCTGATTAGGATACACCTCCCCTTCCATGTCTACATTAAGATTTAATTCACTGCATATGGTATTAAAATGAAACTGCAGTGAATGGGGATTCTCTAAGCTATATGAACTTGCAGAGGAAATGGGGAAATAATTGAGATTATAAATTGTTCTTTCAAGCAACAACAGTCTGCTGCCCTTTTATGGTTGGTTTCCTACTGATGAGACCCATAATCTTGCCATAGAAGATTGTGTATTTAGGGACACTGATTACTTCAGTAAAGTTTTCATCAGCTGATAGGAAGATACTTCACAAGGTTTTTCTTTTTAGTTTTCTTTTGGGAAGTATAAAAACAGGAATCCCATGGATGTAAGCTAGACTGGGAAGTCAAAACAATATCCTGGAAGAAGATGATGGCAAACAGTTTCCATGTTCTTACCAAAGAACTACAGGAATGTGTGCAAGTAGTCACCAGTTGAGCTTAATCAAAGGGAAATTTTACTTGAAAGCCTCTATGTACTTATACATGGAACAAAATGATATACACAGTACTTTTAATGTATACCAAAAATATGAAAACCCTGTGTATAGATTCTTATCTAAGTAAACGTAGGCAGAGGTTTCTTACAAAAAACATAGATATAGTTTAAGTATTGCATAGAATGAATGGGATTTTTTTTGAGAGAGAGATTTTTAGAAACCTCTAGGTCAGAGCTTTCCAAACTATGTGTCACGACACATTAGTGTGTCGGCTGCAGTGTGTAGGTGTGTCGCGCGGTCAAGGGATCATACAGGTACTACACATGCGCAGTATGGGTAATCGCGTCGAAACAGCTGATTCCACGTGACTTCTGGTGACGCAGCCGCACCTGCAGTGTGTTAGTCGAGGGATCATACAGGTACTGCGCATGTGCAGTATGCGTAATCGCATCAAAACAACTGATTCTGTTTCGGTGACACGGCCGCACCTGCAGTGTGTTAGTGTGTCACCAACATGAAAAGTTTGGAAAGCTCTGCTCTAGGTGAAAAAACGTAATAGACAGGAACGTACAGCTCCAACTCTTCACATACAGCAATCATAGCTCCAGTATGATATCTGTATCAGCGGTTCAGGAGAGTGGAAAGCATGTAGGGCTAAGTGTGGTTCTGACTTTTCCATATCAAATAGATGATCAACAGTATCCAAACAGGGCTACATATATATACCTAATTTCTGCCATTGGATATAACAGGGGAATTGTTGGTAGCAGGAGTGGAGTTATGTCCAGTTCCCATCCACCTTAGAGGTATAGATGCAGAACCAAGCTTCCATGAGTAATACGACTTCTTAGTTGAATCAGGCCATAAAATAATGCACCCATTCCAATAATTTAAATAGCTTTGCTAGTTAGCTTCATAATATTTCTGCTAAAAGTACCAGAGTCAAACAGAATGTTGATAATGTCTTTGTCAGTGTTCCATGGCCGTAATTCAAAACCAAGGGAAAAAATTGAGCTTTTTTTAAAAATTTAGATTCCTCCAATGCCATGTCACAACTTGATTCTGCAACTCTGAGTTATATAAAAGAGTTACAAATTGGCATATGGGACTAGTTTTCAAGAAAGCAAAGTGTAGACCTCAGATACACTAAATTACCTTCCCATAGGTTCATCATGACCTGTATTTGCATTGCTTGGATAAAATATTTTTTTATTAAAAATATGATTTTGAAATATGTTAGACAATTAAATAGAAAACACATTTTTTAAACTAATTATCTGGAACTGGGAGAGTTTACTGTGAGAGAAAAGGATGTAAGACATTTTAAATTTATTGTCCATTGACCAGTTAAAAGCCAAAATCCACATTTTAAGAATCCATAAATGCAGTATGAGAAATAGGTCTGAATACTAACAAAGATATGAAGAGAACCACCCTAATGTTACAATCTATAGCCTTCTTTTCTCCTACTCCAGAGGAGCTTCCTGAAAAAGAGACTATATTGATAAATGTGTTTGGTAAGTTGGGCTGTGCTGCACAGCTATAAGAAAACAATTTTAATTACAAATGAATTTTTTTCTTGTTTAATTTTAAATCCTTGTATCTGCTTGGACAGCTCAGCACATTGAAGCACTTTGTCTAGGTTTGGAATCTAAGCTGGGTTGGGCCTAGTTAGCACTTGGATGGGATGCCACCAGGGAATACTACAGCTGTAGGCTAGACTGCAAAATTGAAAAATTCCCAGAATGAGGCAAAGGCAAACCCTTCTGTAACTCTGCCAAAAGAACTGCATGCCTGTGTCCATATAGTTTTCAGGAGTTGAGCCTGACATGAAGTAGGCTTTATCTGTTCAGTGTAATAAAGACATATTGGTATCAAAATGTTGTTTAGTAGATAAGGATATGTGTAGGCATATCTTTGTAGTCCTGATTATATAGTGATTTTTAAATACATTATTGAAACAATGAAGCCAATATAATGGAAGTCTTTTCTTTTTAAAACATTCTACTACTAATTATTTGATATAGTATTGTATTGCTAGAATCACCTGTAATTTGTATAGCTGATGTCTTGGAAAGGCATAAGCTTTAAATAAACCACTTCTAGGTATCAGAAACTAATAAACCAGGACATATTTATATGCAAGAAAAGGCAGAGAGTAAATAATTGCACTGGTGACCAATACTGTAATAATCCTGTTTTACAATATGCACTTGACAGGTTGTAATAGTGCTAATTGAAGAGACTAATTCACACTTGCTTCATTCTATTCAAAGGCAAAATCAGCAGCTTGTTTTGCTTTTGACCAGATGGTCCTGATGAACACCTACTGTGCACTTTAAGTGCTTTACTAGAATTACAAAGGCTGGGGGGCTGCATCCAACGAATGATTTGAGAAGAAGAGAAGGGGGGGAACCCTTCAGTGCTCAATGGATTTGGTGCAACTAAATTAATTCTAGTGGGCCCATTACACATCAAGCCCCCTTTTCAAAGTCCTGAGCCTCCTCGTTTGTTCTGTAGCAAGGAGAAAGTGAAAGGCAGATTACTGCAAACAGAAATTAAAAAAAAAAAGTTCTCTGAAAGGGAGAAAAGAGGCCTTGAAGCCTTTTCATATCATTTTAGGTTTTTCAACTGCGTTATTTTTGGGAAGGGTGGATGTCTGAAAAGCCAATTGGTGGTGGGGTTTTTTTGGTTTTTGTTTTAAAGTGCGCTATTTAAGTACCATGAATATAAAAGCAAGAGCAACAGTTGACTGAGTTTACTGTGGTAAAGCTTTGTGTCCCAAGGATGAATCAAATTCATTATAGCAAGCTCCTTGTATTTTAATATGAATGTGAGGTTAGTTTCACAGGACTGTGTTTGTTTAGGATAATTATATTTTAATATTTTTTGATAAACTTACCATTGTAGAGATCTGAAATTTTCCACAGAAACCAGATACCTTTATTGCTTTTTTTAAAAGAAAGCACTGATTTTGAAACATCCATAAAGCAAAATTAAAAAGCATGTTAATTTCTAAAGAAAAGAGAAGCTTTTTCCAATAGCATTGAAGCAGAGATTATTATAACTAATTAGAAGTCACACATCTGTTAATCTTAACCCTAACCCTGTATGTATATATGTATATGTTGTGTGGGTGTACACACACAAACACACCTGTATGTTTACTTATGTTGTGTATTTATACACATATAATATATTCTTACAGATGCACATAGCTACTTGGGAGAGGGGCATGTATATAACTATAACAGTCTAGTTTAAACATAATTTACATTGAAATTCTGCATACATTTACCTGGGAGTGAATTTTAGTGAAATCGATGGTGTTTATTTCTGAATATAGGATTATGCTGCTTATATTACAAATACATTAACAGGGAACTTGTTTTTGGACATAGAAAAAAAATTGAATTTTAAGTCACTGAATTAGTGCGTGACTTTAAAACTGCACCTCGTGACTTTGAGGCTTTTAAATTGGGATTTGATTCTGCTAATTTATAGAGAAATTTAATTAAAGACTATAAAATTTGCCTTACATTTCAGAAATGTTCTTTAAATGTCAGGAGTAATACTTCTGAAAGGGTGTCAGTTTTAAAATTATAGAAAAAATAGGTAAATAGTTACAGTTCACAAAGAGATATAATCACCTTAACAATACTATTTCCTTTGCAAATAAATGTGTATTCCTTATAACTTAATATAAATATGAGATTTTTGTTTCAATATTTCTGACTAATACTTTCATTGGCAGATCGTTATATTTAAATGTTGTATAGCATGTATACGCTTAGCATTGAAAAATGTGCATAGTTCATCTCTACTGGTAACTCTTAATATATCTTTAAATATTTATGTGAAATAGATATAATGAAGTAAGGGAGAAGAGATAAAGAATACAAGTTCACTATTAATATATATTTAAAACGCAGGGGAAGCAAGCCCATATCTTCTTTTCCCACTGGTAAAATTGGTATCTTTTATGCCATTTCAGATAATTATGATTACTTAGACTTATTAATCTGGTCATTTTTCACCTTGCTTTTTAAATGTAGATTTGAGAAGAAGATGACTTCTTCAAACAATGAGTCCATCAAACAATCCAATTATATTGATAAGTAGGGAAGTGCTAATGAACTGCTAATTCTAGCAAAAGTTTCTGTAAATCAGTGTTAAAAATAATTGCAGATTTGAAAGTATTTCTTGAGTATATTTTAATGTTAAAGTTAATTTGCAGGTGTCCTAAATATATGCAAGTAAAGATAATAAATTAATATAGAAATAATATGAGTAGAATAAATCTGAAAGGAACATACTACCATATTTGCTCTTGTGAACCCGGTAGCCATATAAATCTAATAAACAAACAAACAAATAAATAAACTTGGAATTATATTTTAAAAATATGATCAGATTTTTGTTATTTGTATGATTGTGACTAGTTTAATTCTATGTTTTAAATCCTGTTGACTCTTAATCTCATGCCATATTCTCTGTTTACCAGATAAGCATAATTTCAGAGGGTTTTTTTCCTGTTTAGAATGAATGTTAATGTAATATGTTAAAATACCATGGACTTATGATCATTTTATTTATACTGGATGACATCACAGGTGGGATGCTTATCAGGTGGTTGTTCTGCTATAAGTAGTTTCTTCAGTACCAGTACAGTTGCAGCTATATCAGTATCCCTTTCTGTATGGTATAGGGTGAGTAGTGCTTGTGTCTTTTTGTATACATACACATAAGTGCATGTATACAAAACACACAAATACACCTCAATTTGTATATAGAATACTACTGTAGTTATAAATAGAAGATAAATAATCTTAAAATGATATTGACACATAACTGATATTATGAATAGTTCAAGAAGTGCTGTCATGTAAGAATAAAATGCTCTAAAAACTCAACATATCAAAGTTTGTTTCTTTGTCAATATAGAAAAATCATGGTGCAAATTAAACTCCCATGAAACTAATTTAAAAGGTAATGTAGTCTCATAATCACCCACAATAAATCCCTGTTACTGTTTTTAAAGCTCTGAGCAAACATTTGCAATCAGTGGCCAAATTTATGCTTTGCTTTGTAGTTGTTGCGTGACCAGACAGAGTGGTACAGGATTGCTTTAAGATTTTTACAGCTGCAAGCGAAAAGCATCTGTTCTTGGAAAATCCGGCATTGTTTAATTTTGACACTGACTCTTCCATGCTGTTTGTACCACCCTCTGGATTAGATTCCACTAAGATGAAATTTAAGTTGTTCCAAATGCAGCTGTCACCATACATGGCCAGATAGATAAAGTAAAGAGGATGCATCTTTGTGTTGGGTCATCACAGAAAAAAACAACAACCAAACAACTCTTAGAAGAGGAATACTAGTATTTTATCTTACATATAGATAAAATTATTGAACAATAATTTTTCTATCATTTTGAAAGTAAAATGTAAAAGTAACATTTTGCCTAGGCAATGTGCTAAGGAAAAGAAACAAATTGATTTCTTACATAGGTATGTATTTTGTTTAATATAATTAATATAATTATTAATATAATTAATATAATTATTGTGAAACTTAGGCAGTAATAATAGCCACATGTAAAGTACCATATAAATCTAGCTGATTTACAGCAACCTTTTGACATCTGTTTTTGTCACTGAAGTTTCCCTTAATATTACAGGAAAAATGAATAATAAAAGAACATTTAGTTGCTGATTTTCTTCTAGAATGTTGACTTCCTACCCACTGGTCCAAAGTATGCGATATAAAGCCAAATGTAACTGAAATTTGTTTGCTAGTTAATTGTGTGACTTTACATTAAAACTCTCACTGATAGTAAAGAAATTCTGTTTTCTTTTATATGTAAATATTGTGGAAAGAATGCTCCACAAATGTCAATAAGCATTAAATTTGTATAAATGAAAGTAAATAAATAATAAATATGAGTCTTATATATGTAAGCATAAATGAGCTATTTTATCATCAAGAAATAGCACATCCAGGAATCTTATCTTCTAAATCTTATATGCAGTAGGTAAAAAAAATAAACAGCCTTCCCTGACATGGTGTCTGCCAGATGTACTGGCACTACAGCTCTCAGAATTGGCCAGCACGACTGAGAATTCTTTGAGAGTTGTACTCCTGATTCATTTGCAAACATTAGACTGGGGAAGCATGGGAGAGGATGTTGAATTTGGACTAGCAACAAGAGAGATCTGGTTCAGAACCCTGTTGTGTAGTGAAGCTCTTTAGTTGAAACTGGACCAATCACTGTTTGGGTTCATAGACTGTGCAGAGTTTTGGTTTATGGAGCCATAGTTTATTGAATAAGCCACAAGTGGATGGATTCATATATAACACATTAAACCATAAACCATGGTTCACAAACCTCATTGGCTTGCTCCACACAGTGTGCTAAGCCCAAACTGTATAAACCACATTATGCATTAGTTTATTGTCAAAAAAAATCTCAGAAGAAGGAAATAGTAAATCACTTCTGTACTGTTGCCAAGAAAACAGTGTGGACTTGTCTATGTAGTCAGCTGGAGATGAAATGGAGACTTTACTTGCTATGACCAAAGCTACTGCTTTCAGCTTAACTTATTTTATAGGGTTTTTGAACGAGTGTAAGGAAATAGCCATAAATATGTTGGAGGAGACTGAGATGGTGCATTAATGATACAAACAATGAATTGGAATGAAACTCTTTTTGGCTCTGAAGGGTGTATGTAAATATTTTTTTAAAGACAAAAGAAACAAAGACTTTTTATATAGTTTTACCTCAATATGGCATCAAACATATAATTATTTATGGTAAAAGTTTTTTTTTCCTCTCTGAAATTAGGGACTATATCCCAGGAACTGCTATTCTCACCAACAGATGAGATTCTGTCTTCCTATATTTTTTGTGAAGTTACTGATGATTTGGCAACTGTAACAGCTCAAGTGTATTCAGACTTTAGTTGCTAGAAATACTGTTGGGAGGTATTTCAATAAAACAGCTGGCAACAGATCTTTTTATTGTCCCTTCTTCCATCTGAACATGTTAGGAGTGGCTAATAAATATTATTTTCAGAATAGTAAAATATACATTAAAATTAATTAAAAGCAGACAACTAACCAAGTAATATTCACTGGAATATATGTATGTTCAAAATGTAGAAAATGTCAATAAGAAAGAATTTGCTTGGGCAAGGAATTTCACAGCCTTGGTGTAGCTATGTTGAAAGTCCACTTCTGTTTTCTCCACAAACATGTCTAAGGTACAAAAGGAGCAGACAGATGAATCTCTCCTGCTGATTTCAGGTATCCAACTTCTAAGCTGTTCAGACCTTAAAGATTGCAAATTTGTATTTTTATTACCAAAACATTGGGTTCTTGATTTCGAGCAAATATTTTGTTGGGATTAAAAGCCTATAGCCTTCCTGAAAAAGTAACTGTGGTAGTATCTGAAAACAGTTATGAATGAAATAGGAATGAAGTAGATTATTTGGACATAATCTCCTTATGACATGAATATGAATAGCAGTTAAAATATCTCTATGTAAATGATAAACTATATTTTCTTTTAGCCAAATGGTATGTGAGACGATTTTTGTAGTACATAAAAACAAAGCTGCAAGCTTGAAAGAAGAGGAATCATGCTGGTAATCACAGCCAATGTTTCCATGTGGGAATTCCTTCCTGGCATTTCTCAGGAATTTTATATTTTTCGGAATCCTGGATATCGATAAATATAACTGTCAGGCTCCCTTCGCATGCCTGCCATAAAGCACTGCTACACGTATCAGCCTGCTACACGTATCAGCCGAGGGAGAACAAACCCATGTCAGCTTTGCAGATTTGCAGCTTCACACACAGAGAGAATGCTTCAGCACATTCTGTCCTAACAGTCAGGAATCACGCTGAGACGAGGAGTAGGTCTCTAGTGTTTATTACTGCTACGTAAGACACAAAATCCTAACAAACTGAAGAAGCGTGGGAAAAACCCAGACAGATAAACCCCAAAAGTTAAGGCGGGTCTCATCTGTGTCTCTTTGAATGGCTGCTTAACTCCTCAGTACTACGCATGCGTTTTCCCCCCTGGATAGAGGCCCCCTCCTGCTCACCATCAGTACTCATGACACATTCCTTCACAGAGCATTAGAGCCAAGGTTTTGCTGATAAGACACCTGGACTGGGAAGGGGAGATCAGGAGTGAGAAAGAGCTTGTTTGTCAGACAGGGAGGAAGGATGATGTCACAGAAAAGGAATTACTTTGAATGCTTTGGCGCCAAAACTTTATTCAAACTGTCTTGTGTGTAATCGGATTTTAATAAATGGATTCTTTAAGCTTCTAATGAACTATCTGGAGAATTCCTTAAGTTAAAATCCTGGTACTGGGACTGTCACAATAACTCATACAAACAAAAGTTCTTTGGGGCTCCTCCATAATTTTTAAAAGTGGGATGGGCTTTTGAGAGAAAAACGTTTAAGAAACACTGGACTAGGTTATCAGCCTTAGTGCCACATGCAATATTATCAATATACCAGAAATATATCCCAAACTCACTTTATCTAAAACATGCTCGTACGATTCTGTACAAGAAAGGATCTCTAACCTAGAAACAACTTGTTGCCAGCATCCCACCAACTAGGTGTAATGGGATGTAAGAATAACCTTGAGGTACAGGAAAAATAGCCACAATCAGTATAATGGTCAGATAGAAGAAACTGAGTTCAAAGCAGAAATGTAATTTGAGAAAACGTCTCAGACTTGACCCTCCCCAATTTTCTTAAGGATAATGGCAGGGACAGGGGAGGCGCATTTAAACTTGCAAGGTTCTGCTACTGTAATCCTATAATAAATTAGTATTAGCATTCATAACTATGGTTTCCTAGCCTGGACTACCTCAGAGGGCTAACACTAGGTGATATAATCATACTTGGTTGTTATAAGACTTTATAACTTGTAATTAAAATCATATTTAGAACAATAGACCCCAAAACAAATGTAAATTGTCTAGATGTATTTTAGATAATGAAAGTAACATAGCGTCATTGTTTATGGCAATAGGGGAATACTTACAAAAGATGTTTAGAGTTTAGAAGCCAGAAACTAAGACATGACTGTATTAAATGTTAATAGGTAACTCTATGATTCCTCAGGTGAAAAAAATTAGATTCAAGAGCTGCTCTGATCACTCACATCCTATTTGGCTCAGTTTTGATAATATAAGGATCTAATATGAAATCATAAATATTTGTCTATAGAGCTTCTTCTTAGAATTAAATTCATTGACAGCATAAATTATAAGATCATGAGAGCATACCAAGTGATTTCAATGGAATGCACGAGGGCTGTGTGAATGTGCAAACTTATATACAACTTTGTCATTATATTAAGAAGGTTGAACAGAAGAAGACTAATAAAGAATTAGGTATATTTGAACATTCATAATATTATGATTGCATTTGTTAGGTACTGTATAATCTTCAAATAAGTTTTGAAGATAGTACCTGACAAATGGCAAATCAAAAGTACTAGACGGTCCAAAGTGTAGCAATGCTAATCTTATGTACTGTAAAGACTAATAAGTTTATTATTGCATAAACTTGTTGATTGCAGTTCATAAGTCAAACTCTTCTTTTCCAGCCAATAATAGCTATACATACCGTATGTATAATGCTACTCTTTTAGGACTATACAGAATGCATCTGGTGAAATGCATTGTGATCCACAAAAGCTTATACAATCTTATACAATAATAGATGTACTAAACTTCAAGGTATGTCAAGACTTCTTTGTTATAAGGATGCACCTGAACAGTGGAACAAGTTCTGATATCTTCCATCCCAAATAATACTACAAACTCCAGTAGAAGAGAATATACTATATGTAGCACAGGTTTGAACCAGCTCTCTGAGCTTGGTGGTTTATTTGCAGACATTTCATTACCCAGCTAGGTAACAATCAGTGTGAATAAGCGTGGGGTCTGCTGCCTGTTTATACGTAGTAGCTTACCCTGCCAGTTTTGGTGAGAGTATAGCTTCCTCCTTGGTGGTTCCTTGATAAGAGTATTGTTTTCTGCCTGATTGTTTGTCTAGTGTTGATCCCTGCTTATCAGAGTATTGGCTGCTGGACGGGATATGTTCTAGTCTTTTCATGTCCTTCCTAGGTTTTGTATTGTCTCTTTCGAATGGTATGTAAATATGATTTATTTCTGTGTGTCTACTGATGGCTGATTTGTCTGAATGCCAAGCTTCCAGGAATTCTCTAACATTTTTGGATTTGGCTTGAGTTGAAATGCTAATAGTTTCCCAGTTGAAACTGTGGTTGAGTCTGTCCTGTTGTGAGATTAAGGGGTGTTTGTCATGTCATCTGATTGCTAGTTAGTGTTCATGGTTGCACTCTGATAGTCTAGTCTTGCCTGTCTGTCTGACATAGTGGCTGTTGCAGTCCTTGCATTGTATGTTGTTGTCAGCCCCGTGAGGTAGTCCAGACAGGAAACCCATCCAGATGAACTAACTATATTTTATTGTAAGGTTACATTAACAGAATCTTGCAAGTTTGAAAGTATACTTGTCCCCTGTCCCCTTTACAGCCCAAGAAACGAGGGAGTGGCCCTTCTGAGACACTTGCCACATTCACATTCCTGTTGCAGGCTAAGCTGCCTTTTATCTGACCATTCCCCTGGCTGTGGCTCTTCCTGCTGTCTCCCAAGTCACTCCCACATACCATTACAGTTGTAGATGACTCTTTTTTTTTTTCCTTGAGTTACTGGGTCTTTTGGTTTGCTTAGGATGTTTTGGAGGACTTCAGTTGGTATGTGTGCTACAGTGATGCCGAGTAGTTGTAATATCTGTTGGTTGTCTCTGAGATGTTTTTGATGAATGGGAGTGTTATCCTTTTCATAGGTTGTACTGGTTGTGCTGTAGCGGGTTGTGTGGTCAGGCAGTTTTTGATAAAGTATGTTGGTTCCATTATGTTGAAGATGTTGTAAGGGTGATCTGTTTCTTCTTTCTGGCATTCTGGGTTGCTGAAGTGTTTTTGTGCTCTCTGAATAATGTTCTTACACAACTCCTCTTATGGGAGGTTGGGTTGTTCCTTTGGTAGTGGAGCACTTGGGTTGTGTGGGTTGTTTTTCAATAGATTTGTGTTTCTAATTCGCCATCATTTCCTCTGCTGATGATGATATCCATGAAGGGTAGTGTGTTGTTGTTTTCTTCTTCCTTTGTGAATTTTATTCCTTTGAAGATGTTGTTGATTGACTCATGTGTCTTCTCTAGTTGTTCCTTTTTTATCATGATGAAGGTGTCATCTACATAATAGATCCATACTTTTAGTTTTATATGTGGGAGTGCTATGGCTTCCAGATGCTGCATCACAGTCTGTGCTATAAATCCTGAGAGTGGGGATCCCATAGGTATTTGTACTTTCAGACTTGCAGGATTCTGTTAATGTAACCTTACAATAAGTTAGAGCTAGTACTTCTGAGTGTGCTTCTTGTCTGGACTACCTTGCAAGGCTGACATCAATCTTGCAAGTCTGAAAGTCCATCTCTTCCCCTCTTGCCTTTACAGTCCAAAAAATTAGGGAGGGTCCCTTCTGAGACGTCTGCCATGCCCACATTTCTTCTGCAGTCTCAGCTGCCTCTTGTCTACTGTTGTCTAGTCTGGGCTCTTCCTCCTGTCTCCCAAGGTCATTCCCACATACCATTACAGTATTCCTCTGATTTGTTGATGTATTTGTTGAACTGAAAGTAGGTGGTGAGGCAAAGGTTGATAGAATATTCCTAAGAATTTCATCTAGAAGAAGATGAAATTATGGTTTCATTTGGTGTCACAGCATTCTTCATTTCCATAGATCCAGAACTAGTGAAAGAATCCATTGCAGGCCTTACTACACAATGCACGCAACCTAACCAAATACACTAAGATTGAAATGCCCAGACTCAAGGAACATTAAAGATGGTGGCAAAGAAAGGATCATTGGTGAAACTATCCTTTCTTCTGTTAACAATCCTCTTGAGAATCTGATATCATTTTATGGATGGCTCTACACAAGCCATTATTGCTGAATATTTTTACAAAGAATACATATATTTTTATAATGGAAGATTACAAGAATTAAAAAGTCTGACAGTGTTGTTTCTCATCTAATGCCTTATCTTATCCAATAGTGACTGTTTTCTGTTTTGTTACATCTGTGCCTACAATTGCTTTCTGGACATGCTGGGATAATAAAATTAAGAAATTTTTTTGCATATTTATATGTAGCATCATGTATAAAGAAGTGTAAGGAAAGAGAAATAATTGGCACAAGAAGAAATAATATTTCAGTTTAGGTTGCAGTATCTTAGCAAAATCAAAAATTGAAAGTATTCATAGACCTGCCAGGATGAGGAACTTGAGAATTATTTTAAAAGCAAAAAAGTGTGGTTATTATAGATGTAGAAAATGTTCCTGCGGGACTGTAATATCCATATCATTATCTTATTGCTGAATATCTTTAGTATGTCTGATAGGCAAACATATTATTAAAGTGTTTTAATATAATATTATGAAAAGAGTGAGAATAATGTTTAAAACAAACTTCATAAGGTACATTTAAACAAATATAATAACATGCCAACTTCAGTTGTATCTTCTGATGGGGACTGAGGAAAGTTTCAGAAATAGGTATTTTTCTTTTAAAAATCAGTAATTACTAACATTTTACTATACCTATTTCTAGGGGACAAATTTTGCTGGAAACTTACCAAATTTGCCAGAATCTTACCAAATATAGTGGCACATAATTGCCATATTTTATTTAGAATACATTATATAAAATATTACATTATATAATGTATTCTAAATAAAATATGGCATTATATAAAATGTTAACTCATAAGAAAGAATTATCTAGTAAGTTTCTTTCTTGCTCACCTGAACTTCCAAAGTCAACTAGAGTGGCCAGATATATAAGAATATTGTTAACAAAGGGTTCACCAAAGAGCATCTTACTGCTCTGTCTGCTTTAGTTTTTTTTTAAATTCTAAATTATTCTTTTTGTATTTTATTTATACATGGAATTTTGTTTTAAAATGTGTCTTAGAGCACGAAGGAAAAAATCATTTTAAAACTATGGGCAAACTAGATAATGTGGAGATTGGAACTTGATTATTTCAGACTTAACCCAGTAAAGATTACTTATTGTTGTCTTTGGATGACATGACAAGCTGCAGCTAATTAAAAAAAAAAAGGAAAATTTTTAGAGCACTTTGTATTCATGGTCTTTTCCTTAGCATAAATATGTCAGGCATCAAGGCTTGTTTTCATTACTAACAGATAGATTTTTGCTATTATAAAATGTGAAGAAAGTATAAGACACAATATCTGTTGTTTTTAATTTCTCATGTTCATGAGGTCCCGGAAGAGGAAAGTGAGGAAAAGAATTATACTAGGAACCTTAAAATAATTGTATGTACTGTACTAAATCTCAATAATCGATCAGTTATTTGAATAACAATATAACACAAATTGTGTTAAATTAAATGGCTTTTTTGCCCATAGGTATTCCATATGGGGGTGACAAAATGTGCATCTAGACACAAAGTCCAACCACTTAAGAAAGGATAGAGTTTGCATTGTGTGATGTCATGCATATTTTATAATTATGGCATCATTGTGGTCAGGAAAAGCTGCCTATGTCCTTGCATAGTTCTTATTAATAATCTACATTAGTAAACACAGGCTAAATTTTAAATACTGAATATGCTGTACCTTCATTGCTGATTCTTATAATTAGTATATGTAGTATGTAGTATATGGATTTGAAATGGTGGTTTAGGAACATAGAGGATTAGCTACTCATATATAATAGCATTTTAAAAGTATCATGATGTTAATTAGATCTGTAAGGTTTCTCTGGTTTTCTACTTGTAAGTCAATAATTGCAGGTTAATAGTAGCATCACATCATCAGTTTGGCAGGGAGTCAGCACGGCAATAATCAGAAGCACACAATAATTTCTTTGTATATTGTATTTGTACAATTCTCTTTTTGATAATATTAGTATTGTGTCTGTACAAAACAAGACCTTCCCCCTTCCTGATTGAGCAGTATTAATCATTGTTAATCCCAGAAACAAAATTAGAACCCAAACTGTAAACTTAGTTCCCTGGTGGCTATCTTAACCGTTTTACTATTTATTTTTGGTTAAATATTAATATTCTGCCTTTATAGTTCATGAGCTGCTTAAAGTGGCCTACAACAAACAAACATTAAATAATCAACATTTCTTTTAGAAAATGTAAATGGCACACAGTAAAACAAAGCAATCCAGTAATTGAAGGAGAATAGAAAAGCAAAACAAACAGAAGGAAGTAAGGAATAAATGGCAGTTTAAATATTGGTCAGACCATTGACTCACCGGAAAATTGTATTAAAACTGATTTTAGAAGGAGGAGATAGTTCTTTCAAATATCTATAGATACATAAAAGAGAGAACTTGTACCTTTTACTGGCTCCAGAAACAAATTTTGATGCAGTGTAGTTGATATAGCAAAGAAATTAGCACTGAAATTAGAAATTAGAAACAGCAGCAATTAAATTTTCTGGACAAGGCATCCCTAATATTGATGTAATTACAATATATTTGAACTGTGATCAAATTGTATGTACATTTTATAGTAAGTTAAGACTGCCTAGCTGAGAATCCATTGCCACTGAACTGCTATGATATCATGGAAAACTCCTGAATAGTTTAATTCTTACTAAGGGCCCTTCTTCACTTGCATCTAGCCTCAGCACAAATATGGCCTGGCCACATCTCTTTTATGTTCTAGACCAATAATGCTAGATTGGTCTTAATAACAATAACAATAACCATAGCAATACTGTATTGTATCTGTAATGGTAGGTAGGTGATCACCATGTCTGGAAATCGCCAATGGTTAGCATATGATGCAGCTTTCAAGCTAAAAGTTATTAGTAGAGTGGAGAAGATGAACAATTCTGTTGCTGTCACAGAATTTGAGGTATTTTGGTTTCAGTTTTGCAGGTTGGCTTATCTGCGTGGGGCATATTTTTCCTGGTATTTTGGCTTATCCATGAATGGGCTTATACACAAGTGTACATGGTAATTTATTAAACTTGTATGCCACCCAACTCCCAATGACTCTGAGTGGCTCACAACAATCAAAACAATGAAATTACAATGAAACCAATAGAAGGATAAAAGATAAAAGATGGCAAGAAAGAATCACAGCCTCTGTGCTGTGAAGAGTTTCATAGGTGGCAAACCACCTTGAATTGCACCTGGAAGCAAACTGAAACCAATGCAACTTGCAGAGCAGTAGTGACACATGGGCATATCATGAAATGCCCATTACTATTCATGCTGCTGTGTTTGATATCAGCTGTAGCTTCTGGAAGGTCTTCAAGGGCAGCTCCATGTAGAGTACATTGCAGTAGTCCAGTGATGAGGTGACCAGGGCATGAGTGACTGAAGGGCCTCCCAGTAAGGAAAGGAAGTAACTGGCGCACAAGATGAACCTGTCCAAAGGCCCACCTGGCCACAGCTGCCACCTGCTGTTCAAACAGGAGCTATGAGTCCAGGAGGACCCTTAAGTTGCAACCAACAGTGAAAACATCCCTGACCCAGGCTGAGCCACAGCCACTTTATAGTACATTGGAAGCTTCACCTGAGCAGCCCAGGGTTGAGATGTACATTTGGCTATCATCAGCATTCTGATGATACTGAACCCCAAAGTGTTGGATGATCTCAGCCAGTGGTTTCATGTAGAAGTTAAATAAGAGAAGAAAGAGCACTGAACCCTGAAGCACCCCACAAATGATGGGCCGTGAATGAGATCTCTTCTCTCCCACCAGCACTGATTGAGACCAACCACTGAGGAAGGAGATGAACCACTACAACACAGTACCTCCCACTCCCAACCCTTGTAGCTGGTCCAGAAGGATTTTGTTCTTTTGTTCTTTAAACATTTCTCCTCTCTCTTTTGGGATCCCATTGACTCCATCCAACCACAACTTTCTCAGTCTTCCTCTCAACCCATTCATTTTTTCTTCATATATTTATTTTGCAGTTGGATCCTCATTCAGTCTCTCTGTATGACCAAACCATCTTAATGTACCTCTTTCATACTAGTGTGAGATTCCAGCCATCCTCCCTCAGAAAACAAAACTCTTTCTGAGTCAGAGGGGGTAATAGAACTTACCGGCTGAAACCAGGAAAGCGAAACCCAAGATGAGTCAGCAGCACAGGAAGAGTCACTAACACTGATTGGCCAGTCTTTGGAGGAAGATTTGAATCCTCCAATCAGTGTGCACCAATGACGGGCAGAAAAGTGCGCAAACGAGAAGGCAGCCTGATTGGCTGCAGAAGGGAATAGGTGTGCAAAGGATTGGCATAAAAGGCAGACACGCAAAGAGGAAGCTGCTGGAGACAACCGATCCTTCAAGCTTGCAGTTCCTGCAGAAGAGTCCTTACCCGCGTCGGAAACAGCATCTGTAACTGGAGAGGAATCAGTGCCAGTGTTTCCTATTGGACAGGACTTGGATCCTGCATCCGCTGCCAACAAGGATCTTCCCTTCACTGGACCCAGTAACCTCAGTCTCACGTCCAGCTTCGGTTCTCTGTGTCCACCTTGTGTGTGCTCCAGGTGTGCTTCAAGTCTTGCTTTGAGTTTCCAGCTGTGTCCAGAGTCTCCAGTCCAGTCTTGTCATCCTTCAAGTCCGCAGCCTTGCCACGAGTCTCCAGTTCAACCTTGCCATGCTTCTAGCTCCCAGCCTTGTCCAAGGTCTCCAGTACAGCTTCATTGTGCCTTCGATCTCCAGCCTTGCCTTGGAACTTCAACCCAGTCTTGCCGCGCCCAGGTTGCACAACATTGTTCTGGAGTTTCACACCTATCTTGTTGTGAACTAGGTTTGCAACCTTGTCTAGAACCTGTGATCTAGTCCTGTCGTGTCTCGAGTCCCTTGCCTAGTCCAGAACTTCCAGGTCAGTCTTGTGTGCCTAGCTTCCAGCCTTGCCAGGAATCTTTAGCTGAAGCCAGTCTTGCTTCAAGTTCTCATCCTTGCTCTGAGTTTTTACTCCAGAGTATCCAGCCCAGCCCAGTGCCTCCAGCCAAGTCTAGTCTTGCTTCGAGTTCTCAGCCTTGTTCCAAGTCCCCAGTTCCGAGTATCCAGTCCAGCCTGAGTCACCAACTCCAGTCCAGTCCTGTTGTCAGAACCAAGACTTGTCCAGGGGGCTCCATTCAGCCTTGCCCAGCATTCTGGTGCCCGCCTAGTTTGAATAGTGTTCCAGTTCATGGTCATTCGATTCCAGTTCCAGTAGTGCCACATGCCCTAGCTTCTCCCAGCCTTCCAGCCTCCGCCAGAGAATCCTGCTCTGCTGTTTTGCTACTGTCTCCCCCTGCAACCTTGCCAGTTTCCTTGTTGCTACCCAATTGATCTTGATCAAAACCAGTCTACTTCTCGATTCTAAGGACTTATTTATTGTAAATAGTTATTTAATAAAGAGTATTTTTTGAGATTAAATCTGCCTGCCTGAGTCATAGTCTGAACAGGACAACTAGTCACTTGCTTTTCCATTTGATCCATATTACTTTAGCACCCATTCATGCCTGACCCTATCCATGTTTTATCATAGAAACCTCCCCATTCTCATTTCAATTAACTTTTATGTTTCCCCTGACATACCACATATAACAAAAGCAGGAAAAAGCATGCTCTTATACACAGCTTTTTCACCAAACTTCCATTCCTCACAACAGACCACATCCTACACATTATCTTTCTACCAGCATTTGCATGCCTGAAAATTTCTCCAGCCATTTTCTCATCTTCAGTAACCATTCTATGAAGATATATGAATTCACCTCATATATGAAGATATAGGAATTCATTGTTCTAGTCCATGATTAATATATACAGCCTCGTGTGGCGCAGAGTGGTAGGCAGCAGTACTGAAACTGAAACTCTCCCCATGACTCGAGTTCGATCCCAGCAGAAGCTGGATTCTGGGTAGCCAGCACATGTTGACTCAGCCTTCCATCCTTCTGAGGTCGGTAAAATGAGCACCCAGCTTGCTGGAGAAGGTGATGACTGGGGAAGGCAATGGCAAACCACCCTGATATAGTCTGCCGAGAAATTGCCATGAAAATGGCATCCCCCCAAAGGGTCAGACATGACTTGGTGCTTGCACAGGGGACCTTTCACACTGTTTTTTCAGCCTGCAGGCTATTAATATATAATATTATCTATTAATATATAATAGCCTGCAGTCATTTACAATAGTTTATCTGTTAAACACAGCTATCTGTTTTGATACATTGATACATTTCAGATCCATGTTCCTCACTGCATCATATAGTTCATGTAACTTTCACTGCAAATCATTCAGGTTCTCAGCCAAACAACATGGCACCATCTGTATACAAAAGCACATGCACATTTATTTCCCCAACCAGCACAGCTCTGATGTCATCACAAGCATTCCTTAAACATTTATACTTAAATACATTAAACAACTAAAAGAACATCACATACTCTTGACCTATTGTGTTCAGTACGGTACCATATGCTAAGAAGTTAATTTATTATGTTGTTACCATTATCATTATGTTATTATTATGCACATGCTCTTTACATACTATTTTAATCACATTCAGTAGTAGACCTTCAATTCCATATTTGCACATATTCCATAATTCAAGCCTTTTCTATTCTAGTATTCTATTCTATACATTTTCTAAATTAACACATGCACAATAAACAGTCTCATATATCAGTAACCTGCTGAAGAACAAACTGCATCTTTTATATTTTTTCTTTCATTCATTTGTTAATCCATGGTATTTATCATTTTCTCCTCATACACTCCAGTAGTCTTCCATATATAATGGTCATCATCAGATAGCCCCATCTCTACTGCCCATCATGGCTTAGTCAGTTGGGGCTTTTACATAATGCTTTTGAGACAAATAGATAAGATATATACTACCCTTAGGCTTATCTATGCTACATGCAGCCTTCCTTGCTGACAATGAAGACAATCCAGTCTTCGTATTTTGACTGGTATGCCACAAACAGTATACTTTGCAAAGCAGCACCTGTAATTTAGAGACTACCTAGCAAGCAAACATAGTATTTCTCATATCCCACAAACTAAGAAATACATGGAACAAAAATAATCAAAATACTGGAATTACTTTTTTTCCGAGGAAAGGCTAAAACATTTTAGAGTGTTCAGTTTAGGGGGAAAAAATGAATAAAAGTTTACAAAAGTATGTGTTCTATAGACAGGGTGAAATTAGCCTCTCTCATAGGATTTTGGAACCCAGGACACCCAATATAACTGTGGATAGTAGATTTATATAGGAAAAAGAACTTGCATAACATTTAAGTCTATTATATTCTTCAGTATACTGTAAAGATTGTACTCTATCATTATAATCCATGTGTATGCCGTATTTCCTTTTCATAATCAATATGCGAATGACAAATATTGCCGTTAGTTTTGTAGTTTATTTCAGATGTGATCCTTGGCATGAATGTATATGTATGTACGTACATACATAGTTAAATTCACAGAACCTTTTCCCCGATATAAATTGGTTTTGGATTGCAATACCAAAATGTACAGTATTTGAAAGCATTTTTCATTTAATTGTTGTTTTCCAGGAGGGACATTCATAATAGGTAATGGCTTTTTGCTGATGCTTTATATGGGGCTTTTCTAATTTATGAATAAATACATTTATTGACTGCCCAGTGAACCATATTGTAATGCTCAAACAGGTTTTCTCTGTGTAATGCTTGTGTTATTTATATAGCTAATGTTTTTGCAGCCCTTAACTTCATTGTACATCTGTGCCCAAGGCTACATCTGGCTCTTTAGAGTTGGACAATGGGGATAGAGAAGTTTGGAATTATTTCATTTTCAACTTTTAAAATCCATGTTGTTGGTGGTTGGTGGTTGTTTTTTTTTGCATTGGAACAATCATCTACAGTGTTGTGTTCAATGTTGCAGCTGCTTGTGATGATGTTATGGATGGAATTTCATTGTTCAGGACTGTGGGAGTGTAGAATTCCTCTACAACACAGAATACCAATGTCTATAGCATCCTCAAAGCCACCGACACCCCACTGTCACTAACCTTCAGGCTTCTTCAGTCTTTCAGTGTTAAGCTAATTGGTTCTCCAGGCTTCTGTTGCCCCCTGTGCTCATGTCAGTGGCTGTTTTTCTCTGTTGATGCACTCCATGTATCACTGTGTATGCTGTATTATGAACTCCTTGCAGAGGAGTCCAGAACACATTCATCATGTTTGTATGTCTATGTTTTTTATTGCATACCAGTCTTTTGTTATAGCTTTTATGACCTAATGTTTGCCTGAGAGTCTCTATGCACCAGATGGCTGTGTTAGTCCTCCATTACTCCCTCCCCCTCCATCCGTTGTGCTCCCTTGGCCAGGGTGGATTTGTGAACTGCACTCATGACTGCTCAGTCATTGTGAGCTAGCTACTCTTGTGTGTTTATGGAATGTTGTCGGTGCACTGGTGCTCTTCGCTGGCGTAATTCAAGTATTATAATAGCAGCTGCTTTGAATCAGTCCTTCTTAAAGAAAATTTAATATTGAAAAAGTGAATGCAGATCTTCATAGAACATGGGTCAAATATAAACAGTAGATTAATAAGCAGGAAAGGGGATAAATATGAAGGTCTGATGAAATGATAAAGGTACCAGGTTTAAAAATGCCAAAAATAAAGACAAGGCCACAGATATCCTAATGCAAAACCTAATTTAGAGAGTGGACTAATGTCACTGGATAGATACCAACTGAGCACCTATGCCTGAAAAATAATGAAAAATAATTCTATATATGTTTTTAAAAATGCTTTTTTGATGAGCAAAGAATTTGGAGTAATTTCCTCTATTAGTAGTGAGGATGTTAAGCTGGGACAAGACTGATTCCCGTTCAAGTCTCCACTGCACAGTGAAGCTCACTGGGTGATCCATTTATCACAACTACCTCATAGGGGATAACATTTGTTATGTTTGTTAAATTAAGAAAGACGCCATAAGCAGCTTTGACCTTTCAGCAGCAAAATTGAGATAGAAATGCAATCAGTAAATAATGCTAAATAAATAAAATAGCTTCATACAGTTGTAACACAGTCTTGTTGAGTTTCATTGTGCATCTGTTTGAAACTGCATAGCAGATAAAAGAATAAAAATGAGAACTGGGAATATATACATTAAGGCTGTGTATATATGATTCAGAAGAGATTTTCAGAATGCAAAGCAGAGGTACCTTCTAAAGGTTTCAATAGAGCCTGAAAACAGATGTATCTTCATTAAGGATGTGGCTACTGTAATTAATTGACAACTTAAATGAACTGTGTCTTTTTTCAGGCTCACATGGAAACCTGAAAAAAATCCAACTCCTTGTTAAAATGCTGCGTCTGCACTTCAGCACATTCCAGAACACCGCTTCTGAATCATTTTTGTAGCATGTACAGCTCTAAGATAATGCTCAGAATAAAATTAAGAAAGGGATCACAAATTGGGCAGATTATAATAATAAACTATAATAAAACCCTGATCAAAACTTTTGAATCTTAGGGTAAGGCAACAATCTTGTTCTTTTATATTTTGCAAATCTATGTATAGTGTCTGTAGAAGTAAGCCTGCTCACTTTTCAATGGGACCTCATCTGAATCTTTTATCTGAAATTGGCAGACATGAAGTTCCATATGGCCATCAAATGACTCTTAACAAATACCAGCACATTAATTTCATAGGATAGAATCCCAGATGAAAGATACAGTGTTCTGTTACATTGGCAAATTCGTATCTCACTTCTGTGCCATTAGATAAGTTATTTTTTTAGCCAAGCTTTTTAAGTGACTTGTTTTTTCATTCTGTTTCTTCCTCCTTCCCCCATCTCTGTACCATTTAAATAGCAATAAATTGAGCAGCGGCTTCAAAAGAGAAATGACAGGAGGTGGTAATATTGATAGAATATGTCCACATTCAATAATTGATCAACATCTTTCTATATCTTTTCCTCCTTACCTACGTATTTGAGCAAGAATGTTAGCTATTTCAACATAGCTTTTTAATAAAAATAAAACCTATTTTCTAACTTAATAGTTTGATATCTTTAAATGTAGTTGTCAGGAACGTATTAGATACAACACATTTTCTGTAAGACTTAACATAGTTATATTGCTTTGTGTTTATGCATTTTGTATGAATTCTATTTAAAACAATTTTTGGTCATTTTAAAAATATTTCTTCTTGATTTAAGAAAGAATAGGTTGTTGGAATATTAGACCTACCAAATGTTTAACAATTCTTTTTTTTTCCTCAAGTCAGGTAGCAAATAGAAGGGTGTACTGAAGCATGTGAGTTAACAGGCAAGGCTAGTGCAATTCATCAAGTGCTGGATTTCATTGGGTCTGTGGGCTTGATCCAGAGTATTATTCTGCTTATTCTTCATTCCTACTGGGTTTTGGGTTGGGCTTTTTGAATGGGTACCGCCTAGGTAAAGGTAAAGGTTTCCCTTGACATTAAGTCCAGTTGTGTCCGACTCTAGGGGGCGGTGCTCATCTCCGTTTCAAAGCCAAAGAGCCAGCGTTTGTCCGTAGACAGTTCCGTGGTCATGTGGCCGGCATGACTACATGGAACACCGTTACCTGCCCGCCGAAGCGGTACCTATTAATCTACTCACATTTGCATGTTTTCGAACTGCTAGGTTGGCAGGAGCTGGGACTAGCAATGGGAATTCACCCTGTCACGCAGATTCGAACCGCCAACCTTCCGATCGGCAAGCTCAGCAAATCAAGTTTCAAACCAGTGGTTTGAAATCCAGTGAAGTTCTCGACCAGATTCTAGTACAACATAAAGGGCTTGAAGGAAGTGACAGAGTAGATGTATTTGCAATAAACTAAGCACAAATCATCCTTCAATTGCTCTTTTTATTTAATCTTTATTTTCTTAGAAATTATCATTTGCTTGATTACATATGATCAACAAATTTTGGATGGGATACATTACAATCAATATAATGTAATAAAAGTTGGTGGGTTATAATCTGTTTGAATATGCTTTAAAAACTGAACGTTCATAAGCATTTAGAATGGTATATTGTGTAGTTCTGTTGTGGGTTTTTAATGTTGGAATATAATAAAATAAAACATTTCTAAGAAAACATTTCAATTTTGTTTTGGGTGTAAGCCTCCATAGTTAAAGATGTACACAGCAATTTCTTGATTGTATAACGCTGCATAGCTCAGAGGTGAGATTAGAGAAACCCTGTAGAGTAGGTAATACTTGAGGGCATCTACAACCAGAAAAGTATGTGCATTTAGGCATGGGAGGAAGGAAGGATCTGCTTTAAATTTAGTGTAGGGTCACTGAATCATAATGATAGATTAAATAGGGGAGGTAGAACAATGAATAGGGGTATGCAGTGTGTAGCACTAATACTAGAAGTCTGTGCTTTGCAGTAGTTATTTAATGTCTTTTCCCATATGTTTCTGAATAGAGGAGGTTATGGCAGAGATGAGCTAAGGAATAGCTTTGTTAGTGAGTAGTTAAATGGAAATACATTTTTAAAAGAATTCTTTCTATGTACTAGGACTGCTTATTAGTACAACAACAGAGTAATGTTAGAATGTTTACTTTTACAGATGTTAACATTCACTATGAAACGTATTTGTATTTAAGCATAAATTTCTGTTATGGGCTTAAATGTTTTACTCTTGAAGCCTGTAGTACTGTTTGTTATACCTCTGAAAACATAAAAAAACTCTTTGTGCTTCCCTTCTTGGTTACAATGGAACTAAGTTTCAATTATCTTGAGGAACTTAAGCATCTGACAAGCAATGTTAATTATTATAAGCAAATGGAAATATTAGATGGAAGGAAAATTAGAGAGAAAAGGCATTTTTACTGACACATTGGTCAGCTGTCAGTTCTTGTGTCTATGAGACTGCTGTTTTGTCAATGGGGTGTGAGAGCTTTGCTTCACACGTGATTCATGAATGGAAGTAGTTTGCATATCTATATGGATATGTTTGAGAAAATAACAGAGCAAGAGATGTGCTGTTACAAAAGAATTGCTGAAGTACAGAAGAGACAGAATCTTGTTATTTATGCATTTCCTATAATGATTAAGTCAGAATTATGTTGCTCCTTCCTTCATTAAATTAAAGAGGAACTGCTTATAATGTATGACCAATATCTTTAAATGCCTCTCTGCCATGTCAGTACCCAGCCAATTGACCCATGTAACCTGATGCAACCAACCTATAAATTGGTCAGCTCAGAGCCTTTTTGAAGAAAAGAAACCACACAATTCTGAAATGTTCCTATTACTAAGACAGATCCACTGGTCAGTGTATATCCCCTAGGCACTACTCATACTGCATTGCTTTCTTTTACTGATCAGAGCTAAACAATGGAATAGTTAAGACCCACCATGTGCTTCCCTTTCATTCAGACAGATCATCCTATTGATTCTTTATTCTGCCCATCTGGAGCACAGTCTCCAAGTCACTTGAATCCTCAGCACTTTTTGTTTGAACCTTATAACTGCCCATGAGTTTGAGTACCAGTTGTCTTCCTTGATTGCTTTCCTAGTATTAGTTCAAGGATGACTAAGAGTTTGCCTGGACCATTTCTTGACAACATTTCCCAAGCCTGCTGTTCATTCTATTCCAGTGTTTATCTCTTATTTTAAGATCCAAAGTACTCTATGACTTTTCTTGAAATCTTATTTTCTCATTTGTGAAGGGATCTGTTTGTGTTGTGCACCCAGGGAGAACCTTCAACTTGGAAGCGTATCTTTAGAGTCCAAGGCCTGATTATATATATGGCATAACAAAATATATTAATACCTTGTTTCATTTTTGGTGTATCACAGGAAGTTACTCTTACATATGGGTTACTGATTTTGAGGCCTGTGGTTTTGTTTGTCAAATAGAGACAAGCTGTTTCTAAACAACTTAAAAGAACTGCAACCATTTAATCATATTTAGGAATTACTCCCCTTTTTGAAGAACGCTACAAACATTTGCTGAATGCACATACTGAAAAACATCCCTCATTCTGTCAGCCTTCTGTGCACATATAGAGATGCCATTTGGGTATGCATAGGAACTGACGAGTGACAGTAAAAGTCCAGAAGCAATTTCATCCGAATCTATGCACAAGAAGAGTTTATGCTTGCATGGAGGAGTGCCACGTTTACTTGAATATGGTTATTGCGGCTGCTTTAACTTTCTACTTCATCAACATGCAAAAGTCTGGGACTGAGGAGCCAGTGCTAGAACATTCATCCAGGTTCCACACTTAGCCATTTTCATGTTGTGGTAGTGCAGTGTTGTACTGCTGAAATCAATGCATTCACCTTATTGTTCACTAGGTAGTCCAGATTTTTCTGGAATACTTTCATTCTGTTATGGCAGGATTTTTATTTATTGTCTGAAATTAGGTTTCATGTCCTCTTTACTTCCTGACCCCAGAGATTTAGAATATCCAGCAACTCTTGTGTTATCTGTACTGCAGCCAAATAAACACAGTTTGAAAGCCTGTTGATAAAAGAGTACACTCTGCAGGCTTATACCAAACTCCAGGCCCATAGTTTGTCAAGCTGGAAAATGTCACCATGTCTGCCAACGTATTTGGCCCTTCCAAACACGTGACAAACAACTAAGTGTCTCCAAAAATATTATCCATAGTCAACATTAAAAATTGTGCCATTTGTTCTCATTTCTATTCTAGATTAATCACTCTGTTGCATTCACTGAATATTGGTGGTTATGCTGTAAGACTATGAATTCTAGTTTCTGTCTCTGTTAAGCAATCCTCTTATTTCCTTTGTGGAACTGCACTTCAATTATTGATCATTCACTCTGTTTTATTTTGCTACTGATAAAGTGTTTGGGCTATTATCTATAATAGAGTAGAATAGGAGTTGCAGGTACCAACATTGGAAAGATATTTTCCTCAATATTCTTCTTGTGGACATCTTGCTACTGTGAGAAACAGATGATGGAATAGATAGATTCATCAATTGCTTCTTATTCTCTTCTATGGAGAAAGTAACTTATTCAGGACTAGAACATGCTAAAAGTTTATAATGAACCTGTGAGCTATAATATTTTTATTTTATATCTGTAATTATATTTTTATAGCTTCTTGGGCATATAGCATGTTTATTTTTTAATGTTTAATGTCACCAAATCCATACCAACTCATGTCAGCTTACAACAAAAATTAAAACATTGACAATTCAACATGGTTATAAACAATAAAAATTTCCATGGTAAAAAAGCAACCTTAACAAAGAAGGAGGGTTTTTAAAAGAAATGACAGAATTTGAAACATGTATATAGAACCAAGACCACTTATTAGGACATATATATAAATTGTTATTAAAATGTGACATGGAGATAGAACAAGTAAAAAAAAAAGTATGACAAAGTGGATACAAAATTTTAATTAAATAATTACATTACAACAATGGGAAGACTTCTGGAAAAACACTCAATAAAATTTACCCATGCTATAATTTAAGAGAAATTGGTTCAAAATGTTTTACAGATGTATATAACTTTGTCAATAATTATAAAAATAAATCATATAATTAAAAGTTTTGGAAATATTGTGATACAAATGGAACATTTTATCATATGTGGTAGACATGTAAAAAAACCTCAGAAGTACTAGAAAGAAATATGCAGCATTATCCAAGAAAGTTTAAACTGAAATCTCAGTTTTTACTACTAGGAATTGTTCCAGAACAAATAAATTAAAAGTATCACAATTTATTAAGATACATGCTGACAGCTACAAGGACAAATCTAGCTCAAAATCGGAAAAGAGACACTTTGTCAACAGTATCAGACTAGAAACCAAACTTGGGAAATGCGCATCGATGGCAAAATTAACAGTATACATTCAGAACAGAAGTTTGACTAAATCTAAGCAAGAATGGGTCCCGTATATTTCTTATGTCATCCAACAAGGCAAACTCAGACATTAGAGTATGGTTTTTAAGGGGGAAATAATTGATGTAAAAACAGTAAGTAGAAGCAATTTATATACTTCTAAAAATGTTGGTGTAATCATTAGTCAAATTCAATGGGAGGGAATTTAAAACTATATACTGTAGTTTCTTAATATTGTTTTTACTGATTTTATCTTATTTTATTTTATTTTTTCAGATTTTTTTCCTTTTTGTTCCCTTTACATGGTTATGTACATCTGTTTTGGAATAATGACAAACAGTAGTGTTATCAGTATTAATATTACCAAATAGTCTCACATATAAGCCCATCTGTGAATAAGCCAACCCGTGAAATTGCAACCAAAATACCAGGAAAAATGGAATCTGTTCTGGAAAACAACATTCATTGATACAAACTATAAAAACAAATGAAGTCCTTCAGAAAATATACAAATGTTATCAATATCTTTAAAAATCCGTACCTTCATCCAATTTTCCAAAAAGGTATTCACATTCTCTACTCATAACTTTTAGCTTGAATACTAACTGTTGGTGATTTCCAGACATGGTAATTACCTATCTACTGGAAATGTGTGCAGCGAAAGGCAATGTGGTAGAAGTAAGTAAACTAATCAATAATATAAAATAATTACCAGTTGTCCTCACTGTACCACAGCTGCCACATCACTGTACCAGTCTTGCAATAATAACACTGTGAACTCGAAGTTAATAAGTTTTTAATGCTTTTTAGAAGACCAATACTTAGCAAGCCTTATATCTAAATAGAGGGCATTCCATAATATTGAACCCATAACAGAAAAACATTGTCTCCTGGCTTGACCCCTCCTTATCTCATGGAAATGCAGAACCCTCAAGAGCTTCTCCCATAATGAGCATAAAGGAAAGGTCTGGTTGGAGAAGGTGCCAAGCCATATATAGCTTCACTGATCAAAAATAGTATTTTGAATTGCAATCCAAACTTATTGGCAACCAATGCAAGGGTTTGAACACAGGTGTAATGTGTTCCTGGTTATTAGTACCTGTGACAAAACTAGCTGCCACATTCTGCACCAATTTATAGCTTCTAGGTGATCTTCAGGGGCAGCCCCATGTAGACTGCATTGAGTACCTGTAGACATTTGGGGATGAGGACATAAGTTACTCTTGCAAGGTCCTTGTGCTTCAAATAGGGCTACAGATGACACAGCAGCTGGGCAAAGATCTCCTGGACATAGCCTCTACCTGCCCATCTAGTAATAGCTATGAATCCAGGAGGACCCTCAAGGTATGGGCCTGCTCCCTCAGAGAAAATGCTTCCCCACCAAGAAACAACATCAGAGCTGGTAAGAACTTCATTGTAGAAATTACAACTCCATCTTCAGCCTCAGCCTGTTTTGCCTCATCCAGATCTTGATAGCTTCCAGGCACTAGGGCAAGACTTCCACAGCATTGCCAGCTCAGGCCAGGATAGCAATTTAAAGGTAGATGTCAGTTTACTGATGATACTCTACTTTGAATTTATGATTACCTCTCCAAGAGGCTTCATGTAGATATTAAATAATGGGGGGAGGGGGAGAGGACCAAGGAAACTTGCAGCACCCTGCATGTGAACAGTGATTAGCACAATCATTCTTCCCCTATAACCACCGACTGAAATTGCCCACTAAGGAAAAAGTAGAACTGCTGAAGAACAATGCTTCCAATCCCCAACCCTTGTAGGTAGTCACGAAGATACTATAGTTGATGATATTCAGATGCCACTGGGAAATCTAACAGGACCAGAAAGAGTGCACTATTCCCATTTAGGTCCCAGCAGATGTTATCCATTAGCATGACTAATGCTGTTTCTGTCCCATGCCCATGGCTGAATCCTAACAAAAATGGATCCAGTTTACCTGGTTCTTGTAGAATGCTTGATAGCTGTCATCCTACCACCCTCTACATAACCCTCCTAAGGAAAGGAAGGTTAGAGTCTAGAGACTAGGTGATAGTGTTGGTTGGTTGGTTGGTTTATATGGTGAAATGCAAAAAACAAACCCAACAATACCAACAGAAAATAAAAGATACATAGTAATTATACACTTAAAAAAGAAAACCTAGATGTGTTATAATGATTAAAATACATGTGACAAAAGAAAAAAATAAAACTAACAAAGATAATAAAGGATCCATAATAAAGATCTCTTATAACTCTAGATAATAATATAAAGTTAATTCAATCAAGATTATCATTAAATCTAGACATATAGAAACATTGCATTTTATTTTTTAGAAAACAGAAACCTTTTGTTGTTGTTTATTCGTTTAGTCGCTTCCGACTCTTCGTGACTTCATGGACCAGCCCACGCCAGAGCTTCCTGTCGGTCGTCAACACCCCCAGCTCCCCCAGGGACGAGTCCGTCACCTCTAGAATATCATCCATCCATCTTGCCCTTGGTCGGCCCCTCTTCCTTTTGCCTTCCACTCTCCCTACCATCAGCATCTTCTCCAGGGTGTCCTGTCTTCTCATTATGTGGCCAAAGTATTTCAGTTTTGCCTTTAATATCATTCCCTCAAGTGAGCAGTCTGGCTTTATTTCCTGGAGGATGGACTGGTTGGATCTTCTTGCAGTCCAAGGCACTCTCAGAATTTTCCTCCAACACCACAGTTCAAAAGCATCGATCTTCCTTCGCTCAGCCTTCCTTATGGTCCAGCTCTCGCAGCCATATGTTACTACAGGGAACACCATTGCTTTAACTATGCGGGCCTTTGTTGTCAGTGTGATGTCTCTGCTCTTAACTATTTTATCGAGATTTGTCATTGCTCTTCTTCCAAGGATTAAGCGTCTTCTGATTTCCTGACTGCAGTCAGCATCTGCAGTAATCTTTGCACCTAGGAATACAAAGTCTTTCACTGCTTCTACATTTTCTCCCTCTATTTGCCAGTTATCAATCAGGCTGGTTGCCATAATCTTGGTTTTTTTGAGGTTTAGCTGCAAACCAGCTTTTGCACTTTCTTCTTTCACCTTCATCATAAGGCTCCTCAGTTCCTCTTCACTTTCAGCCATCAAGGTGGTATCATCTGCATATCTGAGATTGTTAATGTTTCTTCCAGAGATTTTAACTCCAGCCTTGAATTCCTCAAGCCCAGCTTGTCGCATGATGTGTTCTGCATACAAGTTGAATAGGTAGGGTGAGAGTATACAGCCCTGCCGTACTCCTTTCCCAATCTTAAACCAGTCTGTTGTTCCGTGGTCTGTTCTTACTGTTGCTACTTGGTCGTTATACAGATTCTTCAGGAGGCATACAAGATGACTTGGTATCCCCGTACCGCTAAGAACTTGCCACAATTTGTTATGGTCCACACAGTCAAAGGCTTTAGAATAGTCAATAAAACAGAAATAGATGTTTTTCTGAAACTCCCTGGCTTTTTCCATTATCCAGCGGATATTGGCAATTTGGTCTCTAGTTCCTCTGCCTTTTCTAAACCCAGCTTGTACATCTGGCAATTCCCGCTCCATGAACTGCTGAAGTCTACCTTGCAGGATCTTGAGCATTACCTTACTGGCATGTGAAATGAGTGCCACTGTTCGATAGTTTGAACATTCTTTAGTCTTTCCCTTTTTTGGTATGGGGATATAAGTTGATTTTTTCCAGTCTGATGGCCATTCTTGTGTTTTCCAAATTTGCTGGCATATAGCATGCATTACCTTGACAGCATCATCTTGCAAGATTTTGAACAGTTCAGCTGGGATGCCGTTGTCTCCTGTTGCCTTGTTATTAGCAATGCTTCTTAAGGCCCACTCAACCTCACTCTTCAGGATGTCTGGCTCTAGCTCACCGACCACACCGTCAAAGCTATCCCCGATATTGTTATCCTTCCTATACAGGTTTTCTGTATATTCTTGCCACCTTTTCTTGATCTCTTCTTCTTCTGTTAGGTCCTTGCCATCTTTGTTTTTGATCATACCCATTTTTGCCTGGAATTTACCTCTGACGTTTCTAATTTTCTGGAAGAGGTCTCTTGTCCTTCCTATTCTATTGTCTTCTTCCACTTCCGCGCATTGCTTGTTTAAAAATAATTCCTTATCTCTTCTGGCTAACCTCTGGAATTTTGCATTTAATTCGGCATATCTCCCCCTATCACTGTTGCCTTTTGCTTTCCTTCTTTCTTGGGCTACTTCTAGTGTCTCAGCAGACAGCCATTTTGCCTTCTTGGTTTTCTCTTTCTTTGGGATGTATTTTGTTGCCGCCTCCTGAACAATGCTGCCAACTTCTGTCCAGAGTTCTTCCGGGACCCTATCTACTAAGTCCAGTCCCTTAAATCTATTCTTCACCTCCACTGCATATTCCTTAGGAATATTAGTGAGCTCATATCTAGCTGATCTGTGGGTCTTCCCTAATCTCTTTAGTCTGATCCTAAATTGTGCAAGAAGAATTTCGTGATCTGAACTACAGTCAGCTCCAGGCCTTGTTTTTACCGACTGTACAGATGTCCGCCACCTTTGGCTGCAAAGGATGTAATCAATCTGATTTCGGTTTTGTCCATCTGGTGAAGTCCATGTATAAAGCCGTCTCTTAGGTTGTTGGAAGAGAGTGTTTGTTATGCAGAGTGAATTGTCTTGGCAAAATTCTATCAGCCTGTGTCCTGCTTCGTTTTGTTCTCCCAGGCCATACTTACCTGTAATTCGAGGTGTCATTTGACTGCCCACCTTAGCATTCCAGTCTCCTGTGATGAAAATAACATCTCTTTTAGGCGTGTTGTACAGTAGGTGCTGCAGATCCTCATAGAACTGCTCTACTTCAGCTTCTTCAGCATTTGTGGTTGGGGCGTATATTTGGATCACTGTGATGTTAGATGGCTTGCCCTGAATTCGAATTGAGATCATTCTGTCGTTTTTTGGGTTGTATCCAAGCACTGCTTTAGCCACTTTACTATTAATTATGAAGGCTACTCCATTTCTTCTGTGATCCTCTTGTCCGCAGTAGTAGATCTGGTGGTCATTTGATGTGAAGTGGCCCATTCCAGTCCATTTCAGTTCACTGATGCCCAGAATGTCTATCTTTAATCTTGACATCTCACCAATAACCACATCCAATTTGCCCTGGCTCATAGATCTTACATTCCAGGTTCCGATGGTGTGTTGATCCTTAGAACATCGGATTCGCCGTTCACCACCAGCACCGTCGGCCGCTAGCCGTCCTTCCGGCTTTGAGCTAGCTGTGTCATCACGTCTGGGGCTAGTTGAGCTCATCCTCTGTTCCTCCCCAGTAGCATTTTGACCATCTTCCGACCTGGGGGTCTCATCTTCCGATGGTATACCGACATATCTCTGGTTGTACTGATCCATTTAGTTTTCACGGCAAGAATACTGAGGTGGGTTGCCATTACCTTCCCCAGGGATCGCATTTAGTCTGACCTCTCTGTCATGACCTTCCCATCTTGGGTGGCCCTTCACGGTTTAGCTCATGGCATCATTGAGGTGCTCAAGCTCCAGCACCACGACAAGGTAACGATCCTTTGCTGAAGAGAAACCTTTTAGGTATTGGTAAAAAAAAACCTCATATCCTGGATCCTTTCCTTAAAATCAGGAGAATAAGTTTCTTTCCTCTTATGTAAAATTATCTTCTTTGGTATGCTCCTGGCTTAATAGAGTGAAGGCATGAGATGACAAAATCCATATTTTAGAAATATAGTTCAACATCACATTGAGATCTTTAACTACAATATTCTTTCCCAAAAATGTATTGACGTACATATAATCTGAAACCATAATATCAACATACACACAAAAAAACCCTTAATGTCCATCTCTTTTAAAACATTCTTTGAGAGATCCAGTACACATGAAATCATATTTTTCTGATGAATTGATTTCATTTTTAAATTGTATTTCATGTTTTTAGCACCTAGACCCATTGATTCTCAAATTCCAATTCTTCATTCCATGTGACTGGCTGGATATAGGAGTGCATCACTGAGGAGGTGCTGCATGCAGTCTTTCAATGATGCCCCTCCTCAAAAGGATCTTCCTAGACATGACCAATTTTGACAACTGTTGCCTTGTCTCCAGTAGGAAAGATGCTTTATTGGAATGCTTGTACTGTATGTAGCTGCCTGTGTCTGTCAGGGTATAATTGAGATAATTTGGGAGAAGCCCATGGTTGCCATGGAAGCCATAAAATCCCAAGTAGCCTTCCTGGACCCATCAACAGAGATGAAGATTAGAGTCACCCAATACCACCAAACAAAGGAACCTGAACTTTGGCCCCAAGATCAGAACCAGGAACTTGCACAGGGATTGTGTCAGGTAGCAGGTGGGAATCGTTTGCTATATTTTTCTAGGGTCTTCCCACTAACTTTTTGTCTGTATAGATCTCGTGCTAGTGGTATGAGGGGTACATCTACAGGTTTGGCAATCTGAGTGAAAAAGGCAATGTGAAGTAGCATTTCATATTTTCCTTTTATTTAATTTAAATAAACTAGGCAACTCTCTAGGAGTGGACCACTTGCTAGTCAGTCCTTTCCAATAACCTTTACTCTTTTCCTCCCTCCAGCTTCACTGCTTCCTGTAAAGTACCATCTGCTAACCCTAAACTTTATTCCTGCTTTTTACAGTCTCTACCTTACTCACATATTAACAAACCTTCTCTCCTTTCCCAAACTTCTAAACTTTTCTTCTCATACATTTGGGACAGTCATCCTCTCAGTATCTGTCTGTCTGTCTTCTGTCTGATAGCGGTTTGCAAACTGAAAGTATCACAGAACAATTTTGACAGATATTTTGATCTTTCAAAATATTCTATTTTAATATGATTTGTGGCATTTCTCCTGTCATTTTGTTGAGAGGTCAGGGATTCCTTCCAGGTGAAGTTGTGGCCAATTTGTTCAGGGTGTCCTGTTCAGACTAAGCACCAGACAGGTTCTCAAAGAACAATCTTTATTAAGTAACTGTTTACAATAATGAAGTCCTTGATATGCTATACTTGGTTAAGCTAGCCCAACTGGGCTGACTGGAGGCAACAGTTCTTGAACTGGAACGGTACTGGAATGGCATTGACATTGAATCTCTGACTCACTGGACCTGGAAAAGGACTATGAACAGCAGACAGGGATGAACTGGAGACTTGGAGCAGGACTCAAACTCAGAGCGAGGTTAGACTCAGCTGGAGGTTCTGGACTAGGCTGGGTACGCTGAACTGAAGGCTTGAAGACAAGGCTTGAAACTGGAGCAAGGCTGAACTTGGCTGGGTGTTCCAGAGTAGTCAAGTCTCTTTGAACTGGAGACTTGGGGCAAGGCTTGGAACTGGGAACTAGGCTGGACTCGGCTGGAAGAACCGCGTGGACCACGAGCCCAAATCATGAACAAGATACGTGTGAAACTTTGAAACATGCTGGAGTCTGCGAACTGCGGTTGCATAGAACTGCGGACAAGCGGCGGTGCTGGAAAGTCAAGTCTTGCCCATGCTGCTGAGGATATCACGGAGATTCACGGCTGGAAGCTAGGCAAAGGCTACTGGGCACGGCTGACGCTGATTCCTCGCTGGCAGCAGATGCAGGATTCGATTCGTCTTTGGAGTGGAGCTCGAATGCTGGTTCCTCTTCAGCCACAGACGCTGACTCTGACACCGGTAAGGACTCTTCTCCCGAAGCTGCAGGCTTAGAGGACCGGTTGTCTCCAGCAGCTTGCTGTCTGCGTGGCTGCCTTTTATCCCGATCGTTGGCGCGCTTGGAGTCTCCTGTAGCCAATTGGGCTGCCTTCTCCTTCGCACGCTTTTCAGCCCATCTCTGGCACACGCTGATTGGCGTATTCAAATCGTCCTCCGGATCTCGCCCAATCAGCTTTGTAGGTTCTTCCTGCTCTGCTGAGTCATGCTGGAGTTTCATTTCTCTGATCCCAGCGACGTTCGTTTCCAATTCCTCCTCTGACTCAGAAAGTGAAACTAATTCTGAGTCAGAGGCAACCTTGGTTCTGACACAGGGTAATGGAGAACAAGTCATGGCAGAAATTTTTATGGTACTTATCTCTCTTTCTTGCAGGGCAAATAGCAGCTTCAGGGGTAGTTTTCATGATCCTTTCATACCATGTCTGGTATCTTCATTATTTCCACTGACTGAAATTAAGTTTGAGAATGTGCAGCTCTTCTTTTCCTCTGTATTTCCTGGGTCAAATTTTAGATTTTAAATTCCTTCAATCAATTATCTTTTTAAGCAGCTGAAGACACTGATTTTTCATAAATCAGTCTTTGTGGTTACATCACGAGAGAAGGACATTCTGGGGTGAGGAACTTGCTAGAAGCAGTTCTCTTCCAACTGCTTCTAGAAGTGAAATTAAGAATTTTTATACTCACATTTTAAGAGTCCCCTCTTTTACTGGTAATAGATTTTACTACCCTTACTTCAAAATATAATGGGCCGCCAGCCCTGCTGCATTGGAAGAATGTGTCATTTTATTGAGAGGAACCCTAGAGTTATATTCCAGCATTTTACCATAATTATGCTATTGTTCTGCTATAGCCTTACAAGAGAGCTCTCCCTCGGGTGTTATCAAAGTCTCCCCACCCCCCAAAAAGAGCATTTTTCAGACATACAGTACTTCTATGTGAAAACGTTGGTTAGGTGTCATAAAAGAAAATTATGGGGAGCTTGAAAACTAGATGATGTTTTGTGTCCTATTGGGAAAGGCAAGGGCTAGGGTTAGATGTGGTTAACTTTCATCTGCAACAGGTAACACACTAGAATGTATTTTTTCTAACTGACTTCCAAATCAACTCTCATATAACCATCCTGGCCCTTCCGTATATTTTTATACCCAATCCCCAACTGCTCTCCTAGCTGGCTTGATTTGCACTGATCAAGTTTTGAAGAGCAATGGAGGAGTAGTAGGGAGAGAAAAAGATGGAGCAGAAACAGGCAAGGAGAGAGGGAGCTTAAGAAAAAGTGAAAGCTGAGATACAAGAGGAAAAATGCCAATTAGATTATTATTTTTTTTAGTCAAGGAATATACAATGTGGATTAAGTCTTGTATATGATTTTAAACTAGATGTTGCCTCTAAAAATGTTTGGGAGCACTCTTTGCTCTTTAATCAGTCTTGCACACTTTCTGTAGTATCCTTTTAAGTTGTGGAGTTCAGTCCAGAACATGTTATTCACTGTGTTCAGTGGATTTACCTCCTAATAAATAAGTTTAGGGCTGCAGCCTCTTGACTAACACACAGTCTAATGTTTTGTTTTTATCTCCTCTGTCTTTAAAAAAAAAGAATTTGTGCAACCTGCCTGTTCTGTAATACAATCCTGCGTAAATGACCCTTCACCACTCCATTTGTCTGTTCTATTGATCTGTTTGTTTTCGGTGCTTCTGCAGGTGCCCTTAAACAACAAACCTTTGGGGGCAGGGCATGTGATATTTAAAAAACACCATTCAGCTATACATTGCTGCACAAATCATGTTATTCCACTGACAGTAATCTTATAATAATGCCACATCTACAAAATAGAGAACATATTTTGATTTTACTCTTAAAATCAATGATTTTCATGTAGGCAGAAGAAGCTATGGAACTTGAGTTCCCTGATGTTATGTTTTTTAATATATTACCTATCCCCCAAAGCAGATGATCTTTTGATAACATTTATTGGCAGGCTTTTTGCTATGTCAGTGAGTCATTTATTTTATACTAGCTGTTTGAATTTATATTTCCTTTTTTTTTGTAAGAATTTTATTAAGTTTCAAGCAAGATAAAAGCTATAGAAAAACAAAAAACTACAAAGAAAAAAAAAGAAAAAACTAAAAAAGTGTAGAAACATAAGAGAAAATTTTTCAAAATTACAAAAAGAGGTGACTTCCAACTTTTAACAGCAAGGACATACAACAATTTCCCATAATCCCTTACTCTACAGTATATTAAACCAAAATCACATTATTTCTATAAATCATTCCATTGGCACATAATAAAAATCACTCTATATATTTGCTTCCTCCCCTTATATTAAAAGAAAAAAAAATAGAAATTTTAATTACTAATCAACTCCCCCCTATATATAACATTTATTTATTTCCTTCTTACTACTATTCTATACATTCCTGTCTACTATAATAAAGATCAAACTAGAAAACGTATAAATTGTCTGCCATTGTACTTGATAATACAACAGTTTTAATAATCTTAATCATATTAAACCTAAAACCAGACATTTATTATTTTTTATTATACCTTAATAATCTTAATCCAAATTGTTAAAGATAAATGAAATCAGTCAAACCCTAAAAGCAATCCAGATAAATATTCTTAAACCCTTATCCCACTTCAAGATAAACCAGAGCATTTACACATCCCCACAATGTGCACAGAGCTTTTTTCTTTAAAAAATCAAACAGCCCAACTGCCCCCCTCAAAAACTCTGACTTCTCTTCAGGAGACCTCCTATACATAATCCCTTCTTTTCCATGGTGTTCCATCAGAAAATCAATTTCACTTACGGCTTCCAACTCGATCTCTCCCTTTAATTTCTTCAGCTCGACTATCTGATCTTCATCCAGCATTTCAACAGAAGTCCCAATCTCACTCTTAGAAGAGACATTTCAGTTGCTGTTAAATTCCTCAGTTTCATCCATGACATCCCCAACCAGATGACACATTTTAGACCTCATATTTTGCACAATGTTCCTGAGTGCCTTGCATAAAAACTTGGTAGGAATCAGAAAGAATCTGCTTAAAATCTTACTGGAAGTCAGAGACAGTCTGTTTAAAATCGTCCATGTCTCAAACAGTAGATTATGGCGCCTCCTAGGAGTTTAACCAGTGAAAGTCAAAGATATGAAAGAATTCCACAATGTTTTTACATAAGTGAAAGTGAGATATGCAGACAGTTCCCCAGGGAAAGTAGAAGCAGAAAACTGAAAGTTCAAAACAGCCAATTCAACATGTAGGAAAATGCTAATAATAACAGGGAGACAATGATTTACTCTCAATCCTCCTTAATATTTGGATGGAAAACGAAGTCCAAAACTTAAAAAGATTTTTTTAAAAAAAATTGATCCCAAAAATAACGATAAGCACCAGGAGAACCCGCTTCTCCTTGCTGTAGAAAGCCCCTCTTAGGGTATTTGTACTTAAAAGAAATATAAATTGGGTGATTTAGAAATTGGGTGGCTGGTCTTAGTGTCCCTTTAGGGCTACAGCGTGGCTTGGAAATGGTGACGTCCCAGCCTCCCGGCTAGCTCTTACCAGTCAAGTGCAAATGCTATTTGCAATCTTCTCGTTGCAAGCAGCCATCCGGAGGACAGATGGGGTGATTCCAGATGTTTTCCTTTTTCTGGAAAAACACTCCTGGGCTTTAGGAAAAACCTGCCTGAGCCCAAAAAAACTGCCACATTGTCAGTTCTGCCTGCTGAGACCAAGGGCACCAGTGTTAGTCTGCCATGTACCCACCAGAAGTCCTTGAATTTATATTTCCAAATGAAATCCTACAATATATTGTATTTCACTAACAATTTACATTCATTTCTAACAGTTTTTTGTGTGAAATGCAGTTGCTATATAAAATGATAAATAAGTAAATAATTGGAATTGAGACTGATAAAGTTTTACATTTGCCATTTTAAGATGTATTACATGGAACAAATATTTAATATGGAATCTGTTCAAAATAAGAGGCTTTTAGATTGAAGAGGTGTAAGCTAAAAAATGCAGATTGCTCTTTTACTATGTTATATCTATTCTGAACACACATGTGCAAAATACTGTACCCTTTGAACCTAATGATCTTTGGAATATCAGTGTTCAGAATTATGATGAGTATATCAGTATGCATATATCTCCTAGTGGTAGGATGCCGGCAGCAATATGTCGGCTTGCAAGTAGTCTATAGATTAGAAATCATAGCCTACATGGAATACTACTTTGTTGCTCTTGTGACACACTGGCCAAAATGTGCTAAAAACTGATCTGTACTGTCATTAATGCTGCATATAGCACAGGTACAGTCAAGGCTGTTATCCTAGCCTGTACCTTCTCTGTCTTACTAAAAAAGGTTATATGACAGTATCATTTGACCAAAGCCATAATGGACAGTGGAGGTTAATATGAGCCATCCCATGGCATATGGAAGGCTGTAACTTGGAATGATGATGATGAGCAACAGTGATAGGGGGAGATATGCCCAATTAGATGCAAAATTTCAGAGGTTAGCCAGAGAGATAAGGAATTATTTTTAAACAAGCAATGTGTGGAATTGGAAGAAGACAATAGAATAGGAAGGATAAGAGACCTCTTCCAGAAAATTAGAAACATCAGAGGTAAATTCCAGGCAAAAATGGGTATGATCAAAAACAAAGATGGCAAGGACCTAACAGAAGAAAAAGAGATCAAAAAAAGGTGGCAAGAATATACGGACGATCTGTATAGGAAGGATAATAATATCGGGCATAGCTTTGCGGGTGTGGTCAGTGAGTTGGAACCAGACATCCTGAAGAGTGAGGTTGAATGGGCCTTAAGAAGCATTGCTAATAAGAAGGCAGCAGGAGACAATGGTATCCCAGCTGAACTGTTCAAAATCTTGCAAGATGATGCTGTCAAGGTGATGCATGCCATAAGCAAATTTGGAAAATACAAGAATGGCCATCAGATTGGAAAAAATCTACTTAGATCCCCACACCAAAAAAGGGTAACACTAAAGAATGCTTAAACTATCAAACAGTGGCACTTATTTCACATGCCAGTAAGGTAATGCTCAAGATCCTGCAAGGTAGACTTCAGCAATTCATGGAGTGAGAATTGCCAAATGTACAAGCTGGGTTTAGAAAAGGCAGAGGAACTAGGGACCAAATTGCCAATATCCGCTGGATAATGGAAAAAGCCAGGGAGTTTCAGAAAAACATCTATTTCTGTTTTATTGACTGTTCTAAAGCCTTTGACTGTGTGGACCATACAAATTGTGGCAAGTTCTTGGTGGTATGGGGATATCAAATCATCTTGTCTGCCTCCTGAGGAATCTGTATAACGACCAAGTGGCAATGGTAAGAACAGACCACAGAACAACGGACTGGTTTAAAATTGGGAAAGGAGTGCAGCAGGGTTAGAAGAAAGTGCAAAAGCTGGCTTGCAGTTAAACCTCAAAAAAACCAAGCTTATGGCAACCAGCTTGATTGATAATTGGCACATAGAGGGAGAAAACGTAGAGGCAGTGACAGACTTTGTATTTCTAGGTGCAAAGATTACTGCAGACGCTGACTACAGCCAGGAAATCAGAAGACGCTTAATCCTTGGGAGAAGAGCAATGACAAATCTCGATAAAATAGTTAAGAGCAGAGACATCAGACTGACAACAAAGGTCTGCATAGTTAAAGCAATGGTGTTCCCCGTAGTAACATATGGCTGCAAGAGCTGGACCATAAGGAAGGCTGAGCGAAGGAAGATCGATGCTTTTGAACTGTGGTGTTGGAGGAAAATTCTGAGAGTGCCTTGGACTGCAAGAAGATCAAACCAGTCCATCCTCCAGGAAATAAAGCCAGACTGCTCACTTGAGGGAATGATATTAAAGGCAAAACTGAAGTAGTTTGGCCACATAATGAGAAGACAGGACACCCTGGAGAAGATGCTGATGCTAGGGAAAGTGGAAGGCAAAAGGAAGAGGGGCTGACCAAGGGCAAGATGGATGGATGATATTCTAGAGGTGACGGATTTGACCTTGGGGGAGCTGGGGGTGTTGACGACCGACAGGAAGCTCTGGCGTGGGCTGGTCCATGAAGTCACGAAGAGTCGGAAGCGACTGAACAAATAAACAACAACAACTTGGAATGGAAGAAGAGGGGCCACTGTTGCTGCCACTGTTCCCGAATATTTACTACAAGAAGCTGCCATGTTACTCCGCAGGCCTATCTTTCTTCAGGCCTCTAAGTTCTCCCACTTTTATACTAAGCCCTGGCTGTATAGGAATGTACGAAACCTCTTCATTTTACATAAAATATTCTCAACATAGAATCCTCTGTGCATTAACATAGGATCTGTTCATTTTAGAACATGGCATTGATAGATTTTTTTTTAAATTAGACCAGTTGATACATCATCAGAGAGAGCAACTAAAAAAAAAATACTGACTGCAAGTCGAGAGAGGACTGGCTTTGGCATCTTTTCAGAATGCATTTGTGAAAATGGCCTCAGCCATTTGTTTAACCAAACATACTGTATGCCTAAGTACATTTTACCTATTACTTCCCAGCTGAGGCCTGTCTCTAACAACTAGTGTATTTTGCAACAAGCTGCTCAACAGATGTCATTCTGGTTGAATAATACTTGTGTGTTGGCTAACGTTACTCAAACTTTGATCACTTTAGTTCAGCACATCAGTCTGGCATTGTGCTTTATACCAACATAACACTATAACTAGAAATGCCTTTCAGGCTTAGAATAGCAAAGGAATGTTATTGAAATCAGTGGAGTTACAGATGAATGAATGGAAAAAGGAGAATACTGTTTATTTCATAATGCTGTGGTGTTATGTTTTGGAATTAGAATGGAATGTAAGGAATCCAGTTTCCAGATTTTAGTTATTTTTACTTCATTGGTGTTGAAGAACAGTATTTGTTTACCTCTTATTGCTGTTTTAGTAGATTTTATTATATGGCTAACATGTTGGTTTCTTAGATATAGCAGACTCCCTATCTTCATAGTATGTATCTTAATTATTAAAATAATAATTTCTGTAATAAATAGGAAAAAATATTTTGAATGCCCTTTATTTCTATGCTGACACTGTTTTTAAAACTGTTCTTAACTGTTTAGGAAGCTCATCCTTATTTTCTGCAAGTTGATAGAGAGTATATCCTACACTAGTTAAAACACCCATTCTGGAATTATTGGCTTGTAATCTAAAATGCAAAACGTTGAAGATTTTCTTGGTCACCCTATGCATGTGTTATGTTGAGTGTGTGTGTGTATGTGTGTGTAGAGTAATAACTTTTCCTGAGCTATGATACAATTAATTGTTTATTATTATAGTCTTAATTTTATTGTAAACTGCCCAGAGTCCCTCTTTTGGGGGAGATGGGCAGTAGCAAGATATGAATAATAAATAAAATAAATAAAAATACAACACAAATATTGCTGGAACCGTATTATGAGCTAATATAAAATTTCAATTTGTACACAAAAAACAATACTGAAATATAATAATTCCTTAGGAATCATTCTAAGCTTTTCAAACAAAACAATTAAGGATCTTGTAGCATATTAAATATAGTTACTATGGCATAAGCTTTCTTGAACTATAGTCCAGTTCAACAGGTGTGTCATTTTCCAAAACAGCAGGGAAGGGGGAGAGAAGAGAGGGAGAGATTGTTTACATATAAGCAATGAGTTAAAAATAAAATGTAAAAAATACAGACTATTATTATATTAAAACCTTAATGTATATACAATTGATTAGAGACTGTAAGAGTTGGTTCCCAGACTGATAGAGATTTATCAAGCTGCAGATGTCCCCATTATCAGTAAAGAGACCCTCTTCCTCACCAGTTCATCAGAAGGCTGTAAGAAAGAAAATCAGAAAGTCTCCATTCTAATGTACATATTAACTTTAAATTCATATTAGTTCTAAATTGAAAAGAATTCAGATGTGGGAATTATTGTAACCTCATCCCATCTATCTCAATAAATCTTACTAAAGAGAATTCTGTCAGAGGCATGCCAATCACTTTCTTTTTAGAGAGCAGCTAAATAGTTTGACAATGACCATTCACAATCTAGTGTTAATAATAATTTGTTAGCCAAATAATATCTGTAATCGGATAAAATCATTGTGTTTCAGGCTATAGGTGAAAGAACTGAACTTAGTAAGTTAAAATTCAGTGATCTCACAATAGAGTCTGCCAGTGAAGTCCTTCTATTCATCAGTGGCCACTTTAAAGTAACAGGTGGTAGTGTATATCATATTGGAAGATGAACAAATGAAAATAGCAATGTTGTGTTTGATTTTCTTAGATCCTTCAGTAGGGACAAAATTGGTTTTTGAATTTACAATGGAGTCTACATGCAGCCTGTTGCAGTGAGCACCTTTTAGGACTGAGGCTACTTATATGGACAGAACTACTGTTTTAAACAAGTATGAGAGAGAAATATTGTTCTGAGTGACTGTAAATAATACATGACATAGTAGCATGCTTTCAAAGATTAAGTCTCCTTTGAGTCAAACTAAACACCTGATGACTTCATGAATACTTCCATGCAGTTTTCTTGGAAACAGTTATGGAACTGTCTTCTTCTGGGAAGTTTTTCAATTCCCCAGTCTAGCCTAGAGTCCTGTTATTCCCTAATAGTCCCTCATCCAAGTATTAACGAAGTTTCCTGGCATAGAGTAGGCCAGCCAGATGCTGCTACCTATTGTGACAGAATGCTTTAACTAGGAGCAGTAGATAACCATGGACTCTCTTCTAATTCTGTCCTGTAGTATGTTATTCCTGAACGCCAGTCTGGCCTTGTTAATTTATTTTTTACTTCATCAGGTAGGTGTTGTAATCTAAGAAATACAAATTGGCGCAGAGGCTTGAGCATAGATTAGGGATGGGGAACTTTTTCCAGCCAGTGGGCCAGATTCCTTTTTGGACTCCTTTCAAGGGCTACATGATGTTATTGCCCAGGTAGAAGCCTACAAAAATGACAGTCTGGCCACAAGGAGTAAACTCAGCCCCTTCTTCCACTGTAAGGTCACTATCTATATACTACTAAAACTCTCATTGTGTTTATCTGTCTGCTTGTACCCTCAAGTTAGCCCAAAAGCTGCATTATACTGCAACAATTTTTGAATCAAGGTACCTAAAATCCACTAACTTAAAGAATATGTTAAAAATCCAGGTCCCATTACTCCTGTGGAATTGAAATTTCCATGATGTTCACACCACTTTTATTCACAAACTTGTTGCCATTGCAGTGTCCTCGTGGTCACACGATTGTGATTTCCAACACTCCCTGCCAGCTACTCACAAGGAAAGTCAATGGGGAAGCTGGCAGGAAGTCAAAAGTTGCTCCCACTACCACTGCTTTTTTGCCTGTCCATGGTGATTCTGTTTATCTGTTTAGATAAGTAAATATTGACTTATTATTCAAGTTCATTTGTCACTACAATTATTTTTCTATTTATGATATATACTCTTCTTAGATGACCATGGGACCATCCAGCATTGGGTTAAAAAAAATATGGTCCACCTAAAATTTAATGTTCATTCTGGTCACATCATTCTGCACTACCTTTCTCTCAAAGGATGACCCAGCAGGTCACAGGGTTGTCTAGTTTTCTCTAAAATCATGTTTCCCAGTCTACCATTCCTTAGAATTGTTTGAAAAATAGAAAGATTCTACTTCACTATTAAGATCTTTGGATTGAAAATACTGAATTTGACCATTGATGTATGGTCACCAACCTCTCTGATCACTTTTAAACAAAATTTGAACACTTGTTTTTATAAGGTGGCATTTCCTTTTTGAGGTACATTTTATGTTATATTTCCTATATGCACCAGGTACATTTATGTCCAAGTAATTTCATAGTACTGAAGTACTGTGTTTAAAACATGATGGTTCTATCTGTAAAACATTAGGCGTGGAAGTAAGTAACTGAATTTTGTTTCTAGTTCATCAGAGGTCAAAATGATTGCTTTAAAAAAAGTCACAATTTCTCAGCTCGAATGCAACATATGTAAAACAGTAGTATATAAAAAACAGTAGTATTTAAATTATTGAACAGAAATGTTTGAAGTTATATAAAGTAACCATTGGCAGCCACTATTATTATATACAACTCTGTTTGTTTGTTTGCAGGTTAAGCGAAATGTGTATGACCTGACTAGCATCCCTGTTCGTCATCAGTTGTGGGAAGGCTGGCCTGCTTCTGCTACAGATGACTCAGTAAGTCATAATTACTTCAGCATTACCATAAACACTGTAGCATTTTTCTAATCCATATTGTGGTTTTCTGTTGGAAATATCGGTTACTTTTAAAAAATATTTCTTTGCAAATAAGTTTGTAATTCAGTAAGCCATTTTTGATCCAAGGACTCCAGCTGACCTCACACCTATGTACTTTTTTTGGTGCTAGTACTGAAGCAGTTTGCATTTACCTTCTTCCAGGATCTTTTCTTGATTTTGTGGTATTTCCTGGTGGTCTTTTATCCAATTACTAAACATCCTACTCTGTTTAGATTTTCATGATCAGCCAAGGATGGCCAGGTGCTGTCATTCATCTGGGCTAATAGTACACTAAATCAACTGAACCACTAATTTAGGGCTCTTAGTACTCAGTGAGCAACCAAGAGGAAAAACATTGAGGAAAAGTCTTAATACAGTAGAAATAACAGTTGATATGTTTTGTGATATGATTATACAAAGCTATCATTTGGTAAACTGCTGTTTCAACCACCTTTGGCAATGCTAGATCAGTGTACCATACAGTGTTCTGTATCATGATGTTCCTGCAAGAAGGTACCATAGGTGTTTAATTCTGTATAGATCTACCAGGGAATAAGTTTGGTGAAATGTGAGACTATTTTTTTAAAAAGCCATGTGCAGTTTTATACATTTTTGTTACTGTTTATATAGGTTTACAAGAATGCTTATGAAAACATTATAAGAAAGAGGAAAAACTGTTTCTTATACTTTTGTAGAAAGAGACAATTCTTTGCAAGTATCTGAAGATTCACCTAAAACAGATGTTTCAGGCTGTAGTACAGATTTTAACTTTATAGTCATTCCATATTATCTGCAATTTGGAGTATAGCATGTTACAAAACACTTGTCACACATTTTTTTTAAGTTCGCTTAGATTCCAAGGGCAAAGAAAGGCTGTTCACTGCAGTACATTCGGCAGAAGAGTGCCACACTGGTATTTTCAAGGAAAGTAGCTAGTCCTTATTTTGGATGTAGAACTGAAGCTTTTGATGAAAACAAACATAGACAAGGTTAATTGCAGCTTCTGAAATATATTGGTGTGTTGTCATCTGTTGCTAGTTGAGTTTAGGCCAGAAAGGATTTGAAAACCCATGATTTCTAATCCAAATACCAGCAGCTGTTTGGAAAGTAGCCAACTAAACAAAAAGGAAAAGCTTTTCTGTATGATAGGATGTCCAGTGTGAATAAAACACACAAATCTATTTTAAACTCTGTTTTAACAAGTGACAATGTTGCAGGTGATTTTCTTTTTCCTTTTCAAGTTTAATGAAATTGGTGATTGTTAAGTCATCTGCTTTTCAAGCAGATGAGTCCAGAAAGCTCCCAGCTTGAAACTACTGCAGCTGAGCCCCGTCAGCTGTGTAAACATTTCTGAATGTGTTACTCCCAAAAATATAATTAATTTTTATCTGAATTTAGAACCTCCAACTTAATATTTATGAAGATTTAATGTTAGTAATAACAGTCTGAACAATTGCCCCTCCTTTCCTATTTATAAAGCCTGTTTCTAGCATTAAGTGTTAGTTTCCCCCTTTTTAAAATTCCAGGCTTTTGGAAATAACTTAATTTTAATAGAAAGATGTCTCAGTGATAGTTCTTCAAGAGTATTAATTTAACTTCTAATAGCGAAAGAGTTAAAGACAGACTTGATTAGAATACTTTTCATTTACATTTCATACAGCATAAAAATACTTTGTTATACCACAGGAGGTTTTTTCAGTACTGTTCTCGTTAACCTTTGCCTTAGCAAACAGGCAACTAAATAGACTTCCAATAATTAGATTCTGTGTTATCAAGCCTCCTATGAACCTAATAAGCTTCATTCTTCTGCATTAAATGCAGAAATGCATCAAAGTCAACAGACTTTAAAAGCCCTACTGCTCCTCCCTTTGGATTGACAGCACGTTCTTTGCTTCCTATTTTTAGTCTAATAAAATATAGGATACTGTATGAGATGTCAATAATGACTTCAATTTTTTTTTCTTTTGCACACTTCCACAAAGAAAATCAGTTGGTAAAAATCAGCCAGTAGGGGAATATTTTCATGCTGTGACAGTTTAACTGTGAGAAACAAGGAGCTTGCAAAATTGTTAAAATGCCATTTTACACTTTAAGAATGGCTTTTTAGTTTCTATAGAATGTAAACATTGCTAGCACTGGGAGAGTTATAATTTCACTTCATTCCATTATAAAACAAGCTCAGTGCCTGATTTCCACTTACTGGTTCAATTTTCAGATGAGCTATTTTGGAAAAAAATATATTTGGTGGATGTCAGAAGCTTTACTTGCCATGATTTGTGGTTCTGCTATCTGCTATTGTCTGATGTTGTCAGCACATATGTGGCAGTTTATTTAGCTTTTCTACTTAAACCATTATCTTGTAGAACATAATGCATCTTATTAAGATGAGACTTAAAATAGCCACAATTTTTTAAAATGGTTATTACCTTATGGATAGTTAAAAGAAACGATTTCCAGTTTTAAACAGTTGGAAAAACACAAATTCCAGAAGGCTGTTTTCTTTTGCTCATTTTCTCAGTTATATTTCTCAGTTGTTTTTTTTCCCCTAAATGAAAGAAATTGCTTGGCTGAACAATTCTACATTCTGTTTACGAGATAGACTTACCTTGTGCACAATCAACAATTTGAATTTGCTACATTGAACATGATCCAGCAATATTTTACTTTTTGTAGACTGATGATGCTCAGGAACAAGAGGAAAAGTCACAATTTTAACCCCTAAAGAAATTCCGAGCAGGAGAAGTAGGGAAGTGATGAGGATGGTAGAGTTACGGAGCAATTCTAAATACAATTCTCTGGCTGTCTGAATTTTGCCACAATCTGCTGGAAAGTTCAGTAAAAAGAGCCTTGATCCATACCTCTTCTGCCTCCCTTCCCTCTGTGAGTCTGTTGCTACTGATGTGGAATTGTAACTGGGACTAAGTTGTTTTATATATGTACTTCTACATAATATCACTATGGCAAAAGATTCTATTCCTTACCTGTCAGAATAGGTTATAATAGGATGTTAAAACAAGTCCCATCTATTCAGTGCAGCATCATGTGCACTCCAGCAGAAAAATAAGAAATTATTTTCACATTACTAAATTGCCCCACAATGGCTGTTAAATTAATCAATGTATTTCAGATGTAGGAATGCAGTTAAGTGCTTGGTCCAGAGGTTCTGAACATTCAAAGTTAATCACACTTGATATTATTAAGTGGAAGGTTAGTGTAAATTTAGAAGCAGATATAACCCTGATCACATTAGATTCCATAGGAAAAAGATCTCTGGGGGCAAAAAAATAGAAGATAATCCAAATTGTGTAAATTTGCATATGCAGCCAAGAAATCCATGTTACTTTTCTGGGAGAGTGCATTGTATAAAATAGAATGCTTTTCTATTGAAAAAGGACAAAGGAGAAAGAGAAAAACCTGGAACATAGTTTAACAGAAGGATAAATAGTTCCTCTTGACTATAAAAAAGAAAACTAACGTGTAAGCAACCAGTGGTTTTGGAATAAAAATTAGAATTCCAATATTATTCCTCTACTGGTCAAACAAAGGGATTAAACTCTTGTAGATATCTTACCTACTGTGTACCTACCACTCCTACACAACTGTTTGAGAATAGCATGAGAAGCATAGATTAAAAACACACTGTCCAGTTAAAGAGATTAAACCACACCCGTCCTGTCTTGGTAGCCCCATCTAATCTATCCTAGTCCTTTATTTATTATTATACTAAAAATATATCAGCCTTCCCTATTTTGGACTACTTATTTAATACCAGTGTGATATAGTGGTGAAGAGGTTGCACTAGGACTGCAGAGACCCTCAGCCATGGAAACTTTCTTGGTAACTTCGGCCAGTCCCTCTTCCTCAGCCCAGCCTACCTTACACAGTTGTTCCTGTGCAGATAAAAGGAAATCACCTTGAGACCCTGGAGAAAAACAGTATAAATCTGAGAAAAATAAATAATGCCCTGTGCTGCTGATCCTTATTTTGATCTGTGTTGCTTTTTCTTTCATGCGGAGCCTGAAAGCATGTCTCAATTTATTTATGCTTAGCTATTGCTTTTGCTGGATCTCAGCTATTATGAAGATTAAAAATATGAATGTATTCTTGTGCTGAATTTTTTAAAAGCCTGGCAGGAACAGGTCATGGAATCATTTTATTAACTGGTTACATTCCTTTATAATAGAACTCATTATGAAATGTATAAAGCTGCAAAACAGCCTCCCATTCAGGCACTGGTTAAATCTAGACCTGTATACTTTTAACAAGGTCACTGTCTCTTTCTTCAGCCAGCTTTCAGGCAGAGTGTTGTACCTCAACATTTTAGGTAGTGCCACTTTGTACAGCAGAATGCACATGATTGATTTAAAAAGTTACTATAGGCCCTTCTGATAACTTTCTTTCTGAAGATTATCTTAAAAGTCAGTCTTCCATCTTTTGTATGTTTTCAGGCCATGAACTTCTGCATCTCAGCTTCAACCAAAGTGAACAGATAATGGATGGTTAATTTTTCTGAATGTCATTTGCACATGTGCTGATATGTAGCCCGCAAGACAGATTTCTGTGGGGAAAAAAAATCTGAGAAAAATCTTTCTGTTTTCTTTCTAACTTCAAAATGTCCTAGGATAATTTCTCTGAATAATTTGTACCCATATAGTACCCATATAGTTCTGCCTAGTTTTAATAATGCTACTGGGACATCACCAGCTACCTACCAATGTGGAAATTTACCGACATAGCTAAAATTCTCCTGATTCCCCTGTAGACTGCATCATGCATGTATTCATATAGCAGCTATACAGTGTATGTTCTTGGGGGTGATCATGCCATAGGTTACATGGCTGAATCCAGCTTGAGGTACTCAAACAGTGAACGTGTTGGAAAAATGCA